>NW_020173198.1:7779636-7882729 GCF_003031525.2 Neophocaena asiaeorientalis asiaeorientalis
GACCGAAGCCCGAGCCTCAGCTCCCAGCCCCGCCCGCGTCGGCGGGGCAGCAGACAAGCCTCTCGGACTGGTGAGTGCCGGTCGGCCCTGATCCTCTGCGCGGGAATCTCTCCGCTTTGTACCCCGCACCCCTGTTGCTGTGCTCTCTCCGCGGCTCCGAAGCTTTCCCTCTGCGCCACACGCAGTGTCCGCCCGTGAAGGGGCTTCCTAGTGTATGGTAACCTTTCCTCCTTCACAGCTCCCTACAGGGTCCAGACACGCAGGCTCAGCGGCCATGGCTCACGGGCCCAGCCACTCCGCGGCATGTGGGATCTTCCTGGCCTGGGGCACGAACCCCCGTCCCCTGCATCGGCAGACGGACTCTCAACCACTGCGCCACCAGGGAAGCCCAAGAACACCCACCTTTGAGCTGTTTGACATGAACTATTTTCCACCTTTGCTTTCCCCTTGTCATCCAGTCATCTCTTCCATTATGCAGTGAGCAAGATATTTGTTGAAGCTACAAAATATTTGTGCCTTAATGTCTTTCTTTGTTCTGCATTTCTTTATGGGCTTGATATTTTTCCTGGGCCCAACCTGGATCAACTACTATCACATGAAACTTAGGGGTCACCGTGGGATATGTTTGGTTGATGTTACACCTTTTGAGCATATCAGTGTTTCCGCTGAAATCTCAGTGCAGTTGTTGTTTCTATCCTATGTGCCGATATTGGAAAAAAAAAATCTACAGAGGACTTGAAAGGTGCTATTTCAATGAACACCTCAGGAATTTTGGAGGTAAGCTACCTATATTTGCTGCAGGATTTCCATTGTACACATTAGCTTTTGCAAGGAACAACTTTTTCATGTCTTAGGAGGTTAAAATGATGATATCTACTTGGCAGTTTTTTTCTTGGGAATTAAGTCATCAATGAGAATGTTTTGCTTTAGGTTGAAATTGCCCTCAATGAAGCTTGTGTCAATCATGCAGAAGTGAAACCTGAAGAACCGCATGAACAGGAGAATGTTCAGCTCAACATCAGGAAGGAACAGGTAACAAGTTCTACTCCCATAGACTGTTTAAATCAGAGAACTGAAAATCATTACTTCCTTTTCAATTTTTAAAAAACTTTTATTCTGTATTGGAGTATAGTTGATTTAAAATGTTGTGTTAGTTTCAGGTGTACAGCAAAGTGATTCAGTTATACATATATCTATTCTTTTTCAGATTCTTTTCCCATATAGGTTATTACAGAATACTGAGTAGATTTCCCCGTGCTATACAGTAGGTCCTTGTTGATTATTTATTTTATATATTGTAGTGTGTATATATTTAACCCCAAACTCCTAATTTATCCCTCCCCACCCCTCACCTTTCCCCTTTGGTAATCATAAGTTTGTCTTCTATGTCTGTGATTCTGTTTTTGGTTTATAAATAAGTTCATATGTATCATTCTTTTAGGTTCAACATGTAAGCAATATCATATGATATTTGTCTTTCTCTGTCTGACTTACTTCACTTAGTACAATAATCTCTAGGTCCATCCATGTGGCTGAAAATGGCATTATCTAATTGTTTTTTATGGTTGAGTAATATTCCATTGTATACGTGTACCACCTCTTCTTTATCCATTCATCTGTCAGTGGGCATTTAGGTTGCTTCCTTGTCCTGGCTATTGTAAATAGTGCTGCAATGAACATTGGGGTGCATGTATCTTTTCAAATTACGGTTCTCTCTGGAGGGGATTGCTGGATCATATGGTAGCTCTATTTTTAGTTTTTTAAGGAACCTCCATACTGTTCTCCACAGTGGCTGTACCAATTTACATCCCCACCAACAGGGTAGGTTCCCTTTCTTCCACACCCTCTCTCCAGCATTTATTGTTTG
Organism: Neophocaena asiaeorientalis asiaeorientalis; assembly: GCF_003031525.2. NCBI lineage: Eukaryota > Metazoa > Chordata > Mammalia > Artiodactyla > Phocoenidae > Neophocaena > Neophocaena asiaeorientalis. Next base: position 7,781,504 of record NW_020173198.1, read on the forward strand.
TAGATTTTTTGATGATGGCCATTCTGACCGGTGTGAGGTGATACCTCATTGTAGATTTTATCTGCATTTCTCTAAGAATTAGCAACATTGAGCATCTTTTCATGTGCTTTTTGGCCATCTGTATGTCTTCTTTGGAGAAATGTCTATTTAGCTCTTCCTCCATTTTTTTGATTGGGTTTTTTTTTTGATATTGAGTTGAATGAGCTGTTTATATATTTTGGAGATTAATCCATTGTTGGTTGCATTGTTTGCAAATATTTTCTCCCATTATGTAGGTTGTCTTTTCATTTTGTTTATGGTTTCCTTTGCTGTGCAAAAGCTTTTAAGTTTAGTTAGGTCTGAATTGTTTATTTTTGTTTTTATTTTCATTACTCTAGGAGGTGGATCGAAAAAGATATTGCTATGATTTATGTCAAAGAGTGTTCTGCCTATGTTTTCCTCTAAGAGTTTGTAGCATCTGGTCTTACATTTAGGTCTTTAATCCATTTTGAGTTTATTTTTGTGTATGGTGTTAGAGAACGTTCTAATTTCATTCTTTTACATTTAGCTGTCCAGTTTTCCCAGCCCTACTTATTGATGAGGCTGTCTTTTCTCCATTGTATACTCTTGTCTTCTTTGTCATAGATTAGTTGACCATAAGTGTGTGGGTTTAATCTCTGGATTTTCTATCCTGTTCCATGGATCTATATTTCTATTTTTGTGCCAGTACCATACTCTTTTGATGATTGCAGATTTGTAGTACAGTCTGAAGTCAGGGAGCCTGATTCCTCCAGCTCCGTTTTTCTTTCTCAAGATTGCATTGGTTATTCAGAGTCTTTTGTGTTTCCATACAAATTGTAAAATTTTTTTCTACTTCTGTGAAAAATGCCATTGGTAATTTGATATATATTGCATTGAATCTGTAGATTTCCTTGGGTAGTATGGTCATTTTGACAACATTGATTCTTCCAGTCCTAGAACATGGTATATCTTTCCATCTGTTCATGTCATCTTCAATTTCTTTCATCAGCATCTTTTAGTTTTTGGAGTGCAGTTGTTTTGCCTCCTTAGGTAGGCTTATTGCTAGGTATTTGATTCTTTCTGATGTGATTGTAAATGGGATTGTTTCCTTAATTTCTCTTTCTGATCTTTCATTTGTCAGTGTATAGAAATGCAACAGATTTCTGTGTGTTAATTTTGTATCTTGCAACTTTACCAAATTCATTGATGAGCTCTAGTAGTTTTCTGGTGGCATCTTTAGGATTTTCTATATATAGTGTCATGCCATCTGCAGACAGTGACAATTTTACTTCTTCCTTTCCAATTTGGATTCCTTTTATTTCTTTTTCTTCTCTGATTGCTGTGGCTAGGACTTCCAAAACTATGTTGAATAAAAGTGCGAGAGTGGACGTCCTTGTCTTGTTCCTGACCTTAGAGGAAATGCTTTCAGCTTTTCACCATTGAGTATGATGTTAGCTGTGGGTTTGTCATGTATGGCCTTTTTTATGTTGAGGTAGGTTCCCTCTATGCCTGCTTTCTGGAGAGTTGGTATCATAAATGGGTGTTGAAAGCTTTTTCTGAATCTATTGACATGATCATATGATTTTTATTCTTTAATTTGTTAATGTGGTGTATCATTCTGATTGATTTGTGTATATTGAAGAATCTTTACACCCTTGGGATAAATCCCACTTGATCATGGTGTATGACCTTTTTAATGTATTGTTGGATTCTGTTTGCTAGTATTTTGTTCAGGACTTTTGCGTCTATGTTCATCAGTGATATTGGCCTGTAATTTTCTTTTTGTTGTTGTATCTTTCTCTGGTTTTGGTTTCAGGGTGATGGTGAACTGAAACCAAACAAACCAAACTGAACTGAATGTACTTGGGAGTGTTCCTTCATCTGCAAATTTTTGGAATAGTTTCAGAGTGATAGGCATTAACTCTTCTCTAAATGTTTGATAGAATTTGCCTGTGAAGCCATCTGGTTCTGGACTTCTGTTTGTTGGGAGTTTTTAAATCACAGTTTCAATTTCAATACTTGTGATTGCTCTTCATATTTTCTGTTTCTTCCTGGTGTAGTCTTGGGAGATTGTACCTAAGAATTTGTCCCTTTCTTCTTGGTTGTCCGTTTTATTGCTGTAGAGTTGCTTGTGTAATAGTAGTCTCTTATGATCTTTTGTATTCTATGGTGTCAGGCATAACTTGTTTTTTTTTTCTTTTCATTTCTAACCTTATTGATTTGAGCCCTCTCCCTTTTTTCCTTAATGAATTTGGCCAAAAGTTTATCAATTTTGTTTATCTTTTCAAAGAACCAGCTTTTAGTTTCATAGACCTTTTCTATTGTTTTCTTCGTCTCTATTGCATTCATTTCTGCTCTGATCCTTATGATTTCTTTCCTTCTATTAACATTGGGTTTTGTTTCTTCTCCTTTCTCTAGTTGCTTTAGGCGTAAGGTTAGGTTTTTTATTTGAGCTTTTTCTTGTTTCCTGAAGTAAGACTGTATTACAATAAACTTCCTTCTTAGAACTGCTTTTGCTGCGTCCCATAGGTTTTGGATTGCCTTGTTTTCATTTTCATTTGTCTCTAGCTATTTTTTTATTCTATCTTTGATTTATTCAGTGACCCATTGGTTGTTTAGTAGCATATTGTTTAGATTCCACATGCTTATTTTTTCCAGTTTTTTTTTTCTTGTAGTAGATTTCAAATCTCATAGCATTGTGGTCCGAAAAGATGCTTGTTATGATTTCAATGTTCTTAAATTTACCAAGGCATGCATTATGGCCTGGCATGTGATCTATCCTAGAGAATGCTCCATGTGCACCTGAAAAGAATGTGTATTCTGCTGTTTTCAGATGGAACACTCTAGAAATATTAATTAAGTCCATCTGGGTTAATGTGTCCTTTAAGGCCTGTGTTTCCTTATTGACTTTCTGTCTTGATGATCTGTCCATTGATGTAAGTGGAGTGTTCATGTCCCCCACAATTATTGTGTTACTGTTGATGTCCCTGGTCCATCACAGTGGACACCCGAACACCCTTCCCCTACCTGCTGCCTCATCGCTCGCCATCCAACCCCGGGTCCTCTCTGGAAACTCCTCAGACCTTGGGTTTTCTCGTCCTCCTGAACCCAGGTCCCCTGTCCCCCACTTCTGGACGCTTCTTCCTTCCTTTGAGAACTCCCAAGATTTCCCATGGGCAGTGGCCGAAATCGATTTGATGACAGAGATACAAGAATAATCAAATACACAAGCAGAGTGGGAGGTTTTCACACCTCTCCCTCAACAAGTCATACAATGAGCACCACAGAGCATCTGTAAGGTGTAGAAGATCTTACTAGCAAACCATTTTAATCATATAGCTATATCCATATATCCCTCAATATCACATAACAACTGCAGAGGAAACATTAATTTCAGGCACATATAGTGTAATTACAAAAATGAACCTTATTTATTTTGGCCACAAAGCAAATTTCAACGTATTTCAGAGGAATGAAATCACACAGAGCATGATTTTTGGTAATGCAATTGTGCTAGAAGAGTCCTGATGAAAAGCTAACTAGAATTTCCCATGTTTGGAAATTGAGAAGTACACTTACAAATAAAATACGAGCAAAGAAGAAAACCCGAAGGGAAAGATGTTACAGTTGAACTGCATTACGTGGCCATGATGATATGGTAAAGGGGCAAAGCTCCTGGATCCCTGGGAAGGGCTGGAGGAGTCCTGCAGGATTCCTGGGCCCCCAGAGGGCAGGTACTCACTCACCTGCACTGGTCCAGGCTGGGACCTGCAAGCAGCAACAGCAGCAGCATTATTGGTGGGACGAGAGGCAGTGGGTCCACTGGAGGGTGCAGCTGAGGGATGGTGTGGCAGGCAGGTGTCGTCACCAAGCCAGGCTGCCCTCCCCTCTTCTCCACTCCCCAGACACCACACTTGCCCTGCCTCCCGCCTCACCCCCAGTTGGGCAGAGGCAAGCCAGGCAGGAGCAGACCCCGGGGGCCACATGGAGTGTTCCTCCTAGACCTCTATGTCCTGGTCATTGACTGGGCCACAGAGTCTCTGGAACCAGGAGGGAGAATCAGGCCCTGGGGCAGTCTCTGATGGGGGTTGGGGGAATTACGAGGAACAGCATTTAGCACTGGATCTTTCCCAGAATAAATGCACAACAGACTCACTGTGGATGCTGAGTCAGTATTTAATTTGCTTCAGCCCCATTCTGAGCGCTCAGCTGGGCAATCTGAAAGGAACAGGGAACTTGGAGGAAGGATAGTGATTGATATTAATTTAAAAGAACAGAAATGCTGGAATGTTGACACTCCCGGCTCTCTTTCAAGTCAACTCTCTCAGCGTTCCTCTCCTCACCCTCACCATCGTGAGGAACCTGAGGCCGCCAGGCATTTGGCCAACATCACACAGTGGTTTCTGAGTTTTCTGCCAATTACATCTGACCAAACTCCTTCTTCCGGAGTTCACTTCTTTTTATCTTGCCAGTGATGGTTTTGGGCAGCTCTGAGACAAACTCCACCTGGTTGAGGATAAAGCAAACACATTCTGACTAAGTCCCCCTGTCATTTTCTATTAACCCTCAGCTCTCCTCCTTTGCCCTCTCACAGTCCCCCAGAAAGGCTGGCGCCATGTGGGGGCCTTAATGGGGTTCACCATTTATGTCAGATTCTCCTCTGACCTCCTGAAGTTGGATGCAGCCCTTCTATGTACTTTGACCAGTGAAATATGAGAAGGAGTGAAGTGTGCCACATTTAACAGAACAGATGGGAGTCATTGAGACAGGCCACCCCCTCTGTCCATCTCTTCTAGTACTCTGGGAGGTACCTACATGGTGGCTGCTCCTTTATCCTGGTCCCAGGATGAGGGGATGTGGAGCAAAGGCTGAGGGAAAGCTATGGTAGACAAGTGGTGTGAGCAAGAAAGACACCGTCCTTGTTATCCACTGCAACTTTGGGACTGTTTGTTACCCACAGTAACATGTAGCCCGTCCTGACTGGTACGCATCCTCTACTCTACTCTCGATAATGCATCAGATGCTAATGTTAGCAGCATGAACTCTGTTGTCAGATACACATGGGGTTGAATTCCAGCTTCTATTTACTCTAATCTCAGGCAACTTACTTTGAGTCTCTAAGCCTCAATTTCCTCTCTGTAGACTGGGATGATTATCTCAGGGTGTGGGGAGGATTAAATGAAATAATAATGCATGTAAAGCATTGAGTCCAGGGCCTGGTACACACAGTAAATGCTCAATAAATGTTAGCTATATAGCTTTATAATATGTATTGATTGTAAACATTCAGACAATGCAGCAAAGTATTACTGCAAAAGAAGGAAATTTTAACTTGTTTTTAAACATATCAGATAGCACTACGTATTTCTTAGCCTGCTTTTTTATCTCAATATTATTGTGATATTTTATGCTAAAAATCTTCATCATCAGTTTCAATTACAGAATAATATTAAATTCCACGAGTAATTTCATCATTTCCCTATTGCTGCACAGTTTCATAGGTTGTGCACAGCATTTAAAACCAATGAAGTTGAGCAAAAAATATCAGAATGTGTTACATGCTGTTAGGGTAAATATTTTGTTCTTTGTTGTTTGCTATGTGTGTATATGGGTGTTGGGTTGCAATACAGAATGTATTTCTCATGACAGAATGTTATTTAATAGCTTGGAAGTTGCTGGTTTGGGTGTCTTTTTCAAATTTTGAAAGATTATAGGTAACCTTCCTGGACATCCTTGGGCAATTGTCTGATTTTTTCCTTTAGGCTGACACTCCAGCAAAGGACGAGTTTCTGACACAGGATCGAGGTTCCACCCGATTCAGTGGGCTCCCTCACACCCCTAAGCTGAAATGCTTCTTCTGCAGAGAAAAATATTAGTGCTCTTGGCTACTTAGGCTTCACCCCAGACACTGTATGAGACTTGAGGCAGTGGAGCCCCCAGAACCACTCACAGGGACCAGACCCCATCCATCTGCTCTCGCTCACCTTCCTTGGGTACTTGTACGGGGCTGTCACTGACTTCACATGCTGCTGCAGCTCCTTGGTGAGCTGGTCTCGATCATGGGACAGGAAGTTTGGGGTCAGGACAATGAAAGCCTTCACTACCTGCAGTGAAGAACCAGAGTGGAGGCTCAGGGCGAGGGACAACCAAAGTGTAGTTTAAGGAGTAAATGCCTGGGACTTCCCTGGAGGTCCAGTGCTTAAGACTCCGCACTCCCACCACAGGGGCCGTGGGTTTGAGCCCTAGTCAGGGAACTAAGATCCCGCGTGCCATGCCACACTGCGCGGCCAATAAATAAATAAATAAAAATAATTTTCAGTTTAAAAAATTTTTTAATTAAAAAAATTTTTTTAAATAAAATGCTTACAAAATTAATGGGAAAACAAACTGAGAACAGAGCCTTTGGAAATTCCAGGTTCAAATCTCAATACTTCCAATTTCCACTCTTTGCCTTGGAACATTACTTAACCTGTCTTAATCTCGATCTCCTTCTCTGCGAAATGGGGAGAGGACAGGTGCATTCCTCATCAGGTTCATGCAAAGATTCCATGAGATAATACACATAAAACGTGAAGCCAGTTTAAATGTATTTGTATTCCTATCATTGTTATCATCACCATTTTCACTATTATTGTAGGTAGAGTTCTGTGGGCATTTAATAATAGCTAAGACCTTGTGGGCCTTTAATAATGTTGGTAATTTATTAGTTTCCTATTATTATTTATGTCCTCATTTAACTTCTCAGGGATTGTACATAGAAGGTGTTCAATAAACACTTGTTGGATCAAGGATGCATGCTCTGGAGCCAGAGTGCTCAATTTCCCACCACCTATTAGCTGTAATCCAGGCAAGTTATTTAACCTCTTTATGCCTCTGTTTCCTTCTCTGCATAAAGGTATTAAAAGAGTCCTTAATTCATTGTGTTCTGTGAGGGATAAATGAGCCGACACCCAGTAAGAGCTGATTAACTGCTAGATGGCAGCAGCAGCAGCATTCACTGTCAGCTTCATTTCAGTCACAGATGAGGCCACAGTGCCCCCTGCCGACCACATCGTGTAAGTGCACATGCACATCAACCATGCCCTCCCTTCACCCTAGGTCCAAGGCTGGGTAGGTATGGCCGGGAAGTTTTCCCCTCACCTGCCTTCCCAGCCCCACGCCCAGCCACGATGACCTCCAGGTCCCGTTCCTCAAGATTAGTGAACAATGTTCAACCAATTTTAAGAACAATATTTATTTCATTTATTTATTTTTTGCTGCGTTGGATCTTCGTTGCTGCACACGGGCTTTCTCTAGTTGCAGCGAGTGGGGCTACTCTTCATTGTGGTTCACGGGCTTCTCATTGCGGCGGCTTCTCTTGTTGCGGAGCATGGGCTCTAGGTGTATGAGCTTCAGTAGTTGCGGCATGTGGGCTCGGTAGTTGTGGCTCACGGCCTCTAGAGTGCAGGCTCTCAGTAGTTGTGGGACACAGGCTTAGCTGCTCCGCGGCATGAGGGATCTTCCTGTACCAGGGATCGAACCCGGGTCCCCTGCATTGGCAGGTGGACTCTAAACCTCTGCGCCAACAGGGAAGCCCATTGCCTCCGGTTTTTGGCAAGAGATACTGTTTTCCACTTGTGATAACAGATCAAGTTCTTTTTTAAACAAATGCTTTAAAGTAATAATTTGTTTTAAAGTGAAAAATAATGTAAGTAATAATATAGATGGTGCATGATTATGGCAAAAAATAGTTGACGTGGACTTGAATGACTGAAATTTAGGAGACACCACATCAAAGGGTACAGAAAAAGTCCCACCCCCAATTCATGTACCATTTGAACTGCTGTCCATCTCAGTGTACTGTGATACAGTTGACCTGACACACCCCTGTGGACAGGTCTTCCCTGAAGGAAATGATATTTCTTGATGTCAATCATCTGAGGTAGGGTAAGAGATTGGAACCTTGCAGATGGGACTCCAACACTCAAGGAAGGAATTCCTTTGTCTCTCCGGGCCTGAACTTCTTGGAAGTAGATCTCAGAGCCATTGAAGAGCTCCTGAATGGTAGGAGAATAGTATCATATCTACTACACAGAGAGGGTCAGAGTCTACAGGGGCACCTAATTGAGTTCTTCACCTTGACTACTTTTAAAAAGTGCTACTGGTGGGTGATGTCAAGAAAACATGGCAAATGAGGAAGATTTAAGGTCTCATTTCCCCCAAAAAACCACAAAAAAAGTACAAGAAGTTGAATTGACTATGTACGACGTCTGGGAAAGAGTCAAAGGCTTAAAACAACCTTATAAATACCCAATCAAGAAAAAGCCATCTTAAAAATGGTACAAAGTTTTGTGACATTTTATTCACCCTTGCTCCAGCCTTTCTTCTGCATGGCAGTTTTGGTCTTGAGCAGGTGGCAGCCCAGTTCCCAGTTCCCCTGCTCCAACCAGAGAGAGCAGAGAAGATCTCATTTGCAAATTGTTGTACACACCTGTTGTAACCTGTCTCAGGATAATGGGAGGACTGGTGCAAGGCACGCAGTTCATGTAACTCAGAATATAAGTGGGAAAAGCAATAGGAACTGTTCATAGGAGCTACCTGGAAGACTACAAAACTAAAAGGTGCCTGAGGTAAGAAATTATGGGTGGAGATATACAATAGATCATGAAGGTCTGGAGGAGAAGCTGGGGTGAGATTCTTTCAAGAAATTAGGGTATTCAAGACAGCTGTGCACGTGGTGGTATTTAGAAAACCGTGCACATACCTGAGCAAGACGTGTGCTCACAAGAGTCCTAAGAAGACCTTAAGGTTTCACCTCAGACTGATCTCTAGGCACAGAGCAAGCCGAGCTAAGTGATGAAGGAGTACCCCAGCACAGACCTAACTTGTACATTGGTTGTTCTCTCCTTTTTGTTGTTATTGGTATTTTTGTTTGTTTGACCTCTTGACACTCAAGAAAATCTCTGTCAAAACATTAGCTGAACATGAGCTAAATGATCAGAAACTTCAGTGTGATCACACATGGCCAATAATTGTCGTTGCAAGAAGAGTTTGGAAACGTCCCAAAACAAACATACTGTTATAGGCTTCAACAGTCAACAAAACAAAACAAGAACAACAACAAAACCCCAGACACCCCAACACTCAGGGAAGCAGGAGAATCTGATTTCTAGAGTTACCACATTGTAATAGTGAGAGGCCCAATATTCAACTAAAAATTACAAGACATACAATGAAACAGAAATCATGCCTCAGGACTTCCCTGGTGGTCCAGTAGTATAGAATCCACCTTCCAATGCAGGGGAAATGGGTTCATCGATCCTTGGTCGGGGAACTAAGATCCCACATGCTGTGAGGCAACTAAGCCTGCGTGCCACAACTGCTGAGCACGTTTGCCTCAACTAGGCAGTCCTCATGCTGCAAACTACAGAGCCCACACACTCTGGAGCCTGTGCGCCACAACTAGAGAGAGAAAATCCACACGGCACAACTAGAGAGAAGCTCACATGCTGCAACAAAAGATCCCACATGCCACAACAATGATCCTGTGTATTGCACTAAGACCCTAAACAGCCAAAAGTAAAAAATAAATAAATAAAATAAATAAATATTAAAAAAAAATCATACCTCATTCAAAGGAATGAAATTAATTGACAGAAACCATCCCTGAGGAAGCCCAGGCATAAGACTTACTAGACAAACAGTTTAAATCAAGCTTGTTAAATGTGGTCACAGAGGTAAAGGAAGAAATGGACAAAGCACTACAAGAAGTCAGAAAAGTGACATGTGGACAAAATGAGAATATCAACAAAGAGATGGAAATTATGGAAAGGCACCAAACAGACGTTCTAGAAAAGGGCAATAACTAAAACAAAAAAATCACTGAAGTGTTTGGCAGCAGTTTAAAACAGGAATAAGAAAGAATCAGAGAGTTGAAGGCAGAACAATAGAAGTTATTGGGTCTGAGGAGCAAACAGGAAAAAAATTGAAGAAAAGCAAACAGAGCCTAATGGACTTGCACGACACCATCGAGCAGACAAACGTGCATTATGAGAGAAGGAAATGAGACAGAGGAAGGGACAGGAATAGTATTTGAAGATATAAGGGGCAAAATCTTCTCAAATGTAATGAAACACATGAATTTACAAATACAAGAAGTTCAAAGAAATCCAATAAGATAATCCCAAGAGACCCACACCAGGATACATAAAAATCACAATATTGGAAGCCAAATAGAGTCTTGAAAACAGCAAGAGAAGTGACTCATCACATACAAGGATCCTCAGTAAGATTATCAGCTGATTCTCACAGGAAACCTTGAAGGCCAGAAGTGGTGGGATTACATATTTAAAGTGTTGAAAGAAAAAAAACTGTCAATGAAGACTTCTCTATCCTGCCTTTAAAACGCTCCTTAAAAATGAGGGAGAAATTAAGATATTTTCAGATAAAAGCTGAGGGAGTTCACTACCACTAGACATGCCCTAGCAGATATGGTAAAGGGATTCCTACAGGTTAAAATGAAAAGACTCTAGACATGTGTCAAATCCATATGAAGATACCTTTGGAAAAGTTAAGTGTGTGGGCAAATGTAAAAGCCAATATTACTGTAATTTTGATTTGTGACTCCGCTTTTAATTTTCTATAGTTTTTTTTTAATTTATAAGAAAATTCTAAGTCTATATTTTTGGGTACACAGTGTACAAAGATATAATTTATGGAATCAGTATCAGAAAGAGGGGACAAAGCTCTATAGAAGTAGAGTTTCTTGTTTTTGTTTCTTTTACTGCTTACATGTTTTTAATGAGGTAGCATTGGTTTATAACATCATATGTTTCATGCATACATTATGATTTGACTTCTTTATACACTACTGCATGCTCACCACAAAAACTCTAGTTTCCATCTTTTACCATACAATTGACCCTCTTTACCCACTTTGCCCTCCAACCCCCATCCTCTCTGATAACCATTAATATGTTCTCCATATCTATGCATTTGCTTTTGTTTTCTTTGTTTGTTTTTTTAATATTCCACATACGAGTGAAATCACAGGTATTTGTCCTTCTCTGTTTTGTTGATGGTTTCCTTTGTTGTGCAGAAGCTTTTTAGTTTGGTGTAGTCCCATTTGTTTACTTTTGTTTTTGTTGCCCTTACCCGAGGAGACATAGCCAAAGATATATTGCTAAGACCAGTGTCAAAGAGCACACTGTCTATGTTTTCTTCTAGGAGTTTTATGGTTTTAGGTCTTACATTCAAGTTTTTTAATCCATTTTGAGTTAATTTTTGTGTATGACATAAGATAGTGGTCTAGTTTCACTCTTTTGTCTGTGGCTGTCCAGCTTCCCCAACATCATTTATTAAAGAGACTTTCTTTTCTCCATTGTAGATTCTTGGCTCCCTTGTCATAAATTTGTTGTCCATATATGTGTGAGTTTATTTCTGGGCTCTCAAATATTTCCATTGATCTATGTGTCTGTTTTTCTGCCAAATTATTTTGAATAGTATAACTTTGTAGTATGATTTGAAATCAACAATGTGATACCTCCCACTTTGTTCTGTTTTCTCAGTCAGGAATGCTTTGGCTACTTGGGGTCTTTTGTGGTTCCAGACAAATTTAGAATTCTTTGTTCTATTTCTGTGAAAAATGTTATTGCGATTTTGATATGGATTGCAACTGAAGTTGCAGATTACTTTAGGTAAAATGAACATTTTAACAATGTTATTCCTTCCAATGTATGAGTATGCACTAGTTTTCCATTTCTTTGCTTCTTCTTCAATTTCTTTCAACAATGTCTTATAGTTTTTAGTGTACAGGTCTTCCACCTCCTTAGTTAAATTTATTCCTAAGGATTTTATTCTACTTGTTGTGATTGTAAATGGGATTTTTTTCTTAATGTATTCTTCTGCTAGTTCATTGTTATTATATATAAATGCAACAGATTTTTGTATACTGATTTTGTACCCTGCAACTTTCCTCTTTTCATTTATTAGTTGCAGTAGTTTTTGGTGGAGTCTTTAGGGTTTTCTACATATAAAATCATGTCATCTGCAAATAAGGTGACAAGTAAAATTTGTCACCTTTCCAATTTGGATGACTTTTATTTCTTTTTCTTGCCTATCTGCTGTGATTAGAACTTCCAATACTATGTTGAATAAGAGGGGCAAGGATGCTCATCCTCGTCTTCTTCCTGATTTTAGAGGGATGGCTTTCAGTGTCTCACTGTTGAGTATGGTTTTAGCTGTGGGTTTGTCATAAATGGGCTTTATTATGTTGAGGTATATTCCTTCCATACCCACTTTATTGAGAGTTAATTTTAATCATAAATGGATGTTAAACATTGTCAAATGATTTTTCTGCAACTGTAGAGATAACCATATGATTTTTATTCTTTGTTAATGTCATGTATCACATTGCTTGATTTGCATATATTGAGCCATCCTTGGATCCCTGTAATAAGTCCCACTCCATCATGGTGTAGAATCCTTTTAATGTATTGTTGTATTAGGTTTGCTAATTTTTTTAAAAAAATTATTTATTTTTGGCTGTGTTGGGTCTTTGTTTCTGTGCGAGGGCTTTCTCTAGTTGTGGCAAGCAGGGGCCACTCTTCATCACGGTGCGTGGTCCTCTCACTGTTGCGTCCTCTCGTTGCAGAGCACAGGCTCCAGACGCGCAGGCTCAGTAGTTGTGGCTCATGAGCCTAGTTGCTCCACAGCATGTGGGATCCTCCCAGACCAGGGCTCAAACCCGTGTCCCCTGCATTGGCAGGCAGACTCTCAACCACTGCACCACCAGGGAAGCCCAGTTTGCTAATATTTTGTTGATAACTTTTGCATCTATGTTCATCAGAGATACTGGCTTGCAATTTTATTTTTTGTGTGTGTTATCCTTGTCTGGTTTGGTATCAGTCTAATGTTGGCCTTGTAAAATGAGTTAGGAAACAGTCCTTCCTCTTCAATTTTTTGGAATAGTTTGAATATGATAGGTATTAAATCTTCTTTGAATGTTTGGTAGAATTCACCAGTGCAGCCATCTGGCTTTCTGGGAGGTTTTCAATTACTGTTTCAATCTCCTTAATGTTGATCAATCTATCCAGATTTTCTGTTTCTTCATGATTCAATCTTAGAAGGTTGCATGATTCTAAGAATGTTTCCATTTATTCTAGGTTGTCCATTTTTTGTTCATAATATTCTCATAATCTTTTGTATTTCTGTAGTATCCATTGTTATTACGCCTCTTTTGTTTTTTATTTTATCAGTGCCTTCTCTCTTTTTTCCTGTGAGTTGAGCTACAGGTTTGTCAATTTTGTTTATCTTTTCAAAGAACCAGCTCTTTCTTTCATTGATCTTTTCTATTGTCTTTTAAGTCTCTATTGCATTTGTTTCTGCTCTGATTTTTAATATTTCCTTCCTTCTACTGACTTTGGGCTTCACCTGTTCTTTTTCTAGCTCCTTTAAGTGTAAGGTTAAATAGTTTGAGACTTCTTTTGTTTCTTGATGTAGGGCTGTATCACTATAAACTTCCCTCTTAGTACCAGATTTGCTGCAACCCACAGATTTTGGTATGTTATACTTTTATTTTTAGTTGTCTTAAGGTATTTTAAATTTTTTCCTTTAAGTTCTCCATTGACACAGTAGTTGTTCAGTACCATGTTGTTTAGTCTCCACATATCTGTGACTTTTCTAGCTTTCTCCTTGTAGTAGATTTCTAGTTTCGTACCATTATATTCAGAAAAGATGCTTGAAAGGATTTCAGTCTTCTTAAATTTATTGAGACTTATTTTGTGTCCAAACACATGGCCTAACCTTGAGAGTGTTCCATGTGCACTTGAGAAGAATGTGTAGTCTGCTCCTTTTGCATAGAATGTTCTATATACGTCTGTTCAGTCCATTTGGTCTAATGTTTTAAGGCCATTGTTTCCTTGTTGACCTTTTGTCTAAATGATCTATCCATTAACGCAAGTGGAGTGTTAAAGTCCCCTACTATTATCATGCTGCCATCAAGTTCTCCCTTTACGTCTGTTAATAATCGCTTTATATACTTCAGTACTCCTAGGTTAGGTGTATACCGTCGTTAGTTCCAGGAACCCCTGCAGATACCAAAATTTGAGGATGCTCAAGTCTCTTATAATTTGCATATAATGTACAAACAATTTCCTGTAAAGTTTACATCATCTCTAGATTACTTATAATACCTAATACAATGTAAATGCTATGCAGATAGTTGCCGGCACACAACAAAGTTAGATTTGCTTTTTGCTTCTCTCTGGAATTGTGTTCTGAATTTTTTTTGATCTGCAGGTAGTTGAATCTGTGGATGTAAAATGTGCAGATCTGGAGGGTTGACTGTATATATATTAATAAATATCATATATTCTTGAAGGGTTATCTCCTTTATTATTATGTAATGTTCATCTTTTGCTCTTCTTACCTTTCTTGGCTTGAAGTCTTTTGTCTGTTATGAATATAGCTACACCCACTTGTTTTGGCTGCCCTTTGCTTGCAGTATCATCTCGCATCCCTTCACTCAGAGCCTATTTTTTTTTTAGAGCTGAGATGAGTCTCCTGGAGGCAGAATATAGTTGGGTCTTGTTGCGTACTTTTGTCTTTTCATTTTGGTAGAAGACGTCCTTTCAACATTTCTTGTAAGGCAGGTTTGGTGACGATGAACTCCCTCAACTTTTGTTTGTCAGGGAAAACCTTTATTTCTTCTTCATATCTGAAGGATAACTTTGCTGGTTAGAATAGTGTTGGCTGACAGTTTTTATCTTTCGACAATTTGAGTATGTCATTCCACTCTCTCCTGGCCTGTAGAGTTTCTGCTGAGAAATCTGCTGATAGGCTAATGCGGGTACCTTGGCACGACAATGTCTTTTTTTCCCCACTGCCTTTAAAATTCTTTTTTTAATCATTGATTTTGATAGCTTAATATAATGTATCTTGGAGAAGGTCTGTTTGCATTGAGATAATTAGGTGTTCTGTTAGCTTGTGGAGTCATATATCCAGTTCCTTCTCCTGGTTTGGGGAGTTCTCAGCTATTATTTCTTATTTATTTATATGCTCTCTGATCTCATCTTCTCTCCTCCTTGTGGAATACCAATTATCCTTATATTACGTTTTCTAATGGAGTCTGATGAGTTTCTTCATTTTTTAAAACCTTATTTCTCTCTCCTACCTGAATCATTTCTAGATTTCTATCTTTGAGCTCACTGATTCTCCTTTCCATATGGTCTGCTCTATTTCCAGTGGTTTCTAGTACAGTCTTTATCTCATTTTATTGAGTTCTTCAACTCCAGAATTTGTTTGTTTCTTTTTTCCAATCTCTTTTGTAAAGTATTCCTCTGTTCATCAACTTTATTCCTGAGCTCATTGAATTGCTTTTCTGAGTTTTCTTGTAGCTCAGTGAGTTTCTCAATGATAGCTATTTTGAATTCTCCATTAGTTAAAGCATGCTCTTCTGTGATTTTCAGTTTGGTTTTTGGAGAATTGTCATTTCTTTTTTGGTATACTGCATTGCTATCATTTTTCATGGTGCTTGATGAGATGTTTCTGTGCCAGTGCATTTGAAGTATCCAACACCTTTCTTAATAGATAAAGTTTTGCTTACTTTGTTTCTAACAAACCAGCAATTGGTAACTAGAGGTTTTTCCTTTGTTTTTAAGTAGGTGGCACTACAGCACAAGTTTTTTTTTTTTTTTAACATGTTTATTGGATATAATTGCTTTACAATGGTGTGTTAGTTTGTGCTTTATAACAAAGTGAATCAGTTATACATATACATATGTTACCATATCTCTTCCCCCTTGCGTCTTCCTCCCTCCCACCCTCCCTATCCCACCCCTTTAGGTGGTCACAAACCACCGAGCTGATCTCCCTGTGCTATGCGGCTGCTTCCCACTAGCTATCTATTTTATGTTTGGTAGTGTATATATGTCCATCCACTCTCTCACTTTGTCACAGCTTACCCTTCCCCCTCCCCATATCCTCAAGTCCATTCTCTAGTAGGTCTGTGTCTTTATTCCCGTCTTACCCCTAGCATCTTCATGGCGGTTTTTTCTTTCTTATATTCCATATATATGTGTTAGCATATGATATTTGTTTTTCTCTTTCTGACTTACTTCACTCTGTATGACAGACTCTAGGTCCATCCACCTCACTACGAATAACTCAATTTCGTTTCTTTTTATGGCTGAGTAATATTCCATTGTATATATGTGCCACATCTTCTTTATCCATTCTTCAGTTGATGGACACTTAGGTTCCTTTCATGTCCAGTTTTTGGTTCGTCTTTCCAGAGCTGCCTCTTGTGGTATTTGAGAATCTGCATTTTCCATCTTCCATTGTCTCTGTGGAAGGTGTGGCCCCATGCCCTCATAATTGCTTCTTGTGCCCCTGGGGTCACTGGTGCCTTGCTGTTGCTGGTGTCACTTCTGTTGCTGGCATCACCACCAGGAGCACTGGTATGGTGGAAGCTTCTGTTATGTCTGGGGTTGCCTAGGTTGCAGCCACTGCTGCCCCAGTTGGGGTAGTTGGAGGGAGGGGTAGAAGCTGGGGTCAGAGGTTGTCATGTTCATGGGCACCACCACCACAAGCAGGGGTCTGGAGTTTCATGTGCGTCTGTGGCTGAAGGGACTGGGGTCATGGGGCTCACTTCTACTGCTGCCCAGTTCTCTGTGGCCATGGGCACTGCTGCAGCTGGAAGCCAGAGTCATGTGTGTCACCTTCGCTGCTGCTACTGGATTCTCTGGGGCTGTGGCTCAGCCATGATAGCCAGGAGGCCAGTATCATGGGCACTGGTTCTGCCTCTTCTATGTGTTCCAACCCATCTACCTTCAGATTACAGATATGTAGATCTCTCTTGTGTTCTGGTGTGTTGAGCAGAGGAACCGGTGTTGTGTTATGGATGTTTTACTAGTTGTAGATTAAAGGAGAGAGACAAAGGGATTGTCTCACACCACCATAATGCTTAGAAGTACAGCTTTTGTATGTAATTGAAGTTAATTTGATATCAATACAAATTAGATTGTTATAATTTTAGGATGTTATATGTAATCCCCATAGCAACCATGAAGAAAATATCTAAGGAATATAAACTAAAGGAAATTAGAAGAGAAGCAAAATATGTCACTACAAAGTATCAACTAAACAAGAAAGAAGATAGTAGTGGAGGAAATGAGGGACAAAAAAGCATTAAGACGTACAGAAGATGAATAGCAAAATGGCATATGCAAGTCTTTCCTTATCAATAATTACTTTAAATGTAAATGGGTGAAACTCTCCAATCCAAAGGCAGAGATTTGCAGAATAGATGACAAAACATGATCCAACTCTACACTGTCTATAAGAGACTCATTTCAGATTCAAAGACACAAGTAGGTTGAAAAGATGGAAAAAGACCTTCCCTACAAATAGGAGACAAAAGGGTGGCTATCTAATAATATCAGACAAAATAAACTTGAAGTTGAATACTGGCACAAGTGACAATAAATGGACATTATATATTGAAAAAAAGATTAATTCACTGAGACTATCTAACATTCAGAAACATATATGCACCTAACAGCATAGTGCCAAAATATATGATGCAAACATAGACAGAATTAAAGGGAGAAATCAAAACTCCAAATTATATAAAATAAACATTGATGGAATTGAAGGGAGAAATATACAGTTCTACAATAACACTTGGAGAGTTCAATATATTACTTTCAATAATGGATAGAACAACCGGAAAGAAGGTCAGTAATGAAGTGGAGGACTTGACTAACACTACACACCCATTGGATCTGACCGATATATAAAATACCCTGCCTGAGAACAACAGAACACAACATTTTTCTCAAATGTACGTGGAACATTCTACAGGATGGGTCACATAATATGCCACAAAACAAAGATTAGTACATTCTAGAAGATTGAAATCATACAAGGTATCTTATCTGATCACACAGAATGAAATTAAAAATTAACAACAAAAAGAAAAGTGAGAAATTCACAAATATGTAGAAAATTAAGCAATACAGTCTTAAACAACCAATAAGTCAAAAATGAAATCACAGGGGAAATTAGAAATTACATGGAGATAAATAACAACCAAACTACAACATACCAAAGCTTGTGACTGTAACAAAAGCAGTGTTGCTTACGAATTTTAAACACCTACATTAGGAAAAAAAAAAATCTAACATCAGTAACTTAACACCTTAAGTAACAAGAAAGAGGAGAGCAAACTAAATCCAAAGCTAGCAAAAGAAGGAAATAACTTTGGATCTAAGAATAATAAAATAGAGAATAGGAAAACAATAGAGAGAACAAATAAAGCCAAAAGTTGGTTCTTTGATAAGATCAAAAATTGACAAATTTTTAGCTATATTAAGAAAAAAAGAGATGATTCAAATTATGAAAATCAGGAATGCAAGAGGAGATACTACTAGCAATTTTACATTCCAAAAAAAGAAAAGTTTATAAGAGAACACTATGAACAATTATTACCAAAAGACTGGATAATCTAGATGAAAGAGGCAAATTTCTAGAAACACATAATCTACCAAAAATGAATCATTAGGAAATAAAAAATCTGAATAGACCTATAACTAGTAAGGAGATTGAATCAGTAATCAATCCCTCCCCACCCTGAAGAGAAAGCCCCAGACCTGATGGCTTCATTGGTGAAAACTCTGAACATTTAAAGAAAAATTAATACCAATTATTCTCAGGCTCTTCCAAAAAATTGAAGGGGAGGGACCTCAATCTATGAGGTCAGCATTACTCTGACACCAAATTGAGACAAACATACTACAAGAAAAGAACACTACAGACCCTTACGAATAACTGGGGCAAAATTCTCAGCAAAATGCTAGCAAACAGAATTCAGCAACATATTAAAAGGATTATATACCATGTCCAAGTGGGATTTATTCCTGGTTCAACATATGAAAATCAATCAATATAATGAACCATACTAATAGAATAACAGTGGGGGCTGGGGGACCCCATATCTATTCAATTGATGCAGAGAAAGCATTTAACAAAATTCAGTACCCTTTCATGATAAAAACCTCAGTTTATTTAATAAACTAGGAATAGAAGGAAACAGCCTCAACATGACAAAGGCCATATATTTAAAAAAAAAGAGCATAGCTAACATCATTCTCACTGGACTGAAAGATTTTCTCTTAAGATCAGGAACAAGACAGGAGAGCCTGATCTCACCTTTTCTACTAAACGAAGTATTGGAAGTTTACCCAGGTCAATTAGGCAAGAAAAAGAAATGAGGCACCAAAATGAAACAGAATTAAAACTAGATCTGTTCACAGATAACATGATCTTACATGTACAAAACCCTAAAAAACTTTCTCTCACACACACAAATTGTTAGAGCTAATAAAGGAATTCAGCAAAGTTATAGGAAAGAAAATCAATGCACAAAACTTAAGGTGCAGTTCTATACTTTAACAATTAACAATCCAAAAAGGAAATTAAGAAAACATCAATAAGAATACAATACTAAGGATAAATTTAGTATAGCAGGTGAAAGACTTGTACACTGAAGATTAAAAATCACTGCTGAAAAAGAGAATGAAGACATAAATAAATGGAAAAGCATCCCGTATTCATTGATTTGAGACAATATTAAGGTGACAATGCTGCCCAACATTATCTACAGATTCAATGCAATGTCTATCAAAATTTCAGTGGTGTTTTTTGCAGACATAGAAAAACCCATCCTAAAATTCACATAAAATCTCAAGGGATCCCAAAGTGCAAACACAACCTTTAGAAAGGAGAAAAAAGTTGGAGGACTTACACTCCTGATTTCAGAAACTTACTTCAAAGCTATAGCAATCAAAACAATGTGATACATTCATGAAAAGAGACATACAGACCACTGGAAGAGCATAGAGAACCCAAAAAGTAACCCTCACATATACTGTCAATTGATTTTAGGCAAGGGTGCCAAGACCATTCAGTGGGAAAGACAGTCTTTTTAACAAATGGTGCTCGGAAACGTGGATGTCCACATGCGAAAGAATGAAGTTACCTTATATCATACACAAAACTTAATTCAAAATAGATCAAAAACTTAAATGTAAGAGCTGAGCTTATGAAACTCTTGGAAGAAAACACAGAGGAAAATCTTGCCTTGGATTTCACAATGATTTCTTGAATATGATATCAAAAGCACAGGAAACAAAAGAAAAATATTGAATACATAAAATGTTCTTCACCAAATTTAAAAACTCTGTATGTCATAGGATACTATTAAGAAAGTGAAAAGACAACCCACTGAATGGGAGAAAATATTTGCAAAGCATATAATTTGCATATCTGATAAGGTATTGATATCCAGCCTACATAAAGAACTCTTACAACTTAGAAACAACAACAACAGAAAAATGAACAAGCCAATTAAAAATGGGCAAAGAACTTGAATAGACAATTCTCCGAAGATATACAAATGGCCAATAAGAACATGAAAAGATGCTAGTCATTAGAGAAATGTCAATCAAAACCGCAATGAGTTACCACTTCAAACCCATTAGAATGGCCATTATTAAAAATAAACTGAAAATAGCAAGTGAGTGTAAGGATATGAGGAAATGAAAAGCCTTGTGCATGTGGAAAACATGTATGGCAATTCCTCACAAAGTTAAACAGAAGTACCATATGATCTAGCAATTCCATTTCTGGGTATATAACCAAAAGAAGGGAAAGAAGGGACCCAAACAGTTACTTGCAAAATCAGTGTTCATAGCAGCATTATTCACAAAGGCCAAAAGCTGGAAACAACCCAAATGTCCATCAAAACGTGGTATATACATGCAATGGAATATTATTCAGTCTCAAAAGATGACAGTTTGCTAAAACATGGATGAACCTTGAAAACATGGTGCTAAGTGAAATAAGCCAGACACAAAAGGGCAAATGTTGTATGATTCCACTTATATGAGGTAACGAAAACAGGCAAGTTCTTAAAGACAAAAAGTACCATTAGAGGTTACCAGATGCGGTGAGATGGGGACTAGGCAGCTGTTGTTAAATGGGAACAGAATTGCTTCTGGGGATGGAGGAAATTGTCGGCAGACGCATGGTGGTGACGGTTGTGCAATTGTAAATTTTACTCAGTGCTACTGAACGGTTTGCTCAGGAATGGTGAAAAGGGTAAATTTTATATCATATATATATATAAACCTACAATAGAGCATAAGGAAACCTGCTGTAGCTCTTCATCAGACAAACCCTAATTAGCAGGGTTTTAGGTCATGCCCCAATACAAAGAAAATAAAAGAACAGAATAAAAGCCAACAAATCTCAATGGAAGAGTGACATGTCTCATTGCCATGAGAACGTGTGAAATGAAAGAAATCAGTGTGGCCATATGTGAAGACATCTTTGCAAAATAAAATATGTACAATTCTTTTTAAGTCATGGCTTTGTACCACGCCAGTTCAATTTAACCAAAATCTCTGTGGTTGGATCCAAGTATTTAAAAATAAAGAACCCTTCAAATGATTCTAACGTACAGGCAGTATTAAGAACTGCTGATCTAGATACCTGTTACTCTGTGTTCATTTTCCCTTTTATCCAACCTTTACACTGTGCTACTGAGAATTAAGGCTAAGGCTTGCATGATTGCTTCTGGACAATAGTACCACAGAGGGACAGGGCCCCACCCACCCACCCAAGGACAGTGTGAGCACAACAGTGACACCAGTGGCTGTGACTTTGTAGAAAGGAGATGGAGGCTGAGATCAATTTCAGGGTCTGTCTACCCTTCTACAGTCCATCTTGGAAGCTGAGGATTTCCTCTTAGTGGCCACTCCTAGCTAGGGTTTGTCTGATGAAGAGTTACAGCAGGTTTCCTTATACTCTATTGTAGGTTTCTGTAGTCCCTGGATTTCTCATTTAGAGTTTGGGGTCCAAAACACACCACTTTGAATCCTAGGCCTGCCATTTATTTGACATGGGAAAGACACGTTAAGCTTCCAATCTGCAGCTTCTGCCTCTTTAAAGTGGGGAGGCTCAGCGAGTATAATAGATTTGTTTGCACCCTGTTGGTAAGTGTGGTGGTATGACGTGAACCCAGTCAAAGCCAGCATTCTTAACCACAGACATCACTGGACCCCAAGTCTGGTGGTTCTGAAGCCAGGCTGTTTTCTACCCCAACAGTCCGCCCATAAGTGCCAGATGGGTTATGACAGAAAGGGATGTGGGAACACACTATGAGCTTTGAGATTAATTAGAACAGGTTTCATTGACTTGGAGTGAATAAAGGAAGAAGGAAGAAGTCTCAAGACGCAGAGTTGAGTCCAGTCCCTTTTCACCTACACAGCTCCCTGCAAGGATTCTTGGGCCGTGCAGGGGCAGATGGTGTGTCCTTACCTCGTAGCACATGAAGATGCCTATGGGCCTGGTGGGTTTGATCCTGATGCCAATGTTTCCTTCAGTGTTGGGCGGCAGGATGTTGCCCTTGTCATCAATGATCTGGAGCAAGAGACCTGTGAATCCCACCCTGCAGGGATCCCCAACACTCCTGCCCCACCCAAACACTGCCTGGCTCATTCATGTGACACAGTGGGGGTTATTGGGGGAGGAGGTTGTGGTAGAGGAGCCCTGTCAGAAAATAGAATAAAACTGTCAAAGTCTTTGAAATCAGCAAATGGTAAAACCCAAGTCATGGGTCCATTTGTTTCATGCATATATAGACATCACAAATGTGTCTTCAAGCGAGAAGAACACGGATCAGGAAAAACTAAAGGCACCCGCAGTGGAGAGAGCCGCCTGTGCTACTGCAAGTACTCTTTCCCAGGCTCGGTGCATGAGGCCTCTGGCTGTCCTGGCAAGCTGCACTCACGCCCAGGACATTGCAGTTCTCAACTGAAAACTCCTCAGGAAACTGGAGGAAAAGTAGGCGGAGAAGAGGAAGGGCAGCCGGGAGGCATGACCTGTTCTGTCACCTCGTGTCACACAATGGTCCAACCCTAGCCGAGCACTAATGTCTACCAATGTCTTTACCACCAGACCTGAATGTCGTAGGGTGGGATGGCCTTCCCCAAGGAACCCGGCTTGATCTTCATGCCCCGGAGAGTGCCACAAGTTGTTCCCTGTTCGCAAAGAAGAGAACTGGGGTTGGCCAAGAGTCCAGGCTAATCACAAAGCAGCAAGAATCAAACACAGCAACCTTGCTCACAGATGTCATTTGATGCTGTGCAAAGAGCCCTCATGGGGAAGCTAGAAGGCATCGACCCCACTCTAGTCAGCAGACATTCACTGTACCTGACATGGACTGGACCTGAGCCTGGTGCTGGGGCTACAGAGTCCAGTGGGAGAGGCCATGAAGAAGCAGAGGAGTGAACCCAGGGCCGTGGGCATGTAACATAGGGTGCGGAGTGCCCACTGTGTGCCAGACATGTGTCCCTTTGCCGGGGAGGGTCGTGAGTGTATGTAACGACCGTTTACTTGTAGCTGCCTTGACTGCTTCTCAGAGCTGTGCTGAGGTTATTCAGATTGTTCACGTTGTTCCCCTACCCCCACGTCTTCCTGATGAACCTTATTCCTTCTTCATGGTTCTCGAAATTATCACTTTCCTAAGGTTAAGCGCTTCACACAGAGAGACCAAGGTTTGAATCCTGACTCCACCACTCACTAGCTATGTACCAAGTAATCCCCCTTGATCTCCTCCTCTGTCAAAGGGGGGTAACTATAACATTATCGTTTAGAGTCCTTGTGAGTGTGTGCCAGGCACACACCAAGTATTCAGTAAACAACTACTATTAGCTATCATTCAGGCCCTAATAAAAGGAAGTTGGGAGATTCTCTTTCTGTGGTATTTTTCCCCACACTTCTATTGTTGCTTGTCTGTTTCCCTCAGTAGATAATGAGCAGTAGAGACTGTAGACAGTAGAGACTGTAGACAGTAGAGACTGTAGACAGTAGAGACTGTCCCATCCATCTCTGCACCCCCAGCATCTAAACACAATACCTACCTAAAAACAACAGTGACAACCATAGCTGCAATAGGGGTTAGACACTGTGCCCAGAGCTTTGTATACTTTCTTTCATTTACTTTATCATAACCTTGCAAGACTGGCATATTTCCATTTTGGAGATGGGGAAGCTAGACTCTGCAAGATTCAGTGATATGCCTACAGTCTCGAAGCCTATAACTGGCAAGGCTGAGATGTGAACTGGGGTCAGAGCTCCTGAGAGAGGAAGTACTTTCCCCTCTGCAATGTCACTGCTTACACTACAGGCACGTGGAAAATGTCACAGAAATGAGTGGATAGGTGTGAAAATGTTTGGAGAAATAAAGCACCATCCGGGTATCGGGGAATATTCTGTTGTTATGAATAGTTGATGTGAAGGGACTAGTGTCATGGGTGTAGCATGTAGTTCTAACCTCACCCTTCTTGTCTGAATGCAAACTGTGAGCTAGCAAGGACAGACCTAGAGTCTTAACATTTCTCAAGACTGGAAGCAGACCCAATAACTGATTATTTATTTATTTATTTATGCAAAATAATGTCAGACAAGTATGTCAATTGGGACTGAAATGGCTATCTTGCTACTGGCCCTGAGAAGACAATCATACCTCTGTCAGCTAAAGGGATGATAGGGAAGTAGGGGAAAGTGGCTCTGCCCAGCATCGGAAATGCATTGAAAATGTGTTAGAAGTGAGATACCTGCCCACACTATCATGGATAAAGTCCTTGAGATTCAAGACATGCATGATTCTTTGAATGCCCTGCCCACCTGACTGGTCAGTGATCCTCTTTGGGATCACAGTGTGTGTGTGTGTGTGTGTGTGTGTGTGTGTGTGTGTGTGTGGCGTGTATATAGAAGATCTCTCCTCCTGCTAGTGTCTCACCATCAAAGCTGTGTGCTCTCCTCATAAACACCCAGAAATGAACTAGTGAACTTCAGGGGTTCATGTAAGTGGAGAGAAGAAGGATCACAGGTAACAGCCCTGAGAGCAGGAATTTGGGAGAGAACAGAAAAGTCTGCTGTGAATATTTGCAGTAGTTTGCTAGGTACGTTGTGCGATGTAAATCCTCTCATCTATTTTCCCCATGAAGATTTCCATAAATAATACAAAAACCATCACAAAATAATGATGGATTCCCTGAAGGAAATGGGTAGAAGTGATTGGGGTCTTAGTACCACTTTGCACGGGGCTGAGCTGAGCCAGCTCGTAGGGATGAGGGAGGTGGCAGAATCCCTTGTCACCCTCTCCTCATATATACGGAGCCTGTAGTGATGGACAGCAGGGCTGGCTTCATTGAGGGTATGTTCCTCATTCTTCTTGAGCTTTATCCAAAGTACATAAAATGGGCAGAGTCTCCAATAGAGTCAATATTCATGCCCCGGTTGAATTTGTATGGGGTTTGTTCACCATCTCAAGAACGTTGCAACAAGTAGCTATAATATGAGCTTAGAAATACAGCTGGAAACATAATTCTGTCAGATTGAGGGTTCATGAATAAAATCAAGCTGTATTTCAGTTATCTTCATAAATTGAACTCCTTGATATTTTAAGTCTTTTATGTCTAAAACATGTTAGCTCTGATTCTGAAGTAGCCATTTCAATTTCAGAGTCGCTAAAAGATACATAAACAACCATAAGGTTCAAAGAGCAGATTTCAAGTGAGCTAAGAATTAATCCACAAACATGGGGAAATGCAAAAATAAAATTACAGTGTGATACTACATACCCATCAGATTGGCAAAAATTAAAACTTGAAAAAAAACAAATATTGCCAGACATGTAAAACAATGGGAATTCTCCTACCCTGCTAGGGGGAGCATACCTTGGTTCAATACTTTGGAAAATAAGGTAGTAGGGTGCAATGTCAGTGTGACCTAGCAATTCCTCCCCTAGAGAAGATCTACAGCAATGTGTGTTTACGTGTTTATGTACATGTTCAAAAATTCAATGCAGCATTAATCATCAACAGTCCCAAACTGAAAACTACCAGTCTCTTGTTGCCGAGTACAAGCTCCAGACGTGCAGGCTCAGTAGTTGTGGCTCATGGGCCTAGTTGCTCCGTGGCATGTGGGATCTTCCCAGACCAGGGCTTGAACCTGTGTCCCCTGCATTGGCAGGCAGATTCTCAACCACTGCACCACCAGGGAAGCCCCCCCGACAAAGATTTTTAAATGACTGTCTTAAATACACTGAAAGCGCTAAAGGAAAACTCAAAGAACTAAAGCAAATCAGGAAAATAATATATGCACAAAATGAGAATATCAACAAAGAGATACAAATTACAAAAGATCCAAACAGAAATTCTGAAGCTGAGACATACAATAACTGAACTGAAATCTTCACAAAGGGACTCAACAGTAGACAGAGTAGGCAGAAGAAAGAATCAGTACACTTGAAGACAAGTCATCTAAAATTAATGAGTCAGAAGAACAAAAAGAAAAATACAAGAAGAAAAATGAACAGAGCCTAAGAAACTTATGGGGCACAATCAAATAGACCAATATACACATTATGGGACTATCAGAAGGAGAAAAAAGAGAGAAAATGGAGCATAGAACTTATCTGAAGTAATAATGGCTAAAAACTTCTCAAATTTGAGGAAAGGCATGGAGAGACAAATACAAGAGGCTCAATGAACTCCAAGTAGGAAAACCCAGACACCCACAGAGAGACATTACAATCAAACTACAGATGACAAAGACAAAGAGAGCATCTTAAAAGCAGCAAGAGAAAAGTGACTCATCAATTGAAATGAAAGGACATTAGAGAGTAACTTAAATATAAAAGTATAAAGTTCTTTAATAAAGATAGATACAAAGACAAATATAAAAACAGTATTGTTATAATTTTGGTTCATAGCTTCACTTTTTATTCTTTCACTGTATGGAAACCACAAAAGCATAAAAAATAATTATAAATCTATGTTAATGGGTAGACAATATGTAAAGATATAGTTTGTGAAATCAATAACATAATATAGGAAGGTGCAAGGGAACCGGAAAACAGTAGGGTTTTGTATGTGAATGAAGTTAAGTTGTTATTAGTTTCAAATGAAGTGTTATAATTTGGAATGTTATATGTAATCTCCATGGTAATCACAAAGAAATTATCTACAGAATATTCCCAAAAGGAAACGAAAAGAACATCAAAACATATCACTACAAAAAATCAACTAAACACAGAAGAAGGCAGTAAGGGATGAACTGAGGGACACAAAAGTTGTGACATCAAGGAATCAATTAACAATATGACAATAGTCAGTCATCCTTATCAGTAATTACTTTAAATGTAAGTGAATGAAATTCCCCAATCAAAAGAACTAGATTGGCAAAATGGATAAAAAACTCAGAATTCAACTATATGCTTTCGACAGAATTGTTACTTCCATGTGATGGAATATGATAAAACCAATCAAGAAAACTTTCAGAATATTTTTGCAGTAGAAATCTTATAATACAATATCAATTTAGAAAAGCAACACCATATTTACATTAAAACCAAATTTATATAATAGTATCCATTCATTCATTCAATATATATTTGCCAAATTCTGATTATTTCTTAGGCACTGTTCTTAGACCAAAAGGATACAATGGTGAACAAGACATGCATATACACATGTATGTAAACAGTTTTAAATGTTTATGGACAACTTTCATTTTCTTGTTTAAATCAAGTCTTTTATTTTCCCCAAGTAAAACCATTTTTTAAAGTTTTTTTAATTCCCCAAACAAAGCATGTTCAGAGTAAAAGTTCACGCAAGGCACAATCTTACTAACAGAAAAATTTCTTATGAACAGAAAAATTTCTTCAAGTTTCTCATCACATTTTCACTCCCTGAAGGTCAACGCTGATAATTCTATGGTGTATAATCTACCAGAAATTATTTCCCACATATGTGCAAACATGATCCTACCATCTTTGCCTCATATGATTGGAACAAAAGAGTGTGTCTCACCTGAGATAAGAATTATATACATATATACATACATACACACACACAGATATATGTATATACATATAGTCATATCTATGGAAAAATCAGTGCTATGAAAAAAATTATTCTCCAACAGATTAAGGAATGTTAGCAAGTATAAATGACTAGTTGTGCACTGTCTATATAAGGGGAACAGACTATATAATATTTCTGTATGAGTTTACAAAATGATAGAAAGTTTGACGTATCAAGGTAAAAATAATTTTTGTTTTTATTCAGACAAATGTTTAGACTCCTAACTCTTGCAATTTGAAGAAGATATTGCTTAAGCATTTATGGTTTGGGGGGCTCAGAATTAATCTGATAATGTGATATTAAGATTAGCATGTTTTCAAAAGATAAAACACAACCTTTAAACTGGATATGAGATTTACAGTTTTATGCAGTGAGGTTTGAAGCCAAAGGAAAATTGAGAAATAGATCTAAAAAATAAAACACTAAGTCAGCAATAAAAAGGAATGAAGAAGTAATACACAAGACAGTATGAATGAATCTCAAAAACATGCTGAGTAAAAGAAACCAGACACAAAAGAGTGCATCTTATATTATTCCATTTCTATGAAACCCTAGGAAAGAGAAATATAATGGCTAGTGACAGCAAATTAGTGTCTACCTGGGGCTCAGGGTGGGGATGGGTGGGTATTGACTAGGAAAGGACAAAAGGAAATTTTTGAGGTGATTGAAATGTTCTAAAACTTATTAAACTATCATATAAAGTGTGTGAGTTGTATTCTAGGTAAATTATAGATAAATACAGTTGATTTAAATAAGCAAAAACTTACATAGCTACTCCTTGTTAATCTCTAACTAAAATATAAAGAAGGAAAATTGGAAAGGTAGATCAATTACTCATGTGATTGATGAATGAGATGATTCTTTCTGAATGTTAAAACACATAAGAATTTACTGCCTATAGAAAGGGCTTGCCTTATTTTTAATTAAAATGAAATACAAGTAGAATTTCTATAATTTCTGTAAATTAATGATAGAATATGATAGATTTCATAGAATTTAAATCCTAATTGACATAGATAAAACACTTTCCCCAACAATGATATAACTCACATTCTCTTCCATTGCATTTGTAATGTTTACTAACCTCCAGAAATTTCAAAACTCAGAGTATACTTTTTGACCACAATAGAATTAAGCTAGAAATCATTAACAAGAAGATAATGAGAAACCCACCTCAACTATCAGGAAACTAACCAATACATTTTTATGTAATCTATGGCCAGAGAAGAATCAAAAGGCAAATAAAAAATATTTTGAACTTAATGATAATAAAATGTGACATATCAAAATTTGTATAATGTACCTAAGAGGAGTGCTTAGTGGGAAATTTATACTTTTAATGCAGATATTGGAAAAGAAGGAAGGCTTAAAAGTAAGGACATAAGCTTCCATTTCAAGAAGCTGAAAAAAGAATAGCAAATTAAATCAAGGGAGGATACAAGAAAAGAAATAATAAAGATAACAGTAGGCATCAATGGAATGGAGAGCAAATACACAAGAGAGAATATCAGTAAAACCAAAACTGGTTTTGAAAAGATTTATAAAATTGGTAAACTCCTTGGAAGACTTATCAAGAAAAAAAAAGAGAATAAACATATTAAAAATATCAAGAATAAAAAGTGTACATTATTACAACTCTTAGACATTAAAATAGCAATAATTTATGTCAAAAAATAACTTTATGACATTTTGAATGAAATGAACAAATTGCTAAAAAAATTTAACTTTCCAAAGTTGATGAATAGAAATCTTAATAACCTATCTATTAAAAAAAAAAGTTAAATCCTTTACTAAAAGCTTTTCTCTCAGTGAACACCCCAGATTTTATGTCTAAATATTTCGATATGCATGCTAGTGTGCTGAGTTTGACCTGAAAAACTGCTGGTTTTTGTTTTTTAGGAAAACAGTGATAATTATACTTTAATTATATCTCAATAAAACAGCAACAAAAAAATAGTGATAACTTTTAAATTCTTTATCAAAGCTCTTAGAAGAGCACCTGGTACATAGTAAATGTTCGTTAAATATGTACTGAATGAATAAATAAAAAACAACAACTCTGGAACATAAATAAGGAATTTCAGGGTTAAATTAAATCTAAAGATGACCCCAATCACCAGTGGGCCAACCCCAACTCCAGGTGCCCCAACCCCATGGCCGGCTATCCCAGGATCCAGCTTCACCCATCAGAGGGCCAAGATCAGCCCTGGAACATCCCAGGCCACATGGCCAGCAACATCAGGGACCAGCCTTGCCTACAGGCTGGCAACCATTACATGAGACAGGAAATGTCAGCCAACCAGTCTGGGGGCCAGCCTTGACTACCAGTGCACCCACGGTAGTTGGCCATGCCACAACAAAAGGGCCTACATAGCCCATAGAGGGGGGGACCCTAGAGCATATAACCCTAGAGCATATAACTCTGGTGACCAGAGGGGAGTGTGCTGCTGGGCCCATAGGACATCTCCTACATTAGGCCACTTCTCCAAGATCAGGAACCACTTATGTAGGAGTGTTAAAAGGCAAAGAAATAAAATCATCTATACCCACAATAAGTAGTTATGCAAAACTACTGGATATGCAAAAGAAAAATATGTAAACTATGTACATATTTTACATATGTAAAATATGTCATCAAAAACAACAAACATGGGGGGGAACAGTAAAAATGTAGGGTGGTTAGAATGCATTTGACCTTAGGAGATCATCAACTTAAAAAAACAACAACATATATATATAAATATATATGTGTATATATATATATATATATATATAATGTCATGACAACCAAAAACCTATAATAGGTACACACACAGAAAAGTGAAAGAAATTCAAGCATAATACTAAACATGGTCATCAAATCACAAGGGAAGAGAGGAAAAAAAGAAGAAAAGAACAAAAAACGAACTACCAAAACAACCAGAAAACAGCAAAATGGCAATAAGTACATACCTAGCAATAATTACTTAAATATAAATGGATTAATATTCCAATCAAAAGACATAGAGTAGCTGAATTGATAAAAAAAAAAAGACCCATTATATCCTGTGAAGAGGGTCACTTCGGATCTAAAGTCATACACAGACTGAAAAAGTGAGGGGATGGAAAAATTATTCCATATAAATGGAAGTGAAAAAAAAAAAAAGCTGGTGTGCCAATATACATATCAGACAAAATAGACTTTAAAACAAAAAGCGGGGCTTCCCTGGTGGCACAGTGGTTAAGAATCCACCTGCCAATGCAGGGGACATGGGTTCAAGCCCTGGTCCTAGAAGATCCCACATGGTACAGAGCAACTAAACCTAGGCACCACAACTACTGAGCCTACACTCTACAGCCCACAAGCCACACCTACTGAAGTCTGTGCTCTTAGAGCCCATGCTCCACAACAAGAGAGGACACTGCAATGAGAAGCTCGCATACCACAACGAAGAGTAACCCCCATTCACCACAACTAGGGAAAGCCTGTGCGCAGCAAAAAAGACCCAACACAGCCAAAAATAAATAAAATAAATTTAAAAAAATAGAAATAAAATAATAAAACAAAGAGCATAATGGGAAACAAGAAGGACATTTCATAATGATAAAGGAATCAATCCAACAAGATATAACAATTGTAAATATATAGGCAGCCAACACAAGAGCACCTAATGCATAAAGCAAATACAGTTGACCCTTGAACAACACAGGTTTGAACTGTGTGGGTTCTGTTGCATTTCTTTTTTTTTTTCTGTTGCATTTCTATACATGAACAATTAACTATCACAAAGAAAAATTAAGAAAACAATCCCGTTTACAATTGCATCAAAAAGAATAAAAGACCTAGGAATAATTCTAACCGAAGAGGTAAAAAACTTGTATCCTGAAAACACATGTGAGGTACTCACTAAATCCTAACTGAATGAATGAATGCAGTATCAAAGAGACAGAATGAATGATTTTGGACATGAACGTGACCTCTCATGAATAGATTTGGGAGGCTGCTCCATGAATCAATTGGAGTGTAGTATCCTTGGAGCCTAGAGTAATATAGAGTTTAATTACCAAGGATAGTCACGGGTTGTAAATTGGTGGCCTGAATGAGTGACTATATTCCACCCCTGGACGTATGTTGCCTGGATTATGCTAAAAAAAAAGTTACATTAAAATGTTGGATTTCTAACTTAACATTTTTAA
Organism: Neophocaena asiaeorientalis asiaeorientalis; assembly: GCF_003031525.2. Taxonomy (NCBI): domain Eukaryota; kingdom Metazoa; phylum Chordata; class Mammalia; order Artiodactyla; family Phocoenidae; genus Neophocaena; species Neophocaena asiaeorientalis. The sequence goes on from NW_020173198.1 coordinate 7,813,654, forward strand.
TAAGTAAAATGTGTGGAAAATTGAGTCAAAATCAATTCTATTTGTTATATGGAAGATTTCAGAGACATGGAAATAAGGGGCAGGAGTATCTCAGAGGCACGCAAGTCTCTGGTTCAGAACTATTGTTCCTGAGGCCCGTCTGCATCTCTACCCCCGTCTTGGTAATGTCCTGTCCTGAATTCTATGAGCCAACAGTCTTTCCTGCCTGAGATTGGGTTTCTGTCACTTGAGACTCTAAGAATATTGACAAATATGCACCACCACACTCAGGACAGAGGAGGCTAATATCACAGCGCCTTCCTTACTGGACTGGGATCTGGCCTCGGGGTTTTCCCCAGGACAGCATCCAGCTAGCTATTACCGATACATCACTTGACCTGTGAAATAAAGTTTCTTTGCCAGTCCAGATCCCAACAAATGCTTCTAACATGGGAGCAGAACGCTCATTTATGAGGATGCTTCTTGAAGTTTGATTGTGAAAATTGGCTTAAGCTAGAACTTCTGTTCTATGAGAAGAAAGCCACTTCACAGATAGCTCTGAGGTTCAAGCACTTCATCACCGCAAACAATTAAGCCTCCTCCCCGTTTCAGCAATAAGATAATACTGTTTGACAATAGACCCATAAAAGAGATCCATAAAACCTGACTCAATTTATTTTCAACCTGTTTAGACTCGCAATAACCAAACCCCAATTAATTTAGATGCTGCCCTTGGAACCCTGCAACTCTCTGTAGAAAAGAGGATAGATATGGGAAAGCTTCATCCCTTAGAGTTTCCTTGTCTGTGTGGACCCTTAGACCACATGAACTAAAGTATGTCCCCTTCCTTTTTAGTGCCTGTCAATAAACAGTACTGTCTTTTGTTTTATCAGAGCACTTAAGGGAAGAAAGACCCTAAGATAACCAGCTGGCTCAGACGTTTGACCCTCATCCTTTGGAGGAAATAATTTGAATTGCCAATATTTACAATTTGGGAGATTTCATTTACAATGTGAATTGAAGATTTCTCTTGAAAACTCAGAAGGCCTGGCAACACTGGGCCTTTATTTCAACCTGGCACCAACTGGTTGGAGCTGAAAATTAAATGGAATGTTGTCCAATTCAACAGGGTTTCCACTACTCCCTATGTTGTTACAGCTACTTGCTTCTGCACTTACTGTACCTATCCAGCTCTTGTCGACATTTGAGCTTAAAACCCCCATTCTAGGCTAACATCCCAAGAGGGACAGGGATTTCCCCAAGGTTTCAAGGCAAGTTTAGTAGCAGAGCTAGTTCTAAAACCTGCTTATCCTGCTATTTTTTCCAACACATACCTGTCTCCACAGGCATGAGCTCATTGAGAGCAAGAAACCAGACTCAGTTGCTATTTTTATACACACGTGTTTACATCACTGCAGGATCCTCCTTAAAATACTCAAGGACAGTGCAAACAACCCCTTAGTAAGTGGCTAAAAACCAAAACAACACCAAGAGAAATAATGTGGAAATTAATTAATCCTTTATTATGGGCTGAATTGTGTCCCCTCAAAATTCACATGTTGAAGTCCTAGCCCTCAATACCTCACAATGTGACTGTATTTGGACATAGAATCTTTAAAGAGGTAATGAAGTTAAAACGAGGTCATTTTATGGACCCTAATCTCATATGACTGGTGCACAGTGCCTTGAAGAGTTCTTGCAACAGAGCTTTGATTTCACAAGCATTTGGACTGAAAGCTGTTTATTTTAGCGTGTTATAGGGGATCCTAGAGCTACAGAGCCAGGTTTGGCTCCACTGGGTACCAGCTGAGTGATCTTGACCACCATTCATGTCTCCAAACTTGAGGGCATCGTAGTAACACCCACTATCTGGCTTCCACAAGGATTAGCAAGATAGTCAATATAAATCACTTTGCCAGCACTGAGTCTGATACACCAAACCCACTGTGGGACAGGCTCTATATCCAGCACACAGCCCCAGGGGTCTCTGCTTCTCTTCTCCCAGGACCCTCTTCTTTTCAGAGTACCTGGGCCCTGGAGGAATGTGGACGATAGAATGGTGCCCATGGGTGGGTAGAGAAGAATGACTGAAAAAAGTCATGACTCCATCAAAAAGCTGGATCTTACAGTCTGAAAATATACCTGCTCTTCTGAGCAAATGCCCCTGCCCTGCTCACTCCTCCCCTCTCTCTCTCCTTTTGTAGGCAGACTGGCTCTTCTAGTGGACTGAAGTTTTAATTAAGGGTAGCTAAAATTAAACAGCAAAGTTAATCAGCCCTTTCGTTGCTCTCTTCTACCTTTTTGTTATCACATCCTGCCTCTTCTGAGTCTTCTTTCTCAATATTGATTATTGGATTCTCTTCCTCTTTATTCTATTAAAGTATTGTTGTTCTCCAAGGACTCATGCACACCCAACAGTTTCTCTCATTCCATTTATTCCCTCTCTCTCTCTCTCAATAATTTCCTAACCACATTAAAATCTTTACTTCCCCCAGAGTTCAAACTTAAATATCCAGCTGATTACTAAATATACACTAACCTCAGTATTTCATAGACAGCATAGATAAATTATCATGACCACAATTGAATTCTGTGTTCCTGCCTCCAAACTTATTCCTCTCAGTCTTAAAACCACCTCTCCCAGTTTACTTAGTCAAACACCTAGACATCATACTTCTGTGTCTCCTTGCCCTTAACCCTATCTGCCTTACTTAGTCACTAAGTTACCAGGTTCCAAGAAGAAGGAATTCTTCTTCTAAGCATTTCTCAAATTCTCCTTTAATACATTTACCACTCGGTTACCAAGGTAATCATTTAGAAATAAATTGTTGACTGAGTTCATTACTGTCCAGATAAAGTCCAAACTTTTTATCATGTAACGACCACCTCTTCTGACATTGCACAACTTGAACCTGATATTGAGATAATATTGAATGCAAGTGAGGTGACTATTCTTTTTCAGGGTAAGTTTCTCCTTCTATCTACAGATTATGGTAGCACTAAGACCCGGAAGACCTGTCTCGGCCCCTAGAGATGGCAGACTGCTTTTCCCTGTGGATTGTCACTCTCCTTGCTAGCCCTGACTTCTAAAGATTGGTTAGTGCCAGTAGGTTCATGCTCCAACCAGGAAGGGAGAAGCAGAGTTCACATTGGCTTGATGTACGTCCTGTCCTCTCACTTCCTTTAGCCCTTTCCTCCACCTGATTTCCCTCTTACTCTCAGTCTCTTTTAATGATTCCTCCTCATTTCCTTTACTCGCACTCACTCCATACAGGATCTCATCCAGTATTGTAGCTTGAACCCCAGCTGCCTTGTCAATGACCATACATGTGTCTCCAGCCTGGATCTCTCTCCTGCGCCCTAATCAGCTTGACCTGTCTCCTCAGATGTCTAACAGGCCTGTCAAACATGCTTTGTCCAGAGCTGAGCACCTGATCTTCTCCCCCTCAGTGAAGCATCCCACTCCACCTGCCCCCTTGGCCATCTCAGTGAATGTTACCGCTTACGCAGCTCTTTTTGAGTCACAGGGTCAGAAAAACAAAACCCTTTCCAGATCATTGAGTGGATAATATAAAAACTCAGAGTGGAACAGTAACTTGCTTAAGGCCACACAAAAAATCAGTCTCCGGCCCAGGCCTGGAACCCTAGCCTCCGGAAGGGGGGCTCATGCCCAGGCTGCTGACTTACAGTGGATTCTCAGGCACCAAGATTAGAGCAGGAAATCAGAGGGCTCTAAGCTGCTGAGACAGACTGTGTTCCAGGAACACCCACCAAAGGAAAAGTATCTCAGGCCACCTTGGCTCCTGTATCCTTGCAGATGGGGAAAGGACCCCTGATGCCACAGCGCTTCCCTGCCTGCTCCCCTGCACCCTATGCCCACTCTTAGAGAGTTATTCCTTCGATGTGCTGGCCACCAGCCATGCATCTGCTAAAAGAGCCCCGTGACAGGCAGGAATGGGGGCTCCCTAAAAACAGATGTCTCTGTTGGAGGCTCACAGGCCGGGGGCAAGACGAGGGTGCTGGTTACCTGGCAGTGACTAATTGCTGAGGACACGAGTGACAGAGACCCACATTAGGGGACATCTAGGGAAGCCAGAAGGGCTTAAAGATCCTAGAAGCCAGGGTCCAGGGTCTGGCAAGAGAAGAGAAGAGGTATATCTGGAGAGGATACCCGAAGCAGTTTGCTTTTCTCTGGGCAACCCTAGAAATAATACGCTTGAGAAACCTGTTTATGTAGAGCAGCAGCTGTGTCCTGGGAAGAATTCCGGACCCTTTCTGGAGAAAATCATAGAATTTCACCACCTAGCCCCTCCAGTCCTAAAGGTATCCATCCTTTCTTAAATACCCTTGCAAAAGGTATTTCTGAATGTCTCAAAATCACACAGTCATGAGACTCAACTGTCTTCTAGGAAGTTCTCCCCAATGTCTGCCCTAAATCCCTCTTGCTGTCACTGCTCTGTGCCCTCTCACTACCTACTGACAGAGAGGCTTCAGAGAACCAAGACCATGAGGACAGCTATACAAGTCCTTCCCTTCTTTCCAGTCACTCCCTTTATTTTGACCTATTTGCCACAAAGAGTAGGAGAATACCTAGAGTGGTGACCTAGATCTTGAAGAATAAGACACCTGAGTTGCTGTCCCTGCTAAGGCTCTATTTAAGAAATAGTTGAAAGCACTTGGAAAGGGAGATGAGGCTTTCTGAAGGAATTTGATGGAAAGACATAAGAATTACCTCCTTGTCAGTTCTTGGAGTCTCTTGAGAATCTCAGGATCTCTATGGGTCTACCAGGAATCCTGAAATGGTCAGCTGTTTCTCCTGTTGCCTCCTCCTCTTTTAAAGGCTCCCCACACCGTCTTGGGTGTCTATCAGAGACATCAAGGCCTCTCACCTCTGCTTCATTTACTTCCGTGGATTGAGGAGGGATTTCACCTTGTCCCATGCATTCCTCCTCACTGCTGCTCTGAGTGCCTTAATTGCCTCTCTGCCTGAGATTGGATTTGTGCTTTCTTCTGTACCAGTCACCCCCTCTTCTGTGTACAAATACCCTCTGGTTCGTCAGCTCCAGTGGTTGGCAATCTCTTCATTCATGACCATGCAGTAGGATTCATGGTTAAGTATCGGGGGCCTGAAATTTGTCTAGATTTGAATATGGCCTCCTCTATTACTGAATTGTGTGCTCTTGAAGAAGTTATGTTGCCCTTGCCACGCCTCAAGCCTCAGTCTTCTCATCTGAAAATGGGGGATAATTCTAAAATACTTCTTAGACGTGTGAGGATTGAACTTAATGCACATCAAGCATCCAGCACATGAACATGTTTACAACATTTCTAGTATCAGAAATTGCTAACCTCAGCTGCTTCTGGAGAGGGGAGCTAGTTTGACCTTGAAACAGGTCAAAGTGTCCTTATATTTTTTTAAACTTATTCAAATTTGAATTTTTATTTACTTAAAAGTTTTAATAGTTGAAAACTAAACCAAATGCATAGCACATAGTGAGCACTTAGTAAATCACAGTGGGAGAGACTTGAAGGGGAGTCTTTGGACTTAAATTCACACAGCAGCCTGGGCAGGGGGCCTGGGGTCATTGACCTTCCTGCAGATCATGTGGATGCAACAGATTTGAAGAATGAGGGTCCTGATCCTGGGAACAGTAGTTAAGGTCCCACGAATGGAAGGGAACCTAAGAAAAAGTCATTTGTCCTCCCAGAAATGGAGGCAAAAGGACCCACCCGATAATTTGGTTTAGGCGTTCTGGAGCCAAGTTCCCCATGATAAGCCATGGAACACTGTCTTCCCTGGAAATATCTGTCCCTGTCAATTAGCCAACAAATATTTATTGACTGCTGCTCTCAGATGGACACAGAGGTAACCAAGACAGCTCCCTCCCAGTGCGGAGGTGAGATAGCTAATAACATGTAAAATGATTAAGTTCATTTTAGATACTGTTAAGGATAGGTCAGAGGTCAGATAGGCCACACCTCTACTTATCACCTACCAGTGAATCCTAATTTCATGCAAAAGAAATGTCAAAGTGTTTACCACACCACCCAAGGCCCCACATGGTCTTCATACACACTCCCATCCTCTGGCTTTATGTTCTGTCCATTTACCACTCACTGCGAAAGAGCCCCACTGGCCTCCTGTTCCTTGAAGTCACGTTCTGCCTCAGGACCTTTGCATGTGCTGTTTCTTCTCAGACTACTTTTCTCTGGTATCTGTGGATAACCCCCTTCCTCCTTCAAATCTTTGCCAAAGATTTTTGTCACCTTCTTTGTTACCTTGACCGCCTACTTCAAATTTCCAGCCACTGGTTCTCCCTCCCCACATTTACACAGTACTATTTTTTCCTTAATACTCATTGCTTTCTATCACATTATAGAATTTACTTACACATTATTTTTTATCTGTCTCTTTCCTTTAGAATCTAAGCTACATGAAGACAGAGCTCTTTGCCGTGTCTTGTTCATTGATTTAGTTCAAGAACTCTGTAAAATATCTAGCACCGAGTAGGTGCTCAGTAAATATCTGGATTAGTAAATAAGGGCTATGAAGAAAAACACAGACTGACGTGTAGAAAAAAGTGTAGAAAAAAGACAACACATGCCTTGGGTAAAAGGCAGGGCTGGGGAAGAGGAGCAGCTCTAAGCTGGATTTAAGTTTTGATTTAGTTTGGACTAAACATTTTTTTTTTTTTTGCGTTACACGGGCCTCTCACTGTTGTGGTCTCTCCCGTTGTGGAGCACAGGCTCCAGACACACAGGCTCAGCGGCCATGGCTCACGGGCCCAGCCACTCCGCGGCATGTGGGATCTTCCCGGACCGGGGCACGAACCCGTGTCACCTGCATCGGCAGGCGGACTCTCAACCACTGCGCCACCAGGGAAGCCCTGGACTAAACATTTTAGTACCTGAAAATGAGGCTTGAGAAGGAATAAAAAGATAAGGGATATTCCTGAGGATATACAGTCCTTTGGGTGAGGAAGAGAGAGGAGACATAGTGGCACTAAATATTAGTGACAGGAGTAAAAAATAGAGCCATTTTCTGACAGTAGCCCATCAAGCCCAGCCCACTCAATGTCTCCATCATTTCTGCCACCATCAGGTTAGGTAGGGTATCCTGGGATCCCCAAAAAGTTCCTAACATGGGGATCCAGGGGAGCTTTGCAAAAGGAATGAAAAGCTGAGCCACGTGAGCGGCTAAGTTGAGCCCTCAGGCCAGGAAGAGGCAAAGTTGAAGAACAGGGGGAAGTTCAGTAGGAAAAGGACAGGGGCGGAGTCCAAGAAGGCAGACTGTTAAAGAGAAAAACCACAGGCCCCAAATGGTATCACTTGTGTTAAAGCCATGATACCAAACTTAGATTTAATACCTGACCAAATTGCAGTTTCAACCTTCACCAGAAACGTAATCTTAACCAACCCGTTTGGAATTTTCTTATTAGCACCAATGAGGTAATCCCCTGGGCATCTGAGTGATAAAACCCTTGCCCTTGCCTTTCCTTCTCCACCAAAAGAAGATGTCCTGGCCTAAAAATAATAATCCTTTCTTTTCTTTTGCTAGTAGCTCCCTTGCTCCAACATTCTTCCTTAAAAACCTTCTATTTTGTGCAACCCTGGGAGCACCCTCCAGGTTGCTAGACGAGATGCTGCCCTGTTCATAAATCATTGAATAAAGCCACTTAGACCTTCAAATGTACCTGGTTGAATTTTGTTTTTTAACAAGAATTCAGAAATCTTGTTTTCCCACTGGAAAGGTTGGAAGGGGTCTTGGTAGGGTCTCCAGCTCCTGACAGAAAAAGGGGTGGAGACCCAGGGAGGAGCTGCTATGCGAGTCCCCACTGGCCTTCAGTCTCTTTATCTGTTAAACGGAGATTATAATACTTTCTTCTTAGGAGATTATAATACTTTTCTTCTTTCTTACTTCTTATAATACTTTCTTCTTATAATAACTAGAATTAGATCGGATCAGTTTTCCCTAAAGTGGGTTTTGCAAGGTGATTTTAGATGAGCAGTTTTCATGTTCATGATTATTTTGATGAGCATTAGAAAAAGTTAACTGAACTACAGACTCCTCTTTCAATGCATATTATATTGCTTAGGGTTTAGATATTTTCTTTGAAAGGTGAGCTGATTTCCAGCACAGATGGTGTGTGGCTACAGCTACAGTCCTGATGGTAGAATGGGAATGAGTAAAGGTTGAGGTGAGTATTTCAGCAGAGCTTCTAGCCAGTGTGGAATCGGTTGCCAATAAAGTGACAGCACTTGTCATTGCTTTCACTACCAGTGACTTCTGGGTCTGCGTGTGCTGGGGGCTCCCTATGGTAATGCAGCTGAGAGCTTTGCTTTTGACTTTTTGGAGCAGAACTGGGCTGAGGTGACTGTGGCGCAGTTGGCTGGGGAGTCCGGTGTGTTGTGGGGTGTGGAGGGCAGTCCTAAGGGGAGGGAAACTGGGCTTCCCCCCGCACCTTGTTATCTTTGCCTCGTTCTGACTGAAGTCTGAAAAAAGGCCCCTAGGTGGCGAGCTCTGATTATAGCTGGAAAACAGGCTGGTTCAGCCCAGGGCAGGGAGTCCAGAGAACATCAGCCCCGCAGGCAAGGAAGCTGAGGCTTAGAGAAGAAAGCAGTGTAACCACAATGACAGAGTTGGTAGGTGCCACTTCCCCAGGTGTCATTTCCATCCAAGCCCCTGGCTTTGGGGGAACTGACATTTTGGAGACTCACTAGGAATTCCAGCAGCACCCAACGTAAGACAGCCTCAGCTCAAGAACACTGGTGAACACCTGCATGTTTTCCTTGCTTCTGGTGCCCCCTCCTGGTAGGTATTGGGCAAATCACCAAAGTCCTCTGAATTTCCACCTTTGTAATAAAGCGAATTTGCCCAGTCTAGGAATGCCATAAAGACAAAAGACATAAAGAACAAGTAAATCACTTGGACAAGTTTTTTTTTTCTTTTAAGGGACTAGTGACATTTTAGGAGGTACATTTCTCTGCCATAAACCTTCAGTGGCTCCCTTGCACTCACAGGAGAAAAACAAAATTCCTAAACCGCGCCATCCTGAATCAGTCATGAAAAGTGACGCACGTGTGGATGGTGGAGCTGGACCACCTGGCTTTTAATTCTGTCTCCGTGAGATACTGGCTGTGTGAACTTCAGCAAACTGCTTAACCTCTCTGTTCTATCTGTAAAATAAAGCATGTTGCCCACCATCCAGTTCTACAAGAATCAAGTCGTTAGCCACTGCAGTTGTTGACCTGTAGTACACACTGAAAGGAATTCAGAGCAAAGGTCAGGATGAAACATTAACAGCCAACAGGCCCTTAGATAGTTAGATATATTTCGGGAGAAATTTTTATGAACCCAGATCCTTGCATCTTCCCATACTTAGAAAAGCACTGAAATCATTAGCTGGGATATCTGTTCCTCGTGACTAGCAGCAATCTTCTGCCGAGATATGCACTTGCATGCACACACCCCTTCGCCAAAATCACACACATACTGGCCTCCCCAACCTCTTCTGAGCAGTTCCTCTGAGCAATCTGAGAGACTGTCCCCTCGGCTATAGCCTCAGTAAGTTCCCAAATAAAACTGGAACTCAGGGGCTTCCCTGGTGGCATGCTGATTAAGAATCCGCCCGCCAATGCAGGGGACACGGGTTCGAGCCCTGGTCTGGGAAGATCCCACATGCCGCGGAGCAACTAAGCCCGCGAGCCACAACTACTGAGCCCATGCGCCACAACTACTGAAGCCCATGCGCTTAGAGCCGGTGCTCTGCAACAAGAGAAGCCACCACAGTGAGAAGCCCGTGCACCGCAACAAAGAGTAGCCCCCACTCGCCACAACTAGAGAAAGCCTGCACGCAAGACCCAATGCAGCCAAAAATAAATTAATTAATTTCATAAAACAAAAATCAAGGAAAAACTGGAACTCACAGCTTTCATGTGCATTTTTATTTCAGTCAACATATCTATAAAACGAGGGTGTTATCGGTACCTGTCCAACAGGACGGTTGAGAGTTAAAAAATTTAGAATTGTGCTGACTGTGAGCTGTTTTTAGAAACACAAAACCTGTCTTTCCCACCCCAAGGCCTTTGCACATGCTGTGTCCTTTGTTCAGAAAGCTCATCCCCAACTTCCTTACTTAGTTTACTTCCACTTTTCCTTTGATGCCAGCTTACTGGGGACTTCCTTATGGAAGTCTCCTCTGATACCCTGAGTCCCCCCCAGTCTCAGTCAGTCCCCTCATCTGTGTTTTAACTGTACTCTTTGCTTAATGACATTTATCACAGTGGTGCCTTACTTGCCTTATTCTTTGATGAATAATATCAACCTCCCCGTTAGACTGTAAACTCCACAAGGGTAGTGTCATGGACCAAGTTATGTCCTGTCAAAATTTATATGTTGAAGTCCTAACCCCCAGTACCTCTGAATGTAGCTACATTCACAGACAGGGCCTAGAGAGATGATTAAGTTAAAATGAGGTCATAAGGGTGGGCCCTAATTTAGTATGACTGGTGTTCTTATAAAAAGAGGAGATCAGGACACAGACATGCACAGAGAAGGGGCTATGTGAAGACCTAGGAGAAGATAGCCATCTACAAACCAAAGAGAGTGGCCTCAGAATGAAACCAACACTGCCAACGCCCCTGACCTGGGATTTACAGTCTCAAGAACTGAGGGAATAAGTCTCTTTTATTAAAGCTGCCCAGTCTGTGGTACTTTGTTATGGCAGCCTGAGCAGACTAATACAGGAAAGGACTGGTTGGCTTTGCTTATCACTGTGTTCCCCAAGCCCGGAACGGAGTAGGCACTCAATAAATATTGGTCAATGAGTGAATGGAAGTGCTAAGAGTTGGATAAGCAGCAGTAGGGTCAGTTTCCATCTGTTCTTTTCTGCATGGCTGGTCTCAGCGGCCCAGAGTCACCCCTCTCTGTTTCTGGGCTCCTGAGACATGGCTTCAGGTCCCTGTATCTTTCCTGGGTGAGACATAACACACTAGTATTTGGAGTTGATGTGTTGGTGTGTGGAGGAAGGACAAGACATGAGTCAGAGTATGGTATTGGGTGATTATTTCTTTAAAATAATTTTTTCATTAAAAGAGTTAAATATACTTACTGAGAAAATTTGGAAAATAGAGAAATGTAGAGGAAAGGAAAAATCTATCATCCATTATTTTCAATACCCAGGAAAATTACTATTAACATTTTAGTGTATCTCCCTCCAGTCTTTTTTCCATCTGTAGATTTTCCTTTACATTTCCAAGTGTGGTTCTCCACTATACATATATTATTTTTATACTGATTTAAAATTAATTTAGTTCAAGTTTTCCCCAACACGTATTAGTCCTCCCAGTGCCTGATCCTGAGTGGGAGCCCAGGGAGCATGTACCCATTTGATTTCCCAGCTTATTCAGTCCTAGAACCCGCAGATGTTTACCTTTCCTGGAGTACTTGTACGGAGCGGTCACCCTTTTCACGTGCTCCTGGAGTTCCTGGGTTAGATTCTCTGGATCATGCGAGGAATAGGCTGGAGAAAGGACTATAAATGCCTTTACAACCTGTTGGAAAAAACAACAAACAAACAAAAAACAAAGAATCAGGCCTCATGTAACAACTCTTTTCTCCTTAGCCTAGCCTTGTGAATAAGTGCTCACACTTACCAGCCCAACATGGAAGTTCTACCGGTGACTTGGACTCAGCCAGTTGGATACCAGTTTTTTTTCTGTTGCCTGCCTTTCCAGGATCAAGTATTGGGAGTTATGGCTTTTATGGAGTGATTTTAGAATCCTATTTTAGCTTACCAGCCCAACATGGAAGTTCTACCAGTGACTTGGACTCAGCCAGTTGGATACCAGTTTTTTTCTGTTGCCTGCCTTTCCAGGATCAAGTATTGGGAGTTATGGCTTTTATGGAGTGATTTTAGAATCCTATTTTCCAAACTCTTCCCCATACCTGAAATGACACAGTTAGAAGCCAACATGCTTCCCTTAAGATGCCAATACTTTGGAGAGAGGAGATTCACACACTCCTTAGGGTTCATTACGTATAGGTTTTCCTGACTAGGAAGGCAGCTGGGTACAGGTTTGGACAGACAGGATTGGGGGAAAACGTGTACCACTTGCAAGGGGAGGTAGGTCTTTCTGAGACTGCATGTATGAGTGTTTGCAATCAGCAAGCATTTTGCTGGACAGCTGTTTCAGGCATCCTGAGGGACGTTCCGCACCTTGGTTCTCCATTTTCCCTCTTTTAACTGGAAGGAAGCTGCCAGGAAATGATTAAGGATAGCCGCCCACTGCCATCCGTAGAAGGGTCTAGGCAGCATACTTGCATGCGGGTGGGTGGGCACATGGCTATTGGCTCTGTTTCTTAGGATAAAAGAGCACACTGATACTCTTTGTGCACAGCAATCACTGAAGATAGAAAGGGAGTGGCTGGCCAAGAGCAAGGGTAGGGGAAAGAGCTACGACACCAAACTCTGATTCTCAAAGCTTTGAGTAAAGCTACTGCTCAGTAAGAAAAAGAAACAAATTACTGGCACAGGCAGCAACACCCGTGAATCTCAAGAATGTTACACTGAGTAAAAGAAAGCAGACACAAACCAATGAATACTTTGATGCCATTTACATGAAGTTCTTTTTTTAACAAAAGGCAAAATTAATCTTCAGTGACAACAAACAATTTAGCAATCGCCTGAGCCCTAGGGATTGACTGCAAAGGGGCACAAGGGAACTTTTTGGGGTGATAAGAGATGTTCTATAACTTGATGTGGTGATGGTTACACAGGTATATATACATTTGTCAAAAGTCATTGACCCGTATATTTAACATAAGGGCATTTCATTGCATGTAAATTACACTTTAATTTTAAAAACGCATTCTGAAAAATAAAGAAAAAAGCTATGCTGTCAATACCTAAAAATAAATCTAGCACAAAATCTGTAAGAAGCATACATAGAAAATGTAAAACTCTACAGAACATTAAAGAAGATATACATAAGTGAAAAGATACACTTAATATCATAACGATGTTAATTCTCCCCAAATTGATCTATAAACACTGCATCTCCAACTAAAATGCTAACAGATCCACAGAACTTGACAAGTTGATTCTAAAGTGTATATGAAAGAACAGAGGACCAAGAATAGGTAAAACGTATCTAAAGAAGTTGAGTAAGAAGGAGAGACTTGCTCTACTAGATATTGAGACTTATGATAATGTTTTTGTGGATAAGGCTCTAACTTTCTCAGGGTGATGACGCTTGTTGTCAGCCTGGGCACTGGGAGATGTATTCAAAGTGCCCCCAGCAGAGCCAAGGCCCTCAGAAGGGAATGTGCTACACGAAGCTTAATAACCATATTCACCCCCAAATTGGGGGAGCTCTAAGCAGCCGTAGAAAATGAATTTTTCCCAAAATACTTAGTGCCACAAAAAAGACCCGTGACATAACTTAATGTTAAAAAGTGTACAGTACAAAGTTGTGGTATGGTGCCAATTATGTATGAAACTATACCTGAGGACCCTTTGCTTGCATAGATTTCATTTAAAAAATGTATCATTTCTGTATTATACAATTATATATCTCTTATAGAATAAATAGAAAATAAAGATGAAGGATGACAGAAGATCAGCCTCACTACTCAGATAATCAAGGCTAAAAATTTAATCTGTGTATGGGACCTTTTTATGGCTTATCTGTGATTTTATGCATATACACATTTGTGTGAATACAAAATATTCTATACATGTATTTCTACAATCCAATTTTACTTCAGTTAACAATCATGAACAATCATGAACATCTCCTCACAAGAATAAAAAAGTGTAATGAAATATAAAATATTTGCATAATATTACCCTATGTGGCTATAATATTATTTATTTAAACACTTTCATGTTATTAGAAATTTGGATTCTTTTTCTTTTTAGTCCTTTCCCTTTCCTTTTCTTCTTTTTCTCTCTTTCTCTCTTTTTTTTAATATACAATGCTATAATATCATTTATATAACTAATTTCCCACTGTTAGAAATTCAGAGAGTACCTCCACATTTTTCATCTGTTATAAACAACACTGTAATGAACATCTGTGCATTTGACAGTTTGTTTCCATAGGAAAATAAGTAGATTCCTTATCCTGGGTATAAAGTTGAAATAGGCACATTAATTGACGTGTGCAATCTCAGCTATATGAAATGTATATGCAAATGACGGGGGAATGAGCTTACCTGGTCAGTCCTACTGACCACTCAGCATTCACAGGGCAACTGTGGCCTAACAATCTCTATTAATTTTCAATGTTCCATGATTCTTATGAGGAGATTTAATATTTTTTTCTTAGTTAAAAATGACCCAGAAAGAAAACTAAGAGCTGGTGCTAGTGATGAAAAGAAAAAGTTGAAGAAAACAAAGGTTCTTTTTAGCAAATAACTTTACAACTTGACTCTCTCAATGGAATGATCACAGACCAGAGAGGTCCTGTATTTAAGCTCTATGAGGACAAAGGTCTTATCTTTCCTGTCCAGTGCTGTATACTTAGTGGCATGAAGTAGGCACTCAGTGAATAAGGAATAAATCCTTCAGGAAAGTCAAGGATTTACTTTCACCTACAAAAGTGATTAGAAGAAAATACATTTAAATTTTCACATTATCTCTGCTTGATGGAATTACTATGTTGTTATTGTCATTGTTTTGTAGGTAGATTTCTATGACTTTCAATAAAATACCATGAAAGATTTCTGTTGTAATCACAGAAAAGCCACAAAATACATATACAGCATTTCAAAAACAAATGGACTGATTTTTATCTGCTCCTTCCAATATTGTTGCTGATTGATGGCTTAGTATATACAGCAGATGGAGTTTCTATAAAGCTCGGCTGCACGTTTGAATCACCTTGGGAGCTGACGCACATTCTCAGAAAGTTGGCTCTCACTGATGCGGAACTTGAGTATCAGGAATGTTTGAAGCTTCCAAGGTGCTACTAATGAGCATCCAGGACTGAGAACCATGTCAGCAGAGGTTTTTTTTGTTTTTGTTTTTGTTTTTTTTGCGGTACACGGGCCTCTCACTGTTGTGGTCTCTCCCGTTGAGGAGCACAGGCTCCGGACGCGCAGGCTCAGCGGCCATGGCTCACGGGCCCAGCCGCTCCGCGGCATGTGGGATCTTCCCGGACTGGGGCACGAACCCGTGTCCCCTGCATCGGCAGGCGGACTCTCAACCACTGCGCCACCAGGGAAGCCCTAAAAGATCTATTTATTTGTCAATATTAAAAGACCGGAAGGTTTCTTTCCATAAAAATCCAAGTTTTTTTAATTACAAAAATCAGAAGTTCTGGAAACACTGGCCCTCATTCACACATGGAAACATGCGTTTGGAGTTTGGAGGAGTGGTGGTCCCTGCTGGATGAGGCATGTGAGCTCCAGTTCAGCGCAGTCCTCAGCACCCCTTGCTGCCTCACACCGGCCTGTTTTAATCAATTACAGTGCTATCTGGCCCCTGTACACAATCAAGTTTGTGACTGTTGGGCAAAGGGGAAGTAAACAAAACGCCACACGGGGTTCAATTTCCTCCATCTCCCAAACCTCGTGGGTGCTGCCAAAGCTCGGGCAGGTTGTGTCAGTCCCAACTGGGAGTCTCAGCCCTGCTCACTGACCTGTCCGCATACAAGCCACACTGACCAGCCCCCGCTCCGGGAGCTGAGGAAGCAGCAGCAGCATTCTGTCTCCAGGCTGCAGGCCACACATGCCCCCCAGCACGTTAGCTGCCTTCCTGGACTGCCCCCCCAACTCCTCAAAGCTCCCCTTGACCTCTGCTCCCATGCCATTGACCCACCAGAAGGCAGGGATTGGGGGCCGGTGCCCAGCCTAGGCAGTGGTATTGGCAAAAAAGAAATAGAAACCATTGGTGAGGAATTCTGTTTGCTTGCTGTTGTTTTTCAAGTTTAATTTTATTTTTACAACAGTTATTAAATTCACAGGGTTCAAAAATCAAAATATGAAAAGATATGCTTTGAGAAGTCTTCTCCCGCCGTTGTGCCTATCCACCTGCTCCCCACTTCACCTGTCTCAATGAGTAACCAATATTATTAGTTTCTTGCAAATCCTTCCAGTGTTTCTTTAGGCAAATGTCAAGTATATTCTTTTCTCCATACCATCTTTTTAATGCAAAAGATAGACTAAAATTCATACTGTTGTGTCCTCCCCTTTTATAAATTAAGATATAATTCTCCTAACATAAAATTCACCATCTTAAAGCACATAGTTCAAGGGTTTCTGGTATATTCACAAAGTTATGTAACCATCGCTACCATCTAACTCCAGAACATTTTCATTATCCTAAAAGGAAATATTTCACAGATCAGTAGTCACACCCTATTCTCTCCTTACCACGGCCCTGGCGACCACGAGTCTACTTTCTGTATGGATTTGCCTATTCTGGATATTTGACATGAATGGAATTATACAATATGTGGCCTTCTGTGTCTGGTTTCTTTCACTTAGCATAATGTTTTCAGGTTTATCCATGTTGCAGCATGTGTCAGTGTTACATTCTTCTTAATGGCTGAGTAATATTCCACTGTATGGGTAGACCACATTTTGTTTGTCCATTCATCAGCTGATGGGCATTAGGGTTGCTTCCACTTCCATAATGTTGCTATAAACATTTGTGTATACGTGTTTGTGTGCACATATGTTTTCTATTCTCTTGGATATACACCTAGGAGCACAATGCTAGGTCATATGCTAACTCTATGTTTAACTTTTTGAGGAATTGCCAAACTGTTTTCCACAGCATCTGTACCATTTTACATTCCCACCAGCAGTGTATGAGGGTTCTAATTTCTCTACATCTTTGCTAACCTTTCTTAGCAAACACTTTTTTTTTTTTGTCGGTATGCGGGCCTCTCACTGTTGTGGCCTCTGCTGTTGTGGAGCACAGGCTCTGGACGCGCAGGCTCAGCGGCCATGGCCCTCTGCGGCACGTGGGATCTTCCCAGACCGGGGCACAAACCCGTGTCCCCTGCATAGGCAGGCAGACTCTCAACCACTGTGCCACCAGGGAAGCCTTAGCAAACACTTTTTGTTTGTTTTTGTTCGTTTGTTTTATTTTGTTTATTTCTTTTATTTAACACTTTTTTGTTTCTGTTTTGTTTTTGTTTTTAACTGTGTCACTCTGTGTGAAGTGGTGTCTCATTGTGGTTGGGATTTTCTTCCCCTAATGAATAAAGATATCGAGCATTTTGCCATGTGTATGTTGGCCATTTGTTTATATTCTTTAGAGAAGTGCCTATTTGAATCCTTAGCCAATATTTTAATTGGGTTATTTATCTTTTTATTGTTGAGTTTGAATTCTTTATATATTGCAAATATGTGCAACATGTATATAGGTGTGTACATATATATGATTTATATATGTATATCAGATATGTGATTTGCAAATATTTTCTCCCATTCTGTGGGCTATCTTTTCACTTTGATCTACAAATACTAGAAATTTTCATGAAGTTTGATTTATTTATTTTCTTTCATTGCTTATGTTTTAGAAACCATTACCTAATTCAGGATATGCACTTATATTTTCTTCTAAGAATTTTATAGTTTTTGCTCCTTCATTTAGGTCATTGGTCCATTTTTGAGTTAATTCTTGTATGCAGTGTGAGGTAGGGACCACATTCATTTTTTGCATGTGAATATCCAGTTGTGCCAGCACAATTAATTGGAAGGACAATTCTTTCCCCATTGAATTTTCTTGGCACCTTTGTTGAAAACCGATTGACCATAGATTTATGGGTATATTTCCGGATCCTTAAGTCTATCCCATTCATCCATGCCAATCTTTATGCCAGTACCACATTGCCTTTTTTTTTTTCCCCACACAGTCTTGATTACTGTAACTTCGTAGTAGGCTTTGAAATGAGGAAGTGTGTATACACCAGTTTTGTGTTCCTTTTTCAAGATGGTTTTGGTTATTATGGGTCCCTTGCATTTCCACATGACTCTATGGACAAGACTGTCTATTCTGCAAAGAAGTCTACTGGAATTTTTGTAAAGCTTACAATGAGTATGTAGATCACTTTGGGATGTATTGTCATTTTTTTGCAACTTTATAATTTCTGCCTTAATGGCAAATAAGTTTTTAAAAGTGCAGTTCTACTTATTCATACTATTCCTTTATAAAAGGCAGACTTCAGGTAAGCTTTTAAATGCATGCATAATGTAGAGGCTATTATTTTCTGTCAGTTCTTTGTTCCTGAAAGTTAAACATCAGATGTGTTTTAAACTTCTGTCAGAATAGTCATGAAGGATATGTTATTTTTACATAATGAGGTAATATCTCAGGGGTGTGCTCACTGAGATACACCAAAATCGTAACAAGTTTTTCTTTAATAAATATTTCCTGGATTACTCTAGCCTTTGGCTAGTTTCTAGAGTTCTGAAAAGTTGATTATGACCACTTTTCTAAGGTTTTTATTGCTGCTATTTTTGGAGAAAAAAAATTTTAGAAAGTCCTTATTCCATCCTTTTTTCTGACTTAACCCTATTTGTTTGATCTTTTTCATTAGGAGAAGTCTTCTAAGGATGAGCCTGGTGTAAGCTCACTCTGCTTACACTCTGTAGACAGGAAAGGAGCACCCTGACTCCATCTCTTATTTCTCATTTAATTCACACAGCTCCAAGTGGCATATGAGTCCCTTTTTATAGTTAGAAAACTGAGATCCAAGGAGCCTAGGGATTTGCTCAAGGTCACACTTCAAGCGTGTGAACCACATCTATTTGACAGCAAAGCTTGCTTTTACATCTCAGTCATTCTCACACCACCTCCATAAATTTTACCATATCCACTAACAGTAGACTGTTATTACATCTACTCACAGTAGTACTTGTCTCATCTTTTTTTAAAAACAAGCTCTTCTTAAAATTAACATAAATAAATTTCTTTGAGATAAATTTTATATTCTCCTACTACGAATAAAAAGTACCTTTAACATAGAATTCAGAGAGAGGCACAACAGACACATAAGGAAGGGAAAATGAAGAAGGAAGCAAATGCACAGAGATACCCAAAGAAATAGAGATCATCTGAATTCAATTCTATGTATCTGCTGTGATCTGTGAAAGGCTTTGAGCCTTAGCCAAGCTCTCTCCTTATTTAAAAGGGATGTGCACAACGTGAGGAAGATACTAAAAACAGACTAGGAGTCATACAAAACTTTCTCCTTCACTTGCTCAGAATGATCGGAAGGGAATCCAAAGGGGCGTAACTCTCTCCCTGTGTGATTTGGGCTCAGGAATGTGAGACACACTAGGGATTGGGCAAGGGTGTCTAAGGCTCAAAGACTTGGTTGTAATTGTTTTTCTAAGGTTAAATGCTAACAGTTTAAATTTTAGGACTTGAGAAACTCCCAAGTCAAAATGTCCACATGTCTTGTAGCCCTGAGTCTCACTGGGGTGCCCAAGCGTGGACAGAATCTGATGCTCAAGATGGACCCTGGGACACAGTGAGCTTCACCCTTTCCAGCTGACTCCACACACCCAGCACACCATGGGCAAAGTTGAAGTACTCAGGCACTGGCTGTCTGCCCAGGCTGATGATTTCCCAGGTGGCCACAATCTTCTGAGGGACAGGTAGAGGCGGCAGCTGCCCATGAGACACACAGATACCCCAGGCATTTCTCAGAGCCTGGAGGACCAGTCCTCTTAGCCATATCACCAAAGAGGAGAGAGAGCATCGTCATGAATTCTGGGCTTCAGGGAGACTCTGAGGTTGGAGAGAAGCTTGTGGTCAGCCCTAGGGTGAGCACGGCACATATCGGCTTGTAGAGCGGAGTCCTGGGCTTTAGTCTGAGTTCCATGGTGTGATTTTGATCATTTCTCCTCCCTGGACATGAGGTCTAGCCCCTCCACCTCTACTGTCTGGGGATCTCTGTGGATCTGAGCGCAGGAACTCAGAGCCTGCTTCCCAAGGCTCAGTCCTTCAAAGCGAATCCCTCCAAAAGCCTTTGGCAAACCCTGAACTGGCCTGACAATGCGAAAGAGAACTCCAGGGCGGCACTCTCCAAAAGAAATGCGATGTGAACCACACGTACTCGTGTAATACACAATTCTCTAGTAGTTTCATTCAAAAAAGTAAAAAGAAACAGGTGAAATTCACTATAATACATTTTATTTAACTAGCTATATCCTATAATTTCAACATGTAATCAATATCAGAAATTATTAGAGAAATTACTTTACATTTTTTTTTGTTGTTCTTAATTCTTTGAAATTCAATGTGCGTTTTACACTCACAGGCACACTGCAGTTTAGACCAGCCCCATTCAAATGCTCAGGAGCTCCACGTGGCTAGTGGCTACTGTATTGGACAGAGAAGTTATAGTGCCCGGCTCTTCAGAGTGTGGCCTATGGACCAAGGACCTCAGCGGTCACCTGGGAGCAGGTTACAAAGGCAGAGCTTTAGACCCCACCCTCGACCTGTGGAATTAGAATCTGCATGTTAACAGGAACCCCAGGTGAGTCGAGCACATTCAAGTTTGAGAAGCGAAGCAGCGGCCTCGGGACTGTGTCCCCAGTTTCTTTCTGCCAAGTTCCTCATGGTAATAATAATGATAGAATATGGGAGTAATAAATGCCATGGACTAAATGTCTGTGTCCCCCCCAGATTCGTATGTTAAATCCTAACCCCCAATGCAATAGTGTGAGGAGGCTGGACTGCTGGTGGGTGATTAGGTCATGAGGGTGGAGTCCTCATGAAAGAGACCCCAGAGAGCTCCCTGTTGCTTCTTCTTGCTGAGGATACAGCTCTGAACCAGGAAGCACACCCTCACCAGACACCAGTCTGCCCACGGGGCCTTGATCTTGCACCTCCCAGCCTCTAGAACTGTGAGAAACAAATGTGGTTTAAACCACCCAGTATACGGTATTGTTGTTATAGCAGCCCAAACAGATGAAGACAATAATCAACAATAATAATGTGTCATGGTAACAGGAAAAGCAATAATAACTGTCATCTACTGAAGGCTTACTGTGTATTAAGCATTTGAAAAGTGCTTTATATTTCCTTAAATCCTCATAACAACTGTATGATGTGTTATATTCTCTATTTTATAGATAAAGTGAGGCTTGGAGGGGAAAAGTGACTTCCAGGTCTCACCTCCCAGAAAGCTAGACCCCAGCTTCTGCTGTGGTCACCAGCCCTGCAACAGGGGTCGGCATGTGAGGCAGGACTTCCTTTCCCTCACCTCCCTCCCCAACCCCTCACCTCTCCTGAACTCTGCCCCAAGCCCTTTCTTCTGCCTTTCACTCCTGGATTCTGGGGGCCCCTTGACAGCAGATAATTAGAATCCCAGGCCTCCTTCCCAAGTGCACAATGCCATTTCAGGCCCTGTCCTCTTTAGGCTTAATCAGTAAAGGCCTCAGGGGCAGCTGACACCCCCTGCTGAAGGATTTCTCTCCACAGTGCCTTGTTCTTGAACCCAGGAGGTGAGAAGACTGCTAGGTTTTGCTTTAGCTGAATGCAGGCCTTAATGCCTGTAAATATTCGGGCTCCTGGGAACGCCGGTAAAGGCAATTTGCTGACTCAGTCTCCCTCGGGAACTTTGGCCCCAAACGCAGCCAAGAGAAGGCAGAGCCCGAAGCCAGCGGGGGACACGTGGCTTCAGCTGGTCAGCACACTTGAGCCAGCGGGCACGGCCCCGCCACCTGGGAGATAGTACTCCAGCCCCAGCGCCTGCTGGGTGTCCAGACCTAGGGGATATTTTCCCTGAAAATTCAGGTCATCATCTAATCCAAAAAGAGAACAGGAACTTTATTATATTGTAGCAGAAAGGAGACAACAGTGACAATAATATAAATCAAATCACGTCCCTTTTCTGCGCAGAACCCTCTAGAGACAAGAAGTAGATTGGCAGCTGCCTGGAGCAAATGGGCACAGGGATCTCTTTGTTGGAAATGTTCTAAATTTGGAGTGTGGTCAGAGCTGCACAACTCTGTAAACTTACTAAAAGAAATTAATAGGGATACAAATAATTGTACACTTGAAATGAGTGAATTTTTGGTACGTAAATTATACTTAAATAAAGCTACTAAAAGGAACAAAGTCTCCTCTGGCTCCTTGTGTCACTCAAAGGCAAAGTCTGGAAAACAGCTCTCACCTGGCTCGCTGGGCTGCAGCCACAGTGGTCTCCCTGTGGCTTTGAAGTCCTGGCTTGGGGTGGGGTTGTTGGTAAAGTGCTTCTCTGAGAACAAAAACTGCACAAGTGACTTGTGGTGTTTGCCAGTATCTACGGTTAAAAATTCCCACCATGGCCAGTTTTGATTCCCACCAGTTTCAACTTATCAAAGTTTAACAACCGGCCTGCAAAGTTTCTGAATATTAAGAGGCTCTCAGGTGGCCCTTCAGGCCGGCTCCAGCCAGCACTGATTCAGGCCTTCTTGCGGGCTCCTCCGCCAGGACGCTCCATCCACATGGCTCACTGCCTTGCCACCCACAGGGCTCAGCTCATGGACCTTCAACCAACTGCCTCATCGAAAGTGGAACCCTCTCCCATCTGACACTTCCTGCCCGCCATTCTCTGCTTGACCTTCCTCCCCAGGATTTATCACTTTCTAACAGTCAGTATGTTTTTGTTTACTTTTTATAAATTTATTTATTTATTTTTGGCTGCGTGGGGTCTTCGCATGGCTTTCTCCAGTTGCGGCGAGCGGGGGCTACTCTTCCTCGTGGTGCGCGGGCTTCTCATTGCAGTGGCTTCTCTTGTTGTGGAGCACGGGCTCTAGGCGTGTGGGCTCCAGTAGCTGTGGCTTGTGGGCTCTAGAGCACAGGCTCAGTAGTTGTGGTGCACGGGCTTAGTTGCTCCGCGGCATGTGGGATCTTCCCGGACTGGGGCTCGAACCCGTGTCCCCTGCATTGGCAGGTGGATTCTTAACCACTGTGTCACCAGGGAAGCCCTCAGTATATTTTAAAATATGTTTTTATTTTTTCCAGCGTTATTGAGTGACGGCTGACAGGTGCAATTGTACATACTTAAGGTGTACGCTGTGCTGGTTTGATACACGTGCACATGGTGTAAATGATTACTGGGACAGGGTTTCCTGCCTTACAGGTACTATGCTACTCACTTTGCATGTATCATCTCGTCTAACAATCCTCCTAGGTGTTGTATGCCATTTTACTGGTGAGGAAACTGAGCCTTAGAAAGCATAAGTGACATGCCTGAGACCACACAGCTGCTTAGGAACAGAGATGGCATCCAAATTCCAATCTGTAGGCCCCTTTGATGCCACGCCCAGGACCCCATAGTGTGTTTTGTTTCTGGCCCTTCTTGTGATCTCCAGCCCTCCTCCCCCCACTCAGCATGGGCAGGGCAAGGCCCCCTCTTACTCAACAATGGCCTATTCTTCTCCAGGGCCAGAACCCTAGAACTCAGAACATTGCTGCTGAGGATGTTCTGACCTCGGTGTGTCCAGGAAGGGACTCCACTTCTGCCTCTGGATTTACACCCAGCTGCCTTCGGGTCCTGCTCTGGTCACAAAGGGAAGCCAGGAGCCTGCTCTTCAGGAGTGAACTTCCCTCCTCAAGGGCCACAGAGTGTGCTGCCCCGGGCCCTGCCTTGGCCCCAGTGGGCCTGAGAAAAACCAGGCTTCCTGCAGGTATGAGCTTGAGTGAAAATGGCAATTCTGACTGAAGGGCCCTGCCCTGGCAGCCTTTCTTCTGCCAAGAAGGTTATAAATTTGTGAATTTCAGCATAAATGGCTACACATTAGGATCACCAAGGGGGCTTAAAAAAAAAAAAAAAAAAAAAAGATGCCCAGACTCACCCGACCCTAGATCAATGAAATTGAATCCAATGTGTTTTGAGTTCAAGTTCTTTTTAAGCGCCCGGGGAGATTGAAATGCACAATCATGATTGAGAACCACTGAAACAGACCATGGGGTTTGTGTGACAATTAAATTAGGTTATTTGTTCATTCATTAATTCGACATACATTGAGCTCCAGATCTGGGCCGGGCACCATTCTAGGAGGAGGGGAAACAGCCCTGAACAAAGGCTCTTATATTAAAAAGTTAGAGATATAAACAAGATGTACTCAGAAATAATAATACAAAATTTGAAGCAAGCAGGGGTAATGTGACTGACAGTGCTCAAAGCTGAGGTTGGGGAGACAGAGTGGCCTGGAGAGACCGCTCTGAGTTGCTGGTGTTTGTACCGGGACACTTCAGAAAAGGTAAGGGTAAGGGGTTCCAGGCAGAGGCAAAAGCCCTGAGGCAGGATGTGCTTGAGGAGAGGAAAGGAGACCAGCATGCCTGGTGCCCTGTGACTCGGGGGAGAGAATGGAGTGCCATCGTCAGAGGGGAAAAGGGCTATGGAGGCCAGAGCTGGCCAGAGAGAACAGACGCAGGGTTGGGTTGTCTGAGATGACAAGCCA
Organism: Neophocaena asiaeorientalis asiaeorientalis; assembly: GCF_003031525.2. Classification (NCBI taxonomy): domain Eukaryota; kingdom Metazoa; phylum Chordata; class Mammalia; order Artiodactyla; family Phocoenidae; genus Neophocaena; species Neophocaena asiaeorientalis. The sequence goes on from NW_020173198.1 coordinate 7,838,051, forward strand.
TGGACCTTTTAGTAAGACAGCAATGCGATCTGCATTACGCTTAAAAAGAAAACTGCTAACTGCTGTGTGAGGACTGGATTGGGGAAGCAAAGAGAATAAGTAGAGGGATCAGAAAGGAGGCCACTGCTCCAGCTGGACGAGGGCCGGCGGTGCTGGGACAGGGGCCCTCTGTATGGAACGCTGGTGGAGACAGCACACACTCAGTGGTCAGTGTACTGGCTGGCAGGTAGGAAACTCCTCCGTGTTAGCTCTTCTTATTCTCAGTCTTATTAATAAAAGTCTCCCATCACAGCACTCCCCTGGAGTAGGTGGTGGGGGGAGGATGCTGGAATCTGTGGGACTGGGGCAGACGGTGCCTGAGGAGACACAGAGGGGCAGCAAGGGATGCCCGGCCAGAAGGGCAGGTACAGGGAGAACTGAGGTCCACGGGCCCAGAGAACAGAGGGGCCCAGGTGGGGCTGAGGGAACAGTGCCAGGGGTTGAGCCAGAATGTGGTCCAGAGTTTGACAGGAGCCCTGTGATGAGGTAGCATGGCACTGTGGCCACAGTCAGTTTCAGGAGAGAGTGCAAGAGGGAGAGACAGAGACAGAGACGGAGACAGAGAGATTACTCTCCCTGCCACCCCGCATCTACAACCTGCTCCCAGAAAGGCAAATAGTTCACTTCTTTGCTCCCTTCAGTAAAATGTCAGCTTCTGAGTGAAGCTTTCTACGTGACCCTATTTAAAATGTCAATACCCCCCTCACCTTATCCCTTTCACATCTTCTCTGATTTACTTTTTCTCCTTAGCACTTACCAGCATGTGACATACTCGGTATTCTTTCTATCTCATTCACTTGTTCCCTCTTCTAGAATATAAGCTCCATGAATGCAAGAACTCTTGTCTATTTTGTTCACTTCTGTACCTAGAATGGTACTTAGCACACATGGAGACCTTAAAAAATATTTGATGAATGAACAAACGAACGAATGAGTGATTGAGTGGATGAATGAATGATCAGGAGTTGGGAAGACTGAAGTGGGCATAGTCTGACGGTGGAGGGCTTTCTGCACAGCTCAAGGGGCTCGAGCTCCATCGCGTGAGACCTGGGGCTCTGAAAGCATTTCCAGCCAGCAGGAAACCTGGCTCTTCCCTCTCGGGGGGTCTCGCACTTCTCCCTCCCTGTGAATTGACCAGGAGTCCCTGGGAACCCTGTGTCAAAGACTTGTGAGGGGAGAGCGTGGTAGGGCAGCCTCCACTGCCTCGGCTGCTCTCAGATGCTGGGTCACCCGCTGGGTTGGAGGGAGGGCACAGCAGCACAGGTCTCCTGAGTTGGAGATGAGACCACAGGCCCAGGCTTCCCGTCCCTCTGACAAGTGTTATCCAGATTTCTCAGAGAGGGTCTAACAACCTCAGGTCTTGAGGTTTCTTTCCAAAAGGCCTATTGGCACTTTTGCAAATCCCTCCCGCCCCTGCCAAACAAGAGATTCTGTGTGTCAAGGGGTTTGGAAGGGGTCGCCGATAGTCAGTTGCAGGAAGGTTCTGGGTGGCCCTCACTGCCTTACGTTTACATAACTGAGAAGTGGTTATTCTAGTGATTTTCTGTAAAATAAAATTAACTCTCTAGTACTTTGATGTCTCCATCTAGGCAAAGAACTTTTAGATGACACTTTCTTTTGCAAGTAAATGATTCAATGAACAAATGAACAGGTGCCAACTAGAGAATGGCACTCGCCACCCAGTTCCGCAAGAATTATGTCATTAGTCACTGCGGCGGCTGACCTTAAACGCACCCTGAAAGGAGTTCAGGGCAAAGATGAGGAATGAGGCCCTCTGTGGTCTGGGAAAACCGGCAGAACAGGCCTTCAGATAGTTAGATATTTTCAGGAGAAATTTTTATGGACACAATTTCTTGCATCTTCCCATACTTAGAAAAGCACTAAAACCAATAACTAGGGCTTTGGTTCCTTGCTGAGATGTGTGTTTGATTGTGTGTGCTCCTTCACCAAAATTACGTATATACTGACCTCCCCCCTTACACCTTCTGAGCAGTTTCTCAAGCCATCTGAGAGGCTGTCCCCCTAGGCTATAGTCCTCAACAAGACACTGAATAAGCTCAACTCACAGCTCTTATGCTGTGCCTTTTCTCCCAAGTCAACAAAGGTGAATTAATACTAGAAACAAAAGTTCCATCTAATAGTCATCACGCTGTACCAGACTTACCCAGGGCTAACGAGTGTCATGTTACCTGGTGGGCCATGGGGCTCAGCAGTAGTGAGCCCTTTGGCTGAAATGCAGATGTGAATCATATATATGCACCACTTGTCTTTCCAGAAAACCAGGCTCTCCACCGACTTCCTCCTTATCTCAACTCTCTCTGTATTGATTTTTTCTGACCATGTGGTTCTCAGCCTACAGGCTGCAGGACAGAATTACCTGGAAGGCTTAAGAGACATGACAATCAATGACAATATGTGGATCTCAATTGGATTCTGATTTAAACAAACTTAAAACTTATGAAATAATCAGAGGAGTTTACTGTCTGGATATTAGATGATATGGGAAATTGTAGTTAATTTTGTTAAGTGTGATAATGGTGTTGTGGTTATGTTTTACTATAAAATCTTCATCTTTTAGAGACTCATAATGAAATATTGATGGATGAAATAATATGATACCTGGGACTGGTTTCAAAAATAATCCAGGGCAGGGAGTCGATGGGAGTATAAAAGAAATAAGATTGGTGATGACAATAACAGAGGTTGAGTGATGAGCTACCTTGGGGGTATGTTATACCATACCATTCTATTTTTGTGTTTGTTCAAAATTTTCCAAATAGAAAGTTAAAAAAAAGAATCATCTGGAGAGCTTTTAAAACATACAGATATCTAGACCCCGCCTTGAGCAACTTTTTTTTAATAGATCTTTGTTAGAGGATAATTGCTTCACAGTACTGCGTTAGTTTCTGCTGTATAACAAAGTGAATCAGCCACATGCACACATACGTCCCCATATCCCCTCCCTCTTGTGTCTCCCTCCCACCCTCCCTATCCCACCCCTCTAGGTGGTCACAAAGCACCGAGCTGATCTCCCTGTGCTATGTGCTGCTTCCCACTAGCTATCTATTTTACATTCGGTAGTGTATATATGTCGCTGCTACTCTCACTTTGCCCCAGCTTCCCCCTCCCACCACGTGTCCTTAAGTCCATTCTCTATGTCTACATCTTTATTCCTGCCCTGCCCCTAGGTTCATCAGAACCATTTTTTGTTTTTAGATTCCATATATATGTGTTAGCATACGGTATTTGTTTTTCTCTTTCTGACTTACTTCACTCTGTAAGACAGACTCTAGGTCCATCCACCTCACTACAAATAACTCAATTTTGTTTCTTTTTATGGCTGAGTAATATTCCTTTGTATATATGTGCCACATCTTCTTTATCCATTCATCTGTCAGTGGACACTTAGGTTGCTTCCATGTCCTGGCTATTGTAAATAGAGCTGCAATGAACGTTGTGGTACATGACTTTTTTTGAATTATGGTTTTCTAAGGGTATATTCCTATTAGTGGGATTGCTGGGTCATATGGTAATTCTATTTTTCACTTTTTAAGGAACCTCCATACTGTTCTCCATAGTGGCTGTATCAATTTACATTTCCACCAACAGTGCAGGAGGGTTCCCTTTTCACCACACCCTCTCCAGCATTTATTGTTGCTAGATTTTTTGGTGATGGCCATTCTGATCAGTGTGATACCTCACTGTAGTACTGATTTGCATTTCTCTAATAATTAGTGATGTTGAGCGTCTTTTCATGTGCCTCTTGGCCATCTGTATGTCTTCTTTAATTTTGAATTAATAGTCTAGGGTGAGAGGAGCATCAGTATTGCCTTAAAATCTCCCCAGAGAATTTTAATGTGAATCCAAGTGAATACTAATAAAGCACAAGTTCCTTATGAACCCTCACAACTACTCTGGGATACAGGACTACTCACCCATCCTGCAGAGGGAGGTGCTGTGCTTTGATAGTGGACTTTGCAAATCTGAGGATCTGTGACCACTTCCAAAGTCCAGAATATGAGGTATGGGCACGAGGGCAGTGTGCTAGTGTGATTCAGACCTGAGGGTAGCAAACTTTTCCTGCAGAGGGCCAGATAGTAAATATTTTTGGCTTTGCTGGCCACATAGGGTCTCTGTTGCAACGACTTCACCCGGCGGTTGTGGTAAATGCAGCCCCAGGTGATAGCGACGGAACGGGCGTGGCTGTGATCCTCTAACACTGTATTTATAAGAAGAGGCAGCAGGCCATAGTTTGCGACCCCTGGTTTAGACCCATAGGCATGGGGCTCAGATATACCTGAGCTCAAGTCTCACTCCTTCTTCTTGGATGGGTCCCCACCTTGTAAGGTGGGCATCCTAATTGGACCTACCTCCCAGACGTGCTGTGAGGCTTAATGAGATGATGAGTGTAAAGCTCAAATACTAGCTTACTACGTAGTGATTGATTTATTACTGTGAGCGGGCATGGGACTGGGGACTGGGTCTGCAGTGGTGCGCGTAAAGAGACAGGGCTGGGGTTTCAGCACAGAGAAGGGACAGAAGGTAGGACCCCTTTGTCAGGACCCCAGAAGCATCAAAGCTCTTGCCACTCCTCCCCATTCTCCTCCCTCCTGTTAGGAAGGCACACTTTTATCTCCTTTGGGGAAGGTAACTGTTCCTTCTGTCAACATGTTCTTCCAAACCTAGAGTTTATAGCATAAAACTTTGAGTAGTCAAAAACCCTTTTCTTTCTGAAAAGCCCAGTTCTTGCAACTGGAGCTCTGGCTTGCAAGTGTCTTGCCCCTGCTGAGTTTCAAAGGCCTGTTTTGCAGCCCTAAACCAATCCGATTCTGTTCTCTCTTGCCAGCCTCGGTCCTCCCCTCTGAGACAGGATGTGATTGAATGGGGGATACCAGGGCTGGTGGTTGGGCGGAAGCCTCAGTTAGTGTCTCAAAACACTGTTCACTACATCAGTTTTGCAGGGGGACACTAGAGAGGCAGTACGTTATTGTGGTGAAGGGTGTGGATTCTGTAGCTAGATTGCCTTGTTTAAAATCTTGACTCTGTCACTTATTAGCTGTGTGGCCTTGGGCAAATCACTTAACCTCTACGTGCCTCATTTTATACTCACTAAATGGGGATTATAATAGTACCATACTTACCTTATAGAGTTGTCGTAAGAGAGGTGATGACATGGAATGCATTAAAACAGCACCTGGTACATGACAAGTATGTTTAGTTACAGGTATTTATAAAATTTAGCACTTGAGAATTGGTCACAATTCTTTATATATTAGACCAAAAAATTACAATAGAAGATCTACTTTTAAAAAATCCTCAGATAGTGTGCCAAACATATTTCCCAGGGAAATATCAAGTATCTATTCATTCATGTTCATTTTCCTATCATAAATGCCAGGTGCTAGGAATACAGCGCTCAACGAAGGAATTCAGGTCCTTATATGTTTAATCTGAACTTGCTATACGTCTTCTTATTTAAAACACTTGGGTAGTCTGTATGCTACACAGGAAAATGGCTCTATGCTTGTGGAGAACATGCAAAGATCTGTGACAGTGATCCTATGCTTTAAACTATTAGGGAAAACCTATGTTATCAGGAAGAGTGGAACTTACAGAGAGGCAGCTGCTGACCCAAACCATTCTAACAGATAAGAATTGTAAAAAAAGATAAATAAATAAAAAGAAAAAAGAAAAGAATGAGAAAAAAAGGGGAAAGGAAATCATGTTATAGATCTAATATGTACTCTTATCAGAAGGTATCTGGGGTATATTTCATCTCATTGAGTAAGACAATCGGAACAATGAACAGTACACATACCTAATTCCATTTATGTTTACATATGTACATTCAAATATACATTCATATGGGCATTTTCAACATCAGTAAAGATTCATTCCAAACTGTTAAGAGTCACTTTCTCAGGGGTGGTGTTATGGGAGAAATTTTTATTTTTTACTTAACATTTTTTTATTGTATTGCTTGGAATTTTTACAAGTGTGCATTATGGTGATTACTTTTTTTTTTTGTGGTACGCGGGCCTCCCACCGTTGTGGCCTCTCCCGTTGCGGAGCACAGGCTCCGGACGCACAGGCTCAGCGGCCACGGCTCACGGGCCCAGCCGCTCCGCGGCATGTGGGATCTTCCCAGACCCGGGGCACGAACCCACATCCCCTGCCTTGGCAGGCAGACTCTCAACCACTGCGCCACCAGGGAAGCCCCTATGGTGATTACTTTTAAAAGAAATGTTTACACTTGAGAAAATTTGCTCAAAAATCAAATGGGGTACACTGTCAAGTAGTGAGCTGCCCATCAAAAGAGGTATTCAAGCAGGAGCTGGAGGAACATGAAGCAGAGGCTGTGATAGGGATTGGACCAGTCATCTCTGAGACCCAGAGGCTCACCCTGGGATTCTGGACTGGGTTTCATATCCGAAAAATTCTCACCTAGTGTCCGGGGAGCCAGTGGGCTTGAGTGGCTGGCATGTGATTTGGCTTTCTGCTGCTGCAAGTGGGACCGTGTTCCTCTGAACTAACCCTGCGCCGTTTCCGTGGGCCCTGAGGTTACCCTAACGCTTTGCCTCTCCTTTGCCAGCTTGCTTTGCTGAGCTGTGGGCACCGCTGGGGGGGCAGTGGAACATGCTCAGGCCATGTTCTCCACATCAGGACTGACCTGGCAGGGAAGGAGATGGAGAGGGAGTGATGACATGGGGCCCCACCACCTGTGTTGATAAGGGTTCTTGTTCTTGTTCCTGCCCCTGCAGGACAGCAATGGAGCTGCTCAGGATGTCTCTGCTGCTGGTGGCCTCTTGTGTTGGAACTGTCCAGGGCTCACCAGAGGTGGACGTCAAGGAAGCCAGCATCAACGTGTCCCAGCCCTTGCACATCCTGGTGGAGAAAAACCTGATGGTGCTAACACCTGCCGGCCTGACCCAGATGCTGAATGAGACCCGCTTCTTGATGGTGCTCTTCCGTGAGTGTCCCTCACTCCTGGGCAGTGGGTGATGGGTGGGCTGAGACCTGCCCCCTTTCTCCTGGCAGCGAGAGGAGTTTTATTTATTTATTTATTTTACGTTTGGCTGCACTAGGTCTTCGTTGCTGTGCGCGGACTTTAGTTGCGGCAAGCAGGGTTACTCTTCGTTGTGGTGCGCGGGCTTCTCGTTGTGGTGGCTTCTCTTGTTGCAGAGCATGGGCTCTAGGCACGCGGGCTTCAGTCATTGTGGCACGTGGACTCAGTAGTAGTGGCTCGGGGGCTCTAGAGCACAGGCTCAGTAGTTGTGGCGCATGGGCTTAGTTGCTCCATGGCAGGTGGGATCTTCCCGGACCAGGGCTTGAACCCGTGTCCCCTGCACTGGCAGGCGGATTCTTAACCACTGTGCCACCAGAGAAGTCCCCAGAGGAGTTTTAAATATTGCTAAACACATGAGAACTCGTTTTAATAATAATTTTAAAAATAATGTATATAATGTCATCCTCAATCTACAGATGAGAATACTGAGGTCCAGGGAAATTAAGCAATTTGCAGGATACTACGTTGCCACTCTTGTCTTGATTTGTATCTGGCTCCTCTGTCCCACTGAAGGCAAGAGGCCAGGATTTACCCTCAGGTGTCTTTACCATTCTGAACCTCAGTTTTCTCCTCTGTAAAATGGGCGTGAACATAAGGGCCACACTGGATGATTGTGAAGACTAAATAAGATCGCGTGTTAAGTTGCTGGGACACAGTTATGGGCACGCTCTTGAGAAAGATTTTTAGATCATCACCTTTACTGTCTGAAGTTTGCATGCCCACGTTTATTCTTTAGGCTTTGCATCAGCCCGCATTTTGACAGAGAGAACAGACTTCTTTTTCCTGAGACGTTGGCACAGACCTGTCTGTGCCTTGGGACAGGGTAGAAGGGGTTTTCCTAACAGTCACATAGTGAGCACTTACTGTGGGCCAGGCACTGTCCTTATAGCCCAGTAAATGTCATATAATCCTCACAATGACCCAGTATGGTGCCACTATTTGTCTCCCTATTTTGGGACATTTCACAATTGAAATTGAATTTACATCTGCTCTTGAAAAAACATAAGTTCTGGAAGCACTGGCTTACATTCCTGCAATGTGACAGTTGGCTGGAGCTGAATAACGATTTCCCGTTTTGATCAGAAAACATACTTGTCAGTTTACCACATCCCTATCCAGCCAATCCCACACAGTCACACCCCTGCCTCACCCCTCTAGTATCTGAGTTTGTGTCTCCTGCCTGAAATTCAGGCCTCCCAGCTCCTTCCTCAATCTTTGTCTCTTCTCATTTGATACATTCTCTCTGAGTGATGCCCCTTCAGTGGGGGAGTCGGGTAAGTGACAGTATCAGCAGCTCAGTTACCATGGATCCCAGTGCTTCCTCAGCTGGCCTGTGCAGCTACTTCATAGCAACATAGAACAAAAACATTCTTTTTGTGCCCTTAACCTTGGTAGTTCACAGAAGGGAAAATCTAATTGGGTCATTTTGCCTCCATCCGATGTGGAGCATGGCTGTTGTGTAAAGTTCCATCAAAATAGTTCCAAGCCTCTGACTTCCATCCAGCTCAGGCTGTTAATGGTTTGTTTCCTTCAAAGTGTCAGGATGCATGCCTAATTTTACTTCAAGCCCATGGAGCAAGACCTAGGAGAGATCCAGTTTGGGCCATTTTCTTTACATGAGCCTGTGAGCAGGCCATGATTTCCACTTTGCTGAACTACTCCTCCAGCTGGTTCCCTGCATCCCTCCCTCCTCCACACCAAGACTTGGGCCACTACTCGAACATTTGTTTCATGATTCCTTTCTCAGAAGAATTGAGAACTCTGCAGCTGCTCTACCTGCTGTGGATTATGAGTTAATGGTTTGCACAGGTCAGACATCTAAGCCATCTTCTCTTTTTGGCTGCAGCCTTAAACCCTGAATCCTAGACCCTCAGTGGAGACATGGAAGGATTTAGAGCCACATACTTTGCACGACACAGCACACATAGCGACACTCATTTACCCTTCCAGAATGGCACAGCAGGTCGCCAAGCCTGGATAACCTATCCTGTCCGTGTGAGAATGCAAGCTCTGCCCGTGACTACTCTGTTTATTTTTAATGAACTTATTTATTTGTTTTTATTTTTGGCTGTGTTGGGTTTTCATTGCTGCGCGTGGGCTTTCTCTAGTTGCGGTGAGCAGGGGCTCCTCTTCATTGCGGGGCGTGGGCTTCTCTTGTTGTGGAGCAGGGCTCTAGGTGAGGGGCTTCAGTAGTTGTGGCTCGCAGGCTCTAGAGCGCAGGCTCAGTAGCTGTGGCACGTGGGCTTAGATGTTCCGTGGCATGTGTGATCTTCCCGGACCAGGGATCGAACCCATGTCTGCTGCATTGGCAGGCAGATTCTTAACCACTGTGCCACCAGGGAAGTCCTGACTACTGTGTTTTAATCAGGGCAGCAGGGCAAGTTCATGGCTCTTTGGGGTGTTAACTGTTGTCTTGTAACTTAGGGATTGGATTGACATCGAACCTGGGGCTACAAAGGAAGCTAATGCATTTTATATACTTTAATTGCACTTGATAACAACCAATTTTTGAATAGTTTAAATTTAAAGCCTTCCCATCAGCAGGTATTTCAAAGCGGTGAACACCAGCAGAGATGCTATCTAAAAGACCCTCAAACTCATTTCATTTGAATATTTGATGCCTTCAAATACACAGTTTAAATCAAAATGAATTCTCAAAAGCTGGCAGACCCTTTAAAGTCACCTCTGGAAAAACGAATGACTTGGGGCAAGCATTATAAAAGCTTTTTTTCCAGGAGTAAATGGCTTTTTACAAATAGGTCTTTCCAATATCGTCTCCAGGGAAATACTGCCCTGGTAACTCTCAAATCCTTAGCTGCTGCCCACTTTCTCATCTCTCCAAGGACCCCAGGCTCAAGAGCCAACACCCAGGGCGATCTTTGCTCTTGGATATCCCTCGCACATCTCAATGCCACGTGTGTCCAAAATAGACCTCAGCATCTTTGATTTGCTCCAACGGCAAGCTTCTTCTCACGTCCTGTGTCCTGTCTTGACTGACAGCACTGTTATCCACATAATGTCAAAGTCAGAAATCCAAGATCATTCTTAACTCCTTTGTACTCTCGTCTCTAATCGTCACCAGATCCTGTTGAAACCACTTCCTGAAGCCCTCCGCAATCACTATTTCTCCCCATCCCCCCGCCACGGCCTTAGTTCTGGCCTCACCATTCCCACCATGAACCACTGCAGCATCTTCTAGATGGTCTCCCTTCCCTCTCCAGTGCCATCTCTACAGTGTACGCCGAGAAATTTTGTTTTCTAAAATGCAAATCTGATTGGGTCACTTCCTGATTAAAAACCCCCAAAGATTCTCTAAGTCCCCAAACTCCTTAACACAGCTAAAATGTCCTCTGCTCGATCTAACCGGGCCTCCTTCTCCACTCCACTTGAACTCTGTGCTCTACACTCTGAGTGTGGCCACCAGGTAGGTCACACTGGCATCGGCCTCCTGGCCTTTACACTTGCAGTTCCCTCCACCTGCAGTGTCCTTCCTGAACTTCTTCACCTGGATTGTGAGGTTTAAGTTCATGGAATTGCTCTGTCAAGAGGCTATGTCCACCTTACTCCCACCTAGGCCCTCCCACACTCACTCAGCCCTCTGCACACTCCTTTTCATAGCATTTACCACACTGTATTGAAAATGCTTTATATTTTTTTTTTGCGGTACGCGGGCCTCTCACTGCCGTGGCCTCTCCCGTTGCGGAGAACAGGCTCCGGGCGCACAGACTCAGCGGCCGTGGCTCACGGGCCCAGCCGCTCCGCGGCACGCAGGATCCTCCTGGACCGGGGCACGAACCCGTGTCCCCTGCATCGGCAGGCGGACTCTCAACCACTGCGCCACCAGGGAAGCCCTGAAAATGCTTTTAAACGTGTGAGCTGCACCGGGCACAGGGGTCAAATCTTATTCATCTCTTGATTGCTACCATCTGGGATTGTGCTTGGAGCATGGCAGGCCTGAGGAGATGCTGAGTGAATAACAGCTTTCCTTTGGCCCCCAGTGTTCCCCATGAATGAGACAGGAGAAAAGGGGAGGCTACGTTTAGCAGAGAGAGGTCAAAATGAGACTTAACAAGAGCTGTTTCTGGGTTCATTAATGAGTAATTAGAAATCATCCGTAAAGCAGAGGTGGCAAGATTGTGCCCTGGGAGCAGGTTAGATGATGATGTAGATGGTGAATGAGAATGATAATGAGGACCACAGTGGTGATGATGGGGACGACCATTTACTGAGACCTGTATTCCAGGCACAGGGCTTGGTCTCATTGTCCCTGTCTTACATTTCAGAGCAGGTCTAACACTCAATCCATCTTAAACTGTGCTGATAACTGAGGCACTCATTCACTCATTAAACATTTATTACATACTTATTACATACCAGATATATTCTAGGCACTGAGTGGTGAACAAAGCAGACAGACATCCTTGCTTTATGGAACTTTTATCCCAGAGAGGGGAGACTCAAGATAAACTGGTAAAGAAGTAAAAAAGGTAGCATATCTTCAGGGTAAAAGTACTATGGAGAAAAAGCAGAACTCTTAGGGAGTGCAAGGAGTGGGTGGACGTGGGGCTGTGGTTGTGTACAGGGTGGCCAGGGAAGGCTTTCCTGAGAAGGCGACAACTGAACAAAGACCTGAAGGCAGTAAAGCAGCAACCTGAGGAGAGCATTTCAGGCAGAGGGAGTAGCAAGTGCAAAGGCCCTGAGGTGGGAATCTGCAGGGTGGCTAAGCTGAGTTGTTGAAAAGTAGTGGGAAATAAGATCAGAAGAGTGAGGAGCAGGGTCTTTAGGGGCTTGTAGGTCACTGTAATGGTCAGAGAAATTTGTTGGCTGGCCCTTGAGGAACTAGAAGGGGTTGGAGACCACCCTGAAGTCCTTATCACTTGTGAGCACATCTGTACACTATAAATCACCCTATGGAATGGAGAGAGGGTTATTCTCAGAATTCTTTTCCATGCTTGATCTCGAACTTGTTTTAAAGTGGGGTTTCTCGTCCTCAGCACTATTGATATTTTGGCTGGCTAATGCCCCCCTTTTTTGTTTTAACATCTTTATTGATGTATAATTGCTTTACAATGGTGTGTTAGTTTCTGCTGTATAACAAAGTGAATCAGCTATATGAGTATAGGAATGCAAGAGATTTCTGAGTATTAATTTTGTATCCTGCTACTTTACCTAATTCATTGATTACCTCTAGTAGTTTTCTATAATCCTAAAATATCATCTTTAGGGTTCTCTATGTACAGTATCATGTCATCTGCAAACAGTGACAGTTTTACTTCTTCTTTTCTGATTTGGATCCCTTTTACTTCTTTTTCTTCTCTGATTGCCATGGCTAAAACTTCCAAAACTATGTTGAATAATAGTGGTGAGGGTGGACAACCTTGTCTTGTTCCCCATCTTACAGGCAATGGTTTCAGTTTTTCACCATTGAGAACCGATGTTGGCTGTAGGTTTGTCATATATGACCTTTATTATGTTGAGGTAGGTTCCCTCTGTGCCTACTTTCTGGAGAGTTTTTATCATAAATGGGTGTTGAATTTTGTTGAAAGCTTTTTTTGCATCTATTGAGATGATCATAGGTTTTTTAAAAAAATTTTTATTTATTTATTTTTATATTTATTTTAGGCTGTGTTGGGTCTTCGTTTCTATGCGAGGGCTTTCTCTAGTTGTGGCAAGTGGGGGCTGCTCTTCATCGTGGTGCACGGGCCTCTCACTCTCGCGCCCTCTCTTGTTGTGGAGCACAGGCTCCAGATGCGCAGGCTCAGTAGTTGGGGCTCACGGGCCTAGTTGCTCTGTGGCATGTGGGATCTTCCCAGATCAGGGCTCAAACCCGTGTCCCCTGCATTGGCAGGCGGATTCTGAACCACTCTGCCACCAGGGAAGCCCCTGATCATAGGTTTTTATCCTTCAGTTTGTTAATATGGTGTATCTCATTGATTGATTAGCATATATTGAAGAATTCTTGCATTCATCACAGTTTCACTTTCAGTGCTTGTGACTGGTCTGTTCATATTTTCTATTTCTTCCTGGTTCAGTCTTGGAAGGTTGTACTTTTCTAAGAATTTGTCCATTTCTTCCAAGTATGTTGTGTTTTCATTGTCATTTATTTATAGGTATTTTAAAATTTCTTCTTTGATTTCTTCAGTGATCTCTTGGTTATTTAGTAGCATGTTGTTTAGCCTCTAAGTGTTTGTATTTTTTACAGTTTTTTCCCTGTAATTGATATCTAGTCTCACAGTGTTGTTGGAAAAGATACTTGATACGATTTCAATTTTCTTAAATTTACCGAAAAGGTCTCTGAGACTGTCATCAATTCTTTTCATTCTTTTCTCTTTATTCTACTGTGTGGCAGTTATTTCCACTATTTTGTCTTCCAGGTCACTTATCTGTTCTTCTGCCTCAGTTTTTCTGCTATTGATCCCTTCTAGAGAATTTTTAATTTCATTTATTGTGTTGTTCATCATTGTTCGTTTGCTCTTTAGTTCTTCTAGGTCCTTGTTAAACGTTTCTTGTATTTTCTCCATTCTATTTCCAGGATTTTGGATCATCTTTACTATTGTTACTCTGAATTCTTTTTCAGGTAGACGGCCTATTTCCTCTTCATTTGTCTCGTCTGGTGGGTTTTTACCTTGCTCCTTCATCTGCTGCATGTTTCTCTGTCTTCTCGTTTTGTTTAACTTACTGTGTTTGGGATCTCCTTCTCACAGGCTGCAGGTTCATAGTTCCCATTGTTTTTGGTGTCTGCCCCCAGTGGGTGAGGTTGGTTCAGTGGCTTGTGTAGGCTTCCTGGTGGAGGGGACTTGTGCCTGTGTTCTGGTGGCTGGGGCTAGATCTTGTCCTTCTGGTGGGCAGGGCGACACCTGGTGGTGTGTTTTGGGGTGTCTGTGAACTTAGTATGACTTTAGGCAGCTCTCTGCTAATGGGTGGGGTTGTGTTCCTGTCTTGCTAGTTGTTTGTCATGGGGCGTCCAGCACTGGAGCTTGCTGGCCCTTGGGTGGAGCTGGGTCTTAGTGTTAAGACAGAGATCTCTGGCAGAGCTCTCGCCGACTGATATTACATGAGGCTGTGAGGTCTCTGGTGGCCCAATGTCCTGGACTTGGCTCTCCCACCTCAGAGGCTCAGGCTTGACACCCGGCCGGAGCACCAAGACCCTGCCTGGCTGGCTAATTCTTTGCTGTGTGTGCGTGTGTGTGTGTGTGTGTGTGTGTGTGTGTGTGTGTGTGTGATGTGAGGAGGGTGTCCCTGCACTGTAGGGTATTTAGTAGCATCCCTTGCCTTCACTCACTAGATGCCAGTAGCATTCCAGATGTGACAACAAATAGTGTCTCCAGATATGGCCAAATATGCCCTGTTGAGAACCACAGTCTAAAGAAATGCAGACTCCAGCTCCCTGTGTTGGGAGCTAATCTCCAGTCCCTATACTCACAGCTCCCCCATCCATCAGTCCCTACCCTGACCCACATTGGCTGCTCAGAAAAGGGAGACTGGGGTTATCTACTAAAGACCCAGGCAAACATTGATCTAGGTCCATTAGCCATTAACACATTTACACACCAAGCAGACAGTCAGAGAGCCACTGACAACTCTAATGCGACCCTGGGTCCCATTTGTTTACCCCAAAACCCACGGGAGAGCCACATAATAGGCCTCAGCCTTGTGTTGGATGACTTGGTGCTGGTCACCATTGTCTTCCTTCCCCCAGAACCAGAAGATCTGCTGAAGATCCTGATATCTCCATAGGACTCTCCCTCCCCAGAGAGCATCTGGTCAGAGCAAGACCAAAGATTTCCCCCATGTCATCATAATAGTTAATGTTTATTGGGCACTTCTGTGCCAGAGCTTTGCTTACCTTGTCTTACTATGTAGGCTTATTCTAAGGTATGGGAGCTATTACTACCCCCATTCTATAGATGAGGAAACTGAAGTGCAGAGATGTTTAAAAAACACCTTGCCTGGACCACTGGTGCTGTAAGCCACCATAACTGTCTCTGTTTTATGAGACAACCTAAGGAATTCATGTTAATTGAGTACCCACTATATGCCAGAAGATGAACCTTAGGTGGAGTTAGAGCCTGAGGAGGGCTATACCTATAGGAGCTCTCAGCCTCCCTGCGAAAGACTCCCTGCCTGTCCACTGTCCACTGGGCACTGCTTTGCCCAGGTTCCAATGAATGTACAGCTGAATTGTGTCTCCATGCCTCATGAGACAGGCACCAAGACCTGAGGGGCGTATGCATCCATTTCACCTTTACACACTCAGGATTCAAGGCTCCAAAGCCCTAAAGGCAAATTTTAAAAAGACAGAAACTAGTAAATAGGACTGTAAATTATAAAGAGTGGATTTGGCTCTCCAGAGTCTATCTGCTTTGATGAGAACCACTCAGAGCAGGGGAGATGGGAAACCCACCCCTCCAGGAAACAAGGAACATTTTCCAGACCAGCTTACCTATAAGGTCAGTCAGAGCATGGATCTTGGAGTCAGTCAGCCATGGAGCTGAACTCCGCCCAATGCTTACTAGCTGTGAAACCTCTGGGCTTCTCTTTCCTTGTCTAACATTCCTCACCTGTAACAGCAGATGACTCATAGGGTTGTTCTGAGGATTCACCAAAATAATGCGTGTAACACTTAGCAAAGCACTTGGCATAGTAAGTGTTCAATAAACGTTGTTATCTTGTTATCATTACTACCATCATCATCCTTCTGGTTGCTCAGGTCAAAATGTCAGAGTCATCCTTGATTTCTTTCATTTACACTCCACCTCCAATCTGTCAGTAAATCCTGTCAACTCTTCCAAGATCCCTCTAGGCTCTGACCATTTCTCACCGCTCGCCTGGTTCAAGCCATTCTCTCTCACCTGGATTATTACAGTGGCTCCAGCTAGTCTCCTTTTTCCTCTTTGGTCTAATCTCCATATAACATTCAGAACAATCCAGTAAAAGAGTAAGTCATCACATCTAACTCTGCTCCAAACCCTCCAGTAATTTCCACAACCCTCGGAGGAAAGGCCAAAGTTTATTCAGTGGTCTACACGGCCTCTGTCACCTGACCTCACCCCAGCTCACTCTGTTCCAGACCCAATGGATTTCTTGTCATCCCTCAAACACGTTGCGCGTGCTCCCACCTCAGGGCCTTTGCACGTATGGCTCCTTTGTCTGGAACTCTCTCCCTCCTGTAAGCAAGCACACAGCTTGCTCCCTTATCTTCTTCAGTCTTTATTAAAACGTTCCTTCTCAGTGAGGCCTCCTTTTGCCTCTCTACTTAAACTCCATTCCCTTGACACTCCCAACTTCCACCTCTGCTTCTTTTTTCTCCATAGCACTTAGCATCTAACATAGAATATAGTCTGCTTCTTTATTTTGTTTATTTTCTGCCTTCTCCAATGAGAGCAGTGATTTTTATCCATCTGTTTGTTGTTAAGTCCCCAATACCTAAAACATTTCCTGGCACATGCAAGATTCTAAAAAAGATTTGTGAGATGAATGAGTGAATGGATCCCATTACTGTTACTATTAGGTCCCATCCATCCAGCTCTCAGATCCCAGCTGTCACAACCTCTTTCTCTCACTTCCATTTTGGACACTGAAGACCACTGGGCTGTGTGTGGAACCTCAAAAACTCCACTGTTTAGACAAGTGTTTCTCTTGCCCCAAGCTCGTACCCTTAGAAACTCTGATTTGGATGCTGTGTCAATTAGCAGCCCTGAGCCAGGCACTGCCGAATCCACGAGGGAGGCAGAGGAGAAGCCTGCAGGCCGGACTGGCTGGCGACAGGCCAGCACCTGCTGGTGGTGATTGATGGGGGTATCGAAGGCGATGATGGTGACAAAGCAGGCAGTGGAAAGGCATCGATCTACAAGAGAGGCAAAAATTCCCACTTCCTGTCCATTGATTGGGAGTTTAATGAAAATGATCATTCACTTTCGGGTTCCATCACTGGAGCAGGTGTGCTGACTGGCAATAGGGCGTGTGCCAGCTGTCCCAGGCCTAGCCTTCTGGGTTTTGCTTTACAAAAGCCCTCTCTGTTGGACTTGGAACTTGCCCACAGCATTGGAAGTGATTTGCACTTTTTCCAAATGCTCCAGATGGACAAGGGAGTTTGAAAAAGATAAACTGTTCTGGCTTGAAAGGGAATTAATGACCCCCTGCCCTGGCTCGGCCCACCTGCTGCAGACGCCAGTCGGTGAGGGACCAGCGAGGGGCCTGCAGTTTCATTCTCCTCTCAGGAGGAAGGGAGGCAAAACTGCCTGCCTTTTAGCACCGCACCCCCCCCCCCCCCATTTAGGCCAGGAAGACCTCTCCTGCTGCTGGGATCACATGTCAGGTCCCTGAGGCTCTTTCCAGAAAAGGGCTCCTCACTCCAAATGCCACCCCACTGCCCAGCAATGATAGTGTCAGGTCTCTTCAACACCCCAGACCAAGGGGATGGGCTGAGTGCGTAGGAGATCATCATAACCTCCCTCCATCCTTACCCTTCCCACATCTGGCCTTCTTTCCATTACATGCAGATACAGGGCAACTGGAGGGGCCCAAATTGGCCTGTTAGGTCCAGGAATTTCCACTAGATGGCTCTCTCTCTCTCTCTCTCTCTCTCTCTCTCTCTCTCTCTGCCCCTCTCTCTCCCTCTCCCCCATCTCTGTCTCCCCTCTTCTCCCTCCCTCCCTCCCTCATTCCCTCCCTCTCTCTCTCTTTCTCTCCCCCTCACTATAATTTCTGATAGAAATTTTACAATCATAATGGTGCTAGTAAGAATGCATTACGTACTGACCAAGTTCTAGGCATTGTGCTAAGGGTTGGACATGCCCAGTGGAGGTCAGAGAGCAAGCACTCCGGAGCCAGAGCGAGTGGGTCCCATCCTGCTATACCTCCTGCTGCCATGGGGCCTTGGGCAAGTAGGTGTCATTTCAATTGTGTAACAGTTTCCTCATCTATAACACTGAGATAATAATAGCAGTACCTATCCCATAGGGTACTAGGAGGATTAAATGGCTTAATCCATGTAAAATTCTTAGAAAGTAATAAGCACAATGCAACTGATTGTAAAATAAATCTTTTGACAACTTCACAAGGTAGTCACTATTTCCCCACTTTATCTATGAGGAAATTGGAGCTTCAGGAGATTAAGTTGCCCAAGGTTGTATTGTTTCCAGTGTTACCGAACCCAAAGAAACCTGATGTGTGTCTCCCAAACTGAACAATTTCCTGAACCGTGTGTCTCACATCTTGTCACATTTCTGAATCTACCCACTAGCAGTGGGGCACCAGAAAAGCCCCGGAGCTAAGCAGGCCAGACAAAACCTCCTCCTTGGGAGACAGGGATGCAGGAAAAGCTCTAGTGAGTTCTGTCTTCATACTGCCTCTTTCAGACAACCCATCCTCAGAGCAATCCAGGAACTTAGCTGAGGAGCTGGGCAAAGCCGTGGAGATCATGGGCAAAGGCAAGAACGGGATTGGCTTTGGCAAAGTGGACATCACGGTTGAGAAGGAACTTCGGAAGGAGTTTGATGTCAAGAAGGCCCCAGAGTTGAAGCTGTTTTTTGAGGGCAATAGATCGGAGCCCATCAGCTGCAAAGGTAATGGTACTTCTGTGTCAATCAAGGTAACGCTAACTATGGAAACACAAACATCTGCATTTCAGTGGCTTAGCAGAATTACAAGTTTATTTCTTGCTTGCACGGAACCCAGTTAGCAGCCAGAGGGTGGAGATGAGGGGACTCTGTTCCCCACAGTCTTTCAAGGACCCAGGTCCCTTCCAGCCTGTGACGTTGTCCTCCCCTAGGACCCCCGAGCTTCCTGCCCTTCCCTCTGTATCTGGCCAGCTATTGGTGCCGAGAGGCAAAGGGGCGCCACCAGTGGTGTCCGTGGCCCAGGCTTGGAGATGGCGAATATCGCTCCACCCAACAGAAAGGCTGGGAAATATGGCCCTGCTCTATGTCTATAAGGAAATAAAAGATTTCGGTGGACATGTAGCCGCCTCCACCACAGCTTGCATCTCAGCTGGTGGGCTCTGGAGGCACCATGAGGTGGGATAGGGATGCACATGGTTTATAAACTATAGAGACCAGAGAGTGAGTTCCCCACTCACCTATCTCCCCACTCCCACCGCACTCTTCCACTTTAGAATGATTTTGACAGGGTCCCAGGCCGAGGAAGAACTGGTTTCTCGAAACGGAGACTAGGAGTTGCTAGAACAAGACGGGTTTGAGACAGAGTGACTACCAAACCCTTCCACTTCTATCATCCTCCATTTAGTTAACTCATTCGTCTACTTATTCTACACCCTTTTATTTAGAACCTACCGTGTGTCATATCCTGATGTTGTGGAAATTTGAAGAATTTTGTGCTTCAGTGTGACACATAGCAGGTCCTAAGTTTAAAGAGTGTTAGATATATGGTTGCATAAACGTATGCACAGTGGATGGATAGATGGATGGAGGGAATAAGACTGATGAACACAGAAGTGCCCAGCACAGCCCTTACTATGTTAGTAGAATGTTCCCATTGTGTGTGTTGAATGATTGAATCTCAGGACACTGAGTTTGTATTTTTCAGGGCCTGGCGTTTAGCAGGTTTGCAATAAGCCTGTTTGAGAGTTGTTACAAGAACCAAAGGGACGGGGGGGAGAGGGCCACCGTGTGCAGGAGCTGCAGGATGCCTTGCAGTTCTCAGAATGGACACAAAGCGGGTGTGAGACACACAGGCCAGACTTGCTGAAGAGCCAGCCTCAGGGCAGGTTGCATAAAAGACTTGGAGCCTTGAGGCTCCCAGCTGGTTTGTATGAGTCTGGTGTGTGCAAGGGGAAGAGAAAGAGATGGGGAGAGTGGGCAGGAGTGAGAGAAGGGACAAAAACTGCTGCTTCCTATGCACCGAGTGACAACCCTCAATGGCCAGCCACTGACCTTAAGCGAGGAGCCCTTTGTGATGTGTTGGTTTGGGGGAGGGCTGTGAAGAAACCAGAAGCCCCAAGTTACTTTGTCAAAGTCCATATCTCCTCATGGAGTGGCTCAGGCTCTGGGGTGCCTTCGCCTTCTGAAGGACAGGTGAGGTCCAACTCCACTTAGAGGTAACAAGGTGACAGCATAGCGACTTCCAGACTGTCTGAGCTCCCTTTGTGCTGGGAGCCAGGCCTGGAACCTCCTCTGCCGTTCACGAAGCTTCACTATCACCTCCTCCAGGAAGTCTCCCCTGACTGCCTGGGTCGGGGTGCCTGCACCGTTTCTGTGGTCCCACAGCACCTGTGCTTCCCCCTCAAAGATCTCATCTCACAGAATTGTATCTCTTCCTCACTGTCTACTCAACTGACAGCACAGGGCAGAGGCCAATCTCACCTCATTTCCTGGGGTCTTCTAAAAGGCTGCCAGAGCTGGTGGACACCTCGGCTTCAAATCCTCACTACATACCTGAGGAACAATCACTTCCTCCTGTTGAATTCTGATTTTCTCATCTGTAAAGTAGGGATGGTAAAGGCATCTACCTCCAAGGGTTCCTAGGAAGAAAGAATGAGTCTGCACATGTCTGAAGCATTTACTGTGTTCCAGGCACTGTTCTAGTCCCTTCTCAGATGTCATAACACAGTATAGGAGGTGCTTTTACAGATGGGGAAACTGAGGTGCAGAGAGTGGAATAACTCTCAAGGCTCCCCAGCTAAGTAGCAGTGGGATCCACAAATATTTTCTCTAAAAGACCAGAAAGTAAATATTTTAGGCCTGACAAACCAATCTCTGTTGAAACTATTTAACTCTGCTGATGCCGTGAGAAAGGAGCCATACACAAACAAATGGGCAAGGCTGTGTTCGTATAAAACTTTATTTATAAAATTAGTTGGCAGATCAGATTTGGTCCATGGGCTACAGTTGACTGATCCCTGCTGTACACCGTGCTGTCCTCTAAGTAAGCGGCAGATGTGGTTATTATCATCCTCAAACTATTAGTTTCCTGACCCTAGTCTAGTGCCTGGAACACTTAGGTTTTTAATGCATATGTTGAGTTTGAACGGGGTGGAATTGCAAGGGCCCCACAATTAAGAAGCCAGCCCATATTTGTACTGGGCTTGACCATCTCCTTCTTCCTCAGTATTACCCCCAACCATGGAAAGAGGCAGTGGGATGCCGGGATGGAGCCAGAGCCCAGAGTTTAGGATGAGCGCTAGCTGTGAGAACTTGAAGCAGCCTCTATTTCTCACTTCCTGAAAAGAATGACTAATGCCAGTTCTGCCACTTGACAGGGCTTCCCTGAGCTAAGGGAGCGGCGGTACTTTACTGGCCTCTTGCACTGTGACTTTTACGAAAACTTCCCTCAGAGGCAGGTGGGGTTTAGTCGTTGTTGTTTCAAGTCCAGGTTCTCCTTTGGTCTCCAAGGACTGATGGTGGGAGACTTGACCTTGGCCATCTCCCTGGAGGGAGGGGGACTCAGGCTGCCTCCAGGCCTTCAATTAATGCTGCATTCACAGCTTGTGCCTGGAAATATGCAACGGAGCTCTGGCCCCAGTCAATCATCGACACGGCATACATACCTCGGTTGTCGCTGTGTCCTCAGGCTCAGAGCCGAGCACCAGGAGAGGGACCTGCCTAGTGGGGACAGTGCCCAATTGGCAGGAACTCAGAAACAAGCTGTTTGCCAAGTTCAGAGCTATCTCGGTCCTATGGGGCCCAGAAGGGCAAACGGAGCTCATCCATCCCAGAGAAGAGGGTCCAAGATCAAGTTCCCTCAAACCGAGTTATCTAATGATTCATTCACCTCATCCATTCATCCCATAATTATTTCCTGAGCACGAACTGTGAGCCAGGCACTACAGGATGTAGGGGAGGAAAATGTTTCCTTTCTTCCCTTCTAAGTTCTTTGGCTGGTCCAATAATTAAATTGACATAAGAAAGAGTAAAAGAAGAAAAACAAATTTAATTTCATATGTACAGGAATCCCAAAGATATGAGGCTCAAAAAAGTGACCAGAACAGGCAGCTTTTATACCTTTTAGACAAAGAAACAATAAAGTTGTGAAGAATTGACAAGGCAAAGGTGTTTGGGCTTGGGGTAGCAAATTAGTGAGGAAGTAACAAGGTTTTTTAATATAACCTTCTTGACCTTAAATCCCTATGTCTGGTGATAAGGATGTAGGCTACCGTCCTGGTATAGGGAGGGTACCTCTACATGGGAGATTTATTTCCTGCTTTCGAAGGGATAAAGGAGGGTCAAACATCCTTCTTGCACAGGCTATTTCTCAAGTAACTTTAATTCAAAATAATATGCCAAAGTAGTAGAATTTGAGGTGGCATATTCTGTTCCCCCTCAGGAGCTACTGAGAAAGTTAGGAAAAAATCATAGCTTCAGAAACAGACTCAATGAAGAAAATACAACAGGTCATAAAATAGAGAATGATTGAGGGGAGAGTAAGAAAAGACCAAATTGAGAATTAAATAAGCAGGGTGACATGTCCTTGAGAGCTGAGAGGAAAGGACAGCCCAGGCAGAGGGACTGGTGGATGCCAAGCCCAGTGTGCTGGATGATAAGGATATGGCTGGAGTGTGGACAGAGGGAGAGAGTAGCACAAAGGGAAATCAGAGCAGTGGTTCTGAGGACCTGAAATTCAAACCCATTTGGAAGGGTTTTATTCACCTTTTTTTGGTATTTTCAGAATTTCTAAGCCAATTCCTTTCAGGTCACTTAAGACATAACTTTTTCAGGCAAAGCCTGTAAGAGAAAGAGTTTGTTTTCATGATATGTGCCTCCTTCTTCCTAAAAGATGGCTTGGACGACTGTGAAAATAGAAACTCAGCCTTGGGGCTGGTGTCCAGGAGGAGGGATTGACTGCAGTGGGTGGAGAGCCATGGTCTGAGGGTGGCATGAAGCCTCCCCTGCCCCCTCTGTCCCTTGAGACCACCACATGGTCCTCTTATGAACTTTTAGAGGCCTGATTCACTGTGGCTTTTTAAATGGTCTAATCTGTATCTACTAAAGCTGGACACAGCGTCCCCATGACCAGAAATTCTTCTCCTGGGCATGTACCCAACAGAAGTGCATGCAATGTGCCCCTAGAGACATGCGCAAGAATTAATTCTTAATAGCCCCGAACTATAAACAAACCAAATGCCCATTAACAGGGAATGGGTAAATAAGTTGTGGAATGTTCACACAATGGAATGCTACACAGCAGTGGGAACGAATCTACAGGTGCAACATGGAGGAATCTCACACGTATAGTGAAGCCCGATCCTAAACACATACTGCATGACTCAATATAAAGTTCAAGAGCAGGTTAGAAGTTAGGATAATGGTTACCTCTAGGTGAGGGTTGGGTAGTGGCTGGGAGGGGGCACCGTGGAGATTTCCGAGGGGCTGATAACGTTCTATTTCTTTATCTGGGTGATATTTATACATGTGTGTTCATCTTATGAAAATTCATCAAACTATACATTATAATTTGTATACCTTTATGCATGTAAACATACTGCATCATAAATTTTTAAAAGGCCTAATGTTCTTAGGAAAAGTAAGCAAACACTGAAAATAGTGTCCTTTCCAGTCGATTTAGCAACTCAGTGTGCATTCCTCAAGCCCCAGGCAGCAATTTGTCCTGCCACAGGGCCTTTGCACAGGCTGTTTTCTCCGCCTTTCCTTTTCCAGTTGCTTCCTGTTAACTCCTATGTGTCCTTCAGTTTTCAGCTCATAAGTGATTTCCTCCAGGAAGCTCTCCTTGACTTCACAGTCTAGGTCGTGTATCTTTTATATAGGTTCATAGAACTTTGCTTTTGAATACTTACTTTGGGTGTGATTTTACCCTTGTTTGTGCAGTTATTTGATAGTTGTCCTCCTCAACAGAATGAGAGCTGCATAGTCTTGTTTCTGCTCACCATTTTATCCCCAGGACCAAGCACAGCATTCAGTAACGTAATAGTCACCCAATGCATATTTATCAAACGAATGAACGAGTGAAGGAGTGAAGAATAAAGGCCTTTGTATTGGCCTTTTTGGCCAACCCAATATGTTGTCCAAAGCTACTCACAACAAACATTGCTTTAGCTCATAAACTCATTTTAAATGATCCTTTCTATAGCAGGCCTTGACAGAAAATAATATTTTACATTACCTGCCACCATATGAAACTGATGATCCTAGCAAACACAAGTCCATTTGTAGCCTTGAGTACATTCTGGCACACCATTATGTCTCCCCAGATATGGTAGATGTGTCCCGATTTTAGATGCCTTTTGTGTGCTTGGCACTTCCCATATGATAGCTGAGAAATGGAAGTCAGGGTATATGACCTCAGTGGACATCTAGGTCTCAGCTAAGGAACTGGAGACACAAGGAGATAATGGAATTCTCCCAAGGGTGCAGAGCTAGCTGGCCTTTTTATTTACATTTTAAAACTTTATGTTTTAAAAAAATAAATCCATCTTCCTGTCACTTTGAAGGGTGAATAAGAAAACACGGCTGGGCATGCTTCCTCCCAGGTTTGATTCCCAGTTTCACTAGCAGAGTGGCCAATGGCAAAGTTGAACCTCAATTTCCTCATCTGCAAGATTGGGAGAATATGTATCCCATAGGGTTACTGTGGGGATGTAAGACATGCAAAATGCTCAGCCCAGTGCCCGGTCCTTGGTAAGTGCTCAGTCAAGTTTAGCTGCTTGTTAATGTTCACGTTTTGGGGCTCAGGTGGGGAGGGGAGGAGAAACTGACCTTGGACTTCAAGGGGTGGGAATCCAAGACGAGAGGTTTCTACTCATTTAACTTGGGGAAGACAGGACTTGCTCCAGTTCAAGAGGAAACTTCTGTGGGATCCATTTAATTGTATGTCTCTCTCCAGGAGTGGTTGAATCTACTGCCTTGGTTGTTTGGTTGAGAAGACAAATTAGCCAGAAAGCATTTTTGTTCTCTGACACCAGTGAGATAGCAGAGTTTGTGAATTCTAGGCCCTTGGTCATCATCGGCTTCTTCCAGGTACTGCATTCAAGAGGTGGGAGGTGGCTTCTCAACTGATGGGGAGTCCTGTGTCTGAGAGGGTGGGTAGGGTGAGGAGAGGTCTCCCATTTAGGTTAATTCCATGCCCATTCTTCCTTTTTCAATGAACTGGTTTTCTTGGGGGAACTGCAGGATAAAAAATAAAGAAGAAATGGAAGCTGAAATGGTAAGAGAAGCTAACTACAAAGGTGGACAGTAATGGGAAGAGAGGAGAGGAGATTGACATATATTGAAGTGGTTTTGATAGTATAACTGATCTTTTTTGGGGTTCATTTAGAATATCACTGAATGATAAATGATTTGCAAATTGCTCTTGCTTTTGGAGAATGAGTTTCTTATACATCTTAACTCATTTCCTATAACTTTGATGACTCCTCCCCTTCTCTGAGTAGAAGTCAGAACTTTGGGATTATATTTATACAAGGGGAGAGTTTGTACCTTTTTCTCTCCCATCCTACATTTTGACATCGTTTTTGGCCCCAATTTTCTTTCAAGCTAAAGAAGAAGGCTGAAACTACAACCATATCATGATATCAAGTTCATATTTGGTACCACATGTGGTCAAATCAATGGCCTCTTCTGAAAGCAATTAAGGAATAAATGTTAAAAAGTCTTAACACCTGTGTTAGAACAGCCTTCACTCTAATGCTTGGGAAAGGTCAAGTTTATCAATTCTCTCCATTCATCTCTGTGGATTTGCCTATTTTGGGCTTAGTCATAGCCATAGAAGTATTCTGGGTATGAACCATCCATGAAAGTGGATTTAGGTGGCCCAGCAAAACCACAGAACTTGGAAAGGTGAAGAGATGAATTAGTCACTATTTTCACCCTGTCCTTAAAAAATCCAAGCATTTTGCTTCCTACCAAAGCCTCATCAGACATCTCTCCCCAAACAGGATTTAGAGGAAGAAGTAGCAGAGTTGTTCTATGATGTGATCAAAGACTTCCCAGAACTAACGTTTGGAGTGATTTTGATTAGAAATGCCATTGGACGTTTCCACGTCACCCTTGACAGTGTTCTGGTGTTCAAAAAGGTAGGACTTTGGTCTTATTGCTAGTGAGGGGGCTCTAGTTCAAAATAATGAACTATGTGTGTATGTATGGGCTTTGGGTATAAATTCTGGTTCTGCACTTGTGAACTAAGGGGCATTGGACTAGTCAGTTTCTGGGAAATCAGAGTCTCCTGTTGTCTCTCTGGCCTTTCTAGCCATTTTCCATTGGGAGTTCCTCCTTTCCTTAACCAGTAAATGACATTAATTAAGGCTCAGTCTTCTGCCTCGAGTTTTCCTCTGGTCCATCTCCCTTTCCCCATCACCCATGACGTACAAATCTCCACCTCCAGCCAGACTTCTCTAATCTCCAGACCTTTATATCCATCACTAGATGTCTCAACATGGCCATGCCTAAAGTCATAATCTCCCCTCCAGATCCTCTTCTAGTGTTTTTCTCTCTTAATGAATGGTGTCACCATCTCTCCCAGCTCCTCTGTAAGCAAAGCCAGAACACCTAGGTATCATTCTAACACCTCCCTCAAAACCAATCCATCAGCCCAATCCCATTGATTTCTAAATCCAAAATATCCTGTGAATCTATCCATTTCTTTCTACTGCTACCATCCTAGATCAAGTGACCATTCATATTCCATAGCCTAATACAACATACATCCAACTGGTCCACCACATTTTATCTTGTCCTCTAAAGAAAAATCTTTCCGAAATTAAAATCTGATGGTCGCTTTCCTCCTTCCAACTGAAAGCCCTTTAACTGATTCCTATAATTTTTAGGATAAAGATAAGTCCCTGATGAGGCCCACGAAGCCTCCCACAGTCTAACCTCTATTACAAACCTTCCTCCTCTTTCCCTCTGGGATCTAGATCTGAGCTGTCCAATATGGCAACCACTACTCACATGTGACTGTTTACATTAAAATTAAATTAGAATTTTAGTTCTTCAATCAAGCTAGCTATTAGCGGGTGGATTGTGGCTACTGTATTCAATAGCATTAATTTACAGAGCATTTCCATCATCACAGAAAACTCTATTGAACGGTGTTACTCTAGACACTGTGGTCTGGTTCCTGGAACATGCATTACTCCCTCCCCACGCAAAGCTAAATCCTTACAATAACCACATTGCTTATAGACATGGCTCAGAGAGGTTAG
Source organism: Neophocaena asiaeorientalis asiaeorientalis (assembly GCF_003031525.2). Lineage (NCBI taxonomy): Eukaryota > Metazoa > Chordata > Mammalia > Artiodactyla > Phocoenidae > Neophocaena > Neophocaena asiaeorientalis. Next base: position 7,865,269 of record NW_020173198.1, read on the forward strand.
GTTACTTGCCTAAGGCCACACAGGAAGTAGGTGGAGTGATATCCAGATGCTGGTTGACTCTCAGAGAGAAGTCTTCTCATAGAAAAGACTGTGAGCCATTGTGTTTTACTTAGGCCCATGGAAGTCATTGAAAGATTCTAAGTTGGAGAATAAAATAAGCTGATTTGTGCTTTGAATGAACATAGAGTCCAGAAATAGATCCAAATGCATATGGAAATTCAGTATATGATAAAGATGATATTTTAGACCAGTAGGGAAATATATGCTAATATGCTAGTCATGTTATTCAACGACTAGCATTGGGTAGCCATTTGAAAAAAGAAAACTAAAGCTAAATCTATATATCACTCCTTCCACCAAATTAAATTCCAGATTGATCCCTGATTTAAAAACATAACAATAAAACTGTGGAAAGACCAGAAGATGCCATGGAAGAGTCTGCTTTCTAACCTTGGAGGGAGGGGGAAAGCCCCTTTATAAAGCATGACAGAAACCCCAGAAAGTATGAAAAGAAATACTGATAAATTTGGATCATACAAAAAATTTTAAATTCTGTAGAATAAACCCAATCACAAAATCAAAAACCAAATAGCAAACTCGGAAATGCATTTAGGAGAGATTTGGTCTCTGTTAATGGCTAAGAACATGGGCACTAGAGTCAGATTGCCTGGCTTGGAATCTTGGCTTTACCTCTTACTACCTTAGCAACCCTGGGCAAGTCACTTCACTTCTCTGTGCCTCAATTTCCTCAACTGTGAAATGGGCAAAATAATAGTATATAGCACAATGAGATGTTATGAAGATTAAATGAGTTAATACATATAACATATTTAGAACTGTGGCTGGTACAACGTGAGCTCTCCATAAGTCTAATTAGGATTATTAAACTATTGTTATGGCCAGGAAAGAGTATAGGCTTTATCCAGGGGACAACAGGGCCTATGAAGTGTTTAAGCAAGAGTTGCATTTTAACAACATTACGCTGGCTGAAGTGTGGGAGATAGATGGAAGGGAAGCAGCGGGAGAAATTGGAAGACCATTAGGAGACTTTTGCAGGAGTCCAAGGATTAGGTTTGGACTAGAGGGTGGGATTGGCATAGATGAAGAGAAGGAGATGGAGGAGAGAGAAATAAGGAGATAGCTGCTTCTTTCTCCTTCCCCCACAGACTTTGATCCTGGGCTACAGAGAATTATGTCATTTCCTGTGCTAATCCAGGTCCTTCTGAGAAGCAGTCATCAGGCAGGATTAATCATGCAAAAGATTAGGGGAAAGGCCTTTGAAGGAAAATAGAGAGGGAGCTGGGGGAAACTTATCAGACCATGATGTACCCATAGATCTGACCCTTTGGAAGGAAGGAAGGTGGGATGGAAGAGTCCTTGACTGCAGCGTACTTCTAAGAAAGTTCATCAAAGTCCCCTATAAGAGAAGCCCTGTATCTCCCAGAAATGGGCTTGCCTTAGTATCCCTGACAAATTCACCGGTTAGGAGCAGCGTGTGAGAAACTGCTCAGCAACAGCACTAATACGTTGATGGATTTCAGAGCAAGGCCGCTGGCGCTGTCCGTCAAGTATCCTCCCTGTGTCTGTAGGCTGGAGAATTTCATGGCTTCCACATACCCGTATTCCACCCTCAGGCTAATCTGCCCAGCCATCCATATTTATTAAGTATCTAGATTATGTATTACACCTGTTACCATGGTGTTTTCCTTTTATCCAAGGGGAAAATTGTGCTGTTACATTTATTATGTGCCCACATCATGGATGCTACTGCCCTCTAATGGTTTCCTTCGTTTGTCCAAGGGAAAAATCGTGAACCGCCAGGAGCTTATCGATGACAATACCAACGAACATATCCTCAATCAACTCATAAAAGAGCACCTCACAGATTTTGTTATTGAATACAACACTGAGGTCAGTGAGCAAAGGGTCCCGGGCGAAGGGTAGCTGGGGCAGCTGTATGCAGGGAATGACCTGTTTTCCTTTTAATTTCAGAATAAGGATCTGATTTATGAATTGCACATCCTGAATCACATGCTGCTCTTCGTCTCCAAAAGCTCCAAGTCATTTCGCGTGATAATGCAGCATTATAAGTTGGCACCGAAGCAATTCCAAAACAAGGTTTGCGGAAGTTGCCACTGCTCCTTGGGGCTCTTTATTTAGGAATGCAAGACCTGTAGACCCTAATGCGATCCATCTGCCTTACCGATTATAAATTAATCCAGGGAGGATTGGTGTATTCATTTGCATACCAATCTCCTGATTTGCATTCTTCTTCCTGCCCAGTGTCTCTTTCTCACCAAACCTTTGCTCCTTCTTCCCTCATCTTTTTGAGAAGTCTACTATGGGAACATGACTGGTCTGGCTGCTTTTTCAATGGACCATGCTCCACTAAGAGTGGGTGACTGCAGTGTGGCTAGCATTTGGCTTGGAGGTGAGGGGAAGGAAAGACCACTCCTGCCTGAGGTCAAGGAGTGTGAAAAGCCTGAAGGTGTGAAGCAGCACCGACAAGCAGTTGCTGAAGTTCAGGCTTCAGCGTCAACAGACCTGGGTTCAAATTCTCTTCCTCTTACAAGTGATTTTGTCTTAGATGAGTTTGACCTCTCAGTCTCAGTCACCTCCCGTGTAAAATGGGGAGTTATAGCAAGAATTAGAAGTGCTATATGTAAAGCAATGAGCAAATGTACAATAAACAGTGCTTATTTTTTTTTGTTATTATTATCATTAAAAACACTTCAGGGGGCTTCCCTGGTGGTCCAGTGGTTAACACTTTGCCTTCCAGTGCAGCGGGTGCGGGTTTGATCTCTGGTCGGGGAGCTAAGATCCCACATGCCTCTGGGCCAAAAAACCAAAACATAAAACAGAAGCAATATTGTAACAAATTCAATAAAGACTTTTAAAATGGTCCACATCAAAAAAAAAATCTTAAAAAAAAAACATCAGTTTTTCCTAAATATTATACCTATATTTATAGAGTTAGCACCATCTGGACTCTGGGGGCTATTTACTTCACTTTTCTCTTTATTTTTATAAGAAGTAAGGTAATGGTAGGTTCTCTTTCTCTTGAAGAAAATTATTCTGAAATTTAAGCAAAACAGTTAAAAACTTTGAAACCCCAAATAAATACAGAATAAAGCCACTAGGCATGAGCATATTTAACGTCTGCTACATCCCACCTCATTTTTCTCCAGGAAGGTTATTCTCATTACAGAAACACCTCTTGTAAATACGTTTCCGGGTTTATTCAATTTTAAACTTTATGAATTTTGATGTAATTAAATTGAATACAATCTGATGGCTTCCACGCTATTTCTATTATAATAGTCAATGCTTAGCCATAATTCTTCTAGATTTTTTTTTTAATTTAACTCTTTAATCTAGGTGGAACTTATTTTGGCATATATCATAGGTTTAGGTTGTAGATTGCCTTTACCCCAGTTAGCGAACTTCTAGAATGCCATTTATTGATCGTGCTCCACTTTCGTGCCAAAGATAAACAGTTGGATGAGTATTATTCCAACAGGTCATACCCCCATGTCTTATCTTGTTCACCTCTAACAAATGTTTATTGAAAGTATACATGGTTGGTTTTAATACGTCTGCTTTGTTTTTCACGATCTCCCTAGCACCTGGAAGAGTGTCTGGCACATAGTAGGGCTCTTAATATTTTGATAGATGAATGACCTGAGAGTATCCAAATCCAGGGTCTGCAGGAGACTCTGACTGGTCTCCTTCTTCCATGCTGTTTCTTCTCTACAACCAGAGTGGTCTTTTAAAAATTATCACCACGTCACACTCTGGCTTTTATCCTCAGTGACCTCCTGTCTCATTCAGATTAACGCCTGGCTCCTTACTGGAGCTCTGAGCTCATCTCTCACTATCTTCCGTGACTCTCTCTGGCACTGCAGCCACACTGGCCTTGCCTCTCTGTTCTATAACGTTCTATGTGTCCCCCATCCCCACACCCAGGCCTTTCCAGTGGCAGTTTCCACTGCCTAAATAAACGTTCCCCTGACTTGTTACTCATCACCCAGGTCGCAGCTCAAATGTCACCTCCTCAGATACTCCTCCTGGCCTTCCTACCTAATACTGAGCCTCTATCTCACCCCATCTGTACAGCCACTCTCTCACGGTGCCCTGTTCCATCATCTGGTTGGCACTCACTCATTGCTATCTGATTGACTAATTTCTTTGCTCATTTGTTGCCGGTCTTCTCCACTAGAACGTGAGTTCCATGAGGGCATGGATTTTGTCTGCCTTGTATCCCCAGCGCTTAGCAAAATGCCTAGTAACCACTCCACAAATAGGTGTTGAATGCATGATTGAATGAGGTCGTGGGTTTCCTAGATAGAAGAATAATAATGAGGTGAAATGTTCTGAGCATTTTATACCTCCCAGTCGCTGAACTAAGCCTTTTATACACAGCGTCCTGTTTCATTCTCACAGCAACCCTATAATGTGGGTACTATTATAATCACCACTTTACAGAAAATGCAACTGAGGCACAGAGAGGGGAAGTTACTGTTTTGCCCAAGGAACTGGGATGAAAGCTCAGGACCTCCTGACTTCCTGCGGTTGTGTGAATGGTGTCCTGCACAAGGATGGGGGTCGTTACCTTTTTCATGCCTCCGATCCAGAGAGACACAGGTTTCGTTTGGTTTGGCAGATCCTTTTCATCCTTGTGGATGCAGACGAGCCCAGAAATGGACGTGTCTTGGAGTACTTCCGGATCGCAGAGGCTGATATCCCATGTGTCCAAATCCTAAACTTAAGCTCTGATGCAAGGTACAAAATGCCTTTCGAGGAAATAACCTATGAAAACCTCAAGAAATTCGGCCAGAGCTTCCTGAATAGGAAGGCCAAGGTAAGCTCATCCTTGGACAAGGTTTATCCAGAGCCTCAAAATAATTCTTTTTCTGTAATTCTGATGGCTTTAGTCATCTGAATGGGGAGGCAGAATAAAGGTCAACCTCATGGTTCTTGTGAGGAAATACCCCCATCTCCCCACCTCAAATCAATTTAACTTTTGATCTGTCCTGACCTTATAATTCCACCGTTAATTCTTTATTCTTAAAGTAAAGGCATTTTCTTTGTAGGAATCTCCAAATGAAATGCAGGCACTCCCAGGGCTGGCATCCTCTGAAAGTAGGTTCTTATCCTTCTTTCAGACTCTAATGTGAAAGATTTACTTGGCCCCAGGGTAGATGCTTGCTTGGGGGAGAAGATGGGGTGGCATATATGAAGCAATCAGGATTTGACCTCAAAGGCTTTAGGGACCAGGGAGGAGAGGCTGCAAAAGGATGGCTACATAACACTATGTAGCCCCATAACATAACCACCTGCTGTTTATTTAGCTCTTGCTATATCCTCAACCATCCTGCTGAGTTATGTCCTTCTGAGTTAGGTGACCATATTATTTATTTTCCAAATGGGGACACTTTGAAGAGCAATGGAAGCAACATTAAAAAGTGTTCTGAAATGGCAGGAATAAATTGGGACTCTCCAGGCAAACCAGAATGTATGGTCACCTTACCTTGGAGGGCTCCCACTACCTTCTGTCCATCCCCCCCACAGACACTGCTTCCCCCTCAGCCTTCTCAGATGAAAGCTGGTTTTTGTCTAACGGACAACATTATCACAGGCCAGTTGGTAAGGCTGGTGTCCTCCATGCCACTTCCAAACCATTTCTCCTCCTCTGCCTTCAGAAAGTCCAGATTCTTTGGATTCCACGCCTTTGGACTTTAGGCCACCTGCCCCTGATTCCTGTTGCTGTTCTGATCACTTCCCTTTCGCTCTCTGAGGACTTAAGCTCCTCGTCCCAGACCTGCCCTCGACCCCTACTCTGCCCTCATTTACAGAGATGTCAATATCGAAAGCCCTGGTCTCTTCTCCGGTAATGGTGTGTCCATGCCCTCTCAGCCACCTGCTCCTATGGCCATACTCTAGAGGTGGCAGCCCCTCTGCAAGCCTGATTTCACACTTCCCATCCTCTTAGTTCCTTTCTCTAGTAGCCACATTGCTACAATCCCTAACCCTTTTCATGGCCTCCAATCTCCTGATCCTGTTTTACCATCCCTTTATTGCCCTCCTCCATGAACTTGGATTCCACGGTTCACTGCTCTGATGATGATTCCCTTAACTCTTCGATCCCTTCCACCTCCTCTACACCCTGTAGTATTTACCAGGCAAAATCACCACTCCTGTTGAACCCAAACTTAACTTCCCTACTGCTTCCACACCAATGCTGGAGAAAAAGGACCTCACCGCGAGGCAGGCTGGCTTCCTGGAATCACAAACCAAATATCCTGCGGGCTCTTAGAAATGCCCTGACATTTCTGTATAAATTTCTCTTAGTGTGTTCATTCTCTGAATCTCGGAGTCTGTTTCTCCTCCAACCCCATTCCTACTTGCAGTCTGAACTGAGTACTCTAATCCTATATCATTAAGAAAACAGAAGGCTTCAGACAGGAGCCCCTCATTTTCTATCACCACATCTACAAACCTCCCTGGAGCTCTGCTGTCCTCTTTCTCTCCCTCTGGGTATCTCTCAGGAGGTGTCTTTCTTCCTCTCAAGGGCCAGCACATCCTCTTGTGTTCTTGGAATGAAGATGAGCACCCTTCGCATGACGTATAATACGTCATGTGCCTGATCTGGCCCATTTCTAATTCTCCATTCCCCATCTCTCATGTCCAGTCCCCACACTTTTTATGCTCCCTCACAAAGAATTTTCAGGTCCTTTCCAGAGATTGGGGTGGGGATGAGGGAAGCTATAGTGGGAGACAAGGCTGGTGAGCTGGGCAAAGGCCAGACAGCGAGGACTTGTAAGCATATTAAGGATTTGGTACCCTAAGAGCAGTGGGAAGTCAGATTTGTCTGGTGAAGGTAGAATCCGCTTGTAGGAGAATAAAGGTGTGAGGGTTGGGAGGAAATGCAGAGAGAACAGTAGGAGGCTATCACAGTGACCTAGACGAGGGATGCAAGCTACCTGGCCAAGGGTGGCAGCAGTGCAGACAGAGATGAGGGTGTGAATTCAAGAGATATTCAGAAAATAATGATTGCAGAGAAATATATATGTTCTGAGATTTTCACCACTTTCTTCAAAGAGAAGCAAGAGCTGGGTTCCTTCTTTCATTCATTCACAGAACATTGACTGAGGTCTCATGATGTGCCGGTACTCAATTGTACTTAATGATGGGGGAAGAAAAAGTCCCTTGTGACTTTCCATTCATTGAGATAGTGATACATTAATCAAATAACCAGAAAAATAAATATAAATGATAAATAAGTGATGCAGGAAAAGTACCAAGTATTATGAGAATTTATGAAAGCAGGGCCTGACCTTGTCTGGGGTAGAGTCAGGGAAGTCCTCCTCTGAGATCATTCTGAAAGATAAATCTGAGTTAGAGATAAATCTGATAGAGAAGGGAGTGTGGATATGAGGAAGTGGGTGGAAGGCTAGCCCTTTGGGTGAACAAACCAGCATGGCTGAAGAAAGCAAGCAAGGGAAGAATGGTGATGGGCTTGGAGAAGGTGTCAAGAAACAAAGTGTGATAAATATTTTATAGGTCACATAAAATGATCTTAGTTTGATTCTTGGGGTAGCTGGGGGTGGCTATATTTTTGGGAGAAGGGACACAAACTAGTTTAGATGCTAATGATGTGAAACGCACTCTCATCTAAGAATTCGAACAATCATGTATTTGAAATGCTAGAATCCACCCCGGTTTGGAGCCCTGCCACCTGATCAGCCCTCTGATTCCAGTGCCCCGGACAATCTAGGCTGCACATCTAGCTCATGATCTATCTCAGCATTTCCAACTCTTTCCCAAGGCTGTTGTAAGAACAGGAGAAAGTCTTCCATTGTTTCCAGTCAGGGTGGGGAGCCCCAAATGCCAATCCCTTTCTGGAGACCGTTAAAATCTCTCAAATTTGCTTTCTAGAAACATCAATCCAGTGAAGAAATTCCAAAATATTGGGACCGGGGGCCGGTTAAGCAGCTTGTTGGGAAGAACTTCAACGTCATTGTCTTTGACAAGGAAAGGGATGTATTTGTGATGTTCTGTAAGTATCTCTGCAGAGGCCATTGAAGGCAGTGCCTTCAACATTACTTTTCAGTGTAGCTCCTGAATTCTTGGGTACCAGAATCTCCAAAATCTATCAAAGCACCATGCCAAGAATGGTCTTCAGACATCCAAAGAGTTTGGATCAAGATGCTATCAGTGTCTTTACTCCTGTCCTGCCCCTAGGTTCTTCAGAACCATTTTTTTTTTTTTTTTCTTTTAATTCCATGGGAAGCAGCCACGTAGCACAGGGAGATCAGCTCAGTGCTTTGGATCCCCCTAGAGTGCTGGGATAGGGAGGGTGGGAGGGAGTCCCAAGAGGGAGGAGATATGGGGATATATGTGTATGTATAGCTGATTAACTGTGTTATAAAGCAGAAACTAACACACCATTGTAAAGCAATTATACTCCAATAAAGATGTTAAAAAAAAAAAAGCTGCTATCAGCTACAAAGCAACTCTCCCCCCAAATCGAATTCTTGGAATGTGTGGAATACCTTCTCATAATCAGGCCTGCTACTATTTGTAACAACAGTAATGCTGATGGCTGATTGAATGCTAGATAAACCAGGCCTGTGTATCTCATTTAACCCTCACAGCTTACTTTTGAAAGTGGCTACTTTATTGCTGCCACCTTACAGATGAGTAAACAGAGTCCCAGGGAAGTAAAGAAACATTACTAGAGTCAGGCAGCTAGTATGTGAACTTAATTAAGTAAGGGATTGGAACCTAGTCAGTCTGAATCCAGTGCCTACTCTAGTAACTGCTGTACCAGTGACCAGTGTAAGTTAAGTAACTTCTCAGATGGCCCATACTTAACATACCTGAGTTGGTGCAGCCAAACTGAAGACCCACATCATGCACGTAAAAGACTTGCAACAGTGTCTGGCATCTTGTAAGCATTTGATAAAGGACAGGTATTATTGCTATTATTTTTCCTGTTGTTATAATTATTTCCAGTGCTCAGCCAGGAACTACTGCCCTTCCCTCACTGTTTCTGATTTGCATGTGAGAGCCAAAGCCAGGGACCTTCTCTTCCACCCTGAGACACAGAGAAGGGTGGTAATGCAGTGACTTCAGACATCTCTTTTACTTAACAGGAGGAGTTACCACTTATTGTGCACTTATGAGTTTGCAGTTTATACACCTGCTCTCATTTCCTCTTCTAAACAAGCCTCTTAGGAAGGTCCAGTGGATTTCCCCATGATACAGATCAGGGAACCAAGCCTCAGAGAAGTTAATTACCTTACCCCAGGTCACATAGCAAGTAAATTGCAAGGCAAAAAGTTCAAATCCAGTTCGGATGCCATCATTGCCTGGAGGGTGAAACAAGGGCTGGATTACATCATGAAGGCCTTTCAAAATCTCATTAAAATGGCTGCTCATCCACAGAGCCAGGTGTTTAAAGTCTGCATGGCTGAATAACCATGATCTGCTGCCTTTAAGTGAGAGGCTAGGGAGGACTTTCTGTACTCACTGACACTGGGAGTCATGAGAATACCCACTTAGTTCTGGTAAAAAGCAAAAGTAGCTTCATTTTCTTGGAAGCAGGGCTGTCAGATTGGCTCCCTGGGACCGCCGCCATTAGGCCCCCTCGTGTTCCAACCTAGGGCCCATTGGGCTCCAAGGGAGATTTGGGGGTTCAGCTGGGAGAGCAGATGGTCACAGAAGTACTTGGTTTGTAAATGGAGGGCTGAGCATCCAAATGTAATAACCAGGGCCTTTGACACCACTCCTCCCACAGAGCCAGAGATTTTAATGGAACAAACAGGCAAGGTTATTTCCCTTCCACGTTGGAGCTGGTCCCAGATTTTTCTCCATAGGTCCCCGTGACTGGGCCACACACAAGAGCTCAAGGGGGAAGTCCAGTGTCCCCTTCCCGGGGGTAGTTGTACTTGTCACAACCTCATGTTCACTTCCTGGGTGCGTTCTCCTCCACGGAACTGAAAGGCAGTGTGATACCATGGACACAGCTCAAAACAACCTGTCTGCAAACCCCACTTCCTCTGCTTAATTAACTAAATGACCTTGAGCTGTAAGCTTAACCTCTGTTGGAAAACTCTCATGCTATCTCACACACACACACACACACACACACACACTTTCTGGCAGAACATGAGGAATCATCTATCATAAATATTTTTCTTGGTTTTCCTCTTCAGCTGGAGTGGAAAGGAAGATTTTCAGAGAACAGTAGAAAATGTCCCAACATGTAAAAAGTTTTAGTGTCCGAATGGAAGGGGGCTAGGTTATTATGTTTTTTCTAATTTAGTTCATGATGATTGGGTACTATGGTTGAAATGTAAAGTGACCTAACATACTATTAGAAGAGAAGGGGGCTGCAGTTTGCATGGCAACAGACCATTAGTGGAACACAGAGACCGTGTCTACGTGGGAGTGTGGCTTTCAGGGTCTTTATTAGTGTGAGCTTGAGTGACGGCCCTTCTCTTCCAGACGCACCCTGGTCCCAAAAGTGCAGAGCGCTGTTCCCAGTGTTGGAAGAGCTGGGTAGAAAGTATCAAAACCACTCCACAGTCACCATCGCCAAGATCGACATCACAGCAAATGACATTCAGCTGACGCACCTGGACCAGTACCCCATCTTCAGGCTCTTCCCCACTGACTCTCAACAAGTGAGGGGCTCTTGGGAGTCACATAACTGGAAATGTTACATTATTGTCACGGACTCAGTCTCTCCCTGTCTCCAGCTCTGCCTTTTACCAAATCAGCTTCATTCTCAGCTCCAGCCCTTATACTATCTTCTCATAGTCAAGTTAGAGAGTGTTTTCCATTAGCTTTCACAAAAGTCCCAAGACTCAGTCTGATTGGGTCCCCCCCTGACCCAGTCATTGTGGTCAAGGCGATGTGGGTGTTTTGATGGTCAGGCCTAGGTCAAGTGGTTCCCTCTGGTATTAGGGCTGAGCCTGATTCAGACTATATGGAATAAGGTCGGGGGAGTCACCGTGTGAGTATTGGGGGTGGAGTGCTATCAGAAGAAGAAAGGATGCGTAATAGAGACAATTAAGTATTCTACACTTTGGTATTAGAGTCATCGAACATCACCAGTGTTCAGGCAACACATTCTTCGTGCCACTTTGGCATGTGGGGAAGAATGTCTATCAAAGAATCACAAGCCAAAGTCCCCGCTCCTAAGAAGAGTATGACTGAGTGTGGAGGAGAAGTCAGGATATGGGCTCATCTCCAAATGCAACCGGAATTGGAGAGGGCAGATACTGGAGGACAGATGTGGCTGCAAGTCTTCATGCAGCCATGAGACTTTGAAGAACGGTGGGGATTTAAATCAGAAGGGTGTGAAGTATAGGTAGGAAGTATAACATGAACAAGGGCATAGGCAGAAGGCCGGCCACAGAAAGGTGAGAGATGTCATCCTCCTGGTGCAAAAGATGTACGTGCCTCGATTGAAAGGGTGGACCTGGCACAGATCGTCAATTATCTGAAAAGGAGTTTGGACAGCCAGAGGGCAGTAAGCAGTTTCCTAATCTTCTTAAAGACTGCAAGAGGAAAGGAAGCTAGTGATGGCTAAGCAAGAACATAGGCCAGACACTTCGTAAAATAACTATTCTCATTCTTTAGTAATAATAAGAATAATAGCAAATATATATAGTGCAGACTATGAGTCGGGCATTGTTTTAAGGGCTTTTCGTATAGTAACTCATTAAATCCTTATAACAGCACCATGAGGTAGGGACTGTTATTATGTTCATATTACAGTTAAGGAAACTGAGTCCTAGAGAGGTTAAGCCACCAGACTACACTGCTAAGTGATGAAGCCAGGGGTTGAGCCCCAATAACGTGGCTCTAAAATTCTTGCTCTGAACCACTACATCGCAGCCCTATGATGGAGGACGTTTCGTTACGCTTATGTTAGAACCACGGTAATGGAGGCTCAGAGCAGTTAAGGAACTTGCTTACTGCACTTAGGTTGTTAGGAATTTGAGTCTGGATTTCCCTGTGCAGCAATCCCTGAGTATTTTGCAAGAAGGGGCTACCATTTCAACCCTGCTCCATTTTCTTCCTAGGCTGTACTATATAAGGGCGAACATACCCTGAAGGGCTTTTCTGACTTCCTGGAAAGTCAAATCGAGATCCAGACAGAGGACGAAGATGAGGTAAGGTGAAACAGCAGTACCCTAGATTATTGTGTCCCACACAGAACCATCAGGAACTCAATGGACTAGGAAAGAGGGTACTAAGATTTCCATAATCTTGTGTACTTTGGAGAGAATGGAGGATGAATCCAGTCTGGATGACTTTATTTCAAGGACACCTACTACCAGAAAGGTGGAGTTGAGAAACACTGAGAAGGGCAAACGCTCTGAAGTCTCACACAGCTCCTAAGGCTGCTTCCCTGGGTCCCCTGTTCCTGACTGGGTAACCTCATGCCTTGATGGGCTCTTGCCCTCCGGCATCATTCTACAATCTCCACTCTCTCCTAATTCTGTTCATGCCTCAGTGAGGCCATCTGCTGGAAGGTGTCATCTGTATCAGTTAGGACCCTTTCAGTTGCAGATGTCAGAAACCGCAGTACTCTTTGGCGTAAGCAGCAATGGGAATTTATCCCCTGTAACTGGGAGAACGTCAGATGTGGGTGGATCCTGAAGCTCAAAGTTGTTTTCTGTCTCCCCATCTCTGTTTTCCTCTGTGTTGGCTTCATTCCCAAGTAGGCATTTCCGCACAGAGGGGCAATGACTGCTCCACAGTTCTCAGCTAACACCCTCTCAGCTTGGAAAGAAAGTACCTACTCTTTAGTCCTAGCAAATGTCCGGGAATGGATCTCAGTAGCCAGGCCTGGGACAGCCGCCACTGTGGGCACAGAGCAGAGAAAGGCAGCTTGGCAATTACAATAATTATCGTATAATGCTCACCTCTTGTTTCTTTTCCCACCTTCTTCCCTCTGTCCCTCCCACTCTTCTTTTCTTGAATAGCTACTGTCTGTTGAGCAAAGTGAAGTGACACAAAAGGAGGTATTAGTTGAGGAAAAGGAGGTACCTTTTACGGAGAAAGAGCTACCAGAACAGAAGTTGCCTGAGCTGGAGAACTTGACCAAGCTGGAAGGGCCAGCTGGGCAGAAAGAAATGGCTGAGGAGGAGGAAAAGGTAGCTGAGCCAGAGGGACCTCCAGGACAGGAGAAGAAGCCAAGAGTGAAGGAAGAACTGTAGCCTCTCCAAAACCGGGAGAGAGCGTGCCCATTTTCCAGGTCCTGGCATCATTTTCTGAGTGGATCTACTCCAAATAAAATTATATATAATTGTGGTAGGTGGGTGGAGGCTGGATAATAAAAGCCCCTGAATGTCTTTGGCCCTGTTTTATTCATTACCTCTTTTTCCTGGCTGGTGCTGCCTTAGAAGAGTTGCTTGGCCTGGAATTCACATAGGGCTGCAAGGGAAGCCATAAGAGCAACATTTAATGAGTGTTTACAGCACGGTGGGCATTTGCTTAGTTCTCACAACCTCACTGGGAGCTAGGTTTCATCATCCCCATTTTACAGATGAGGAAACCGAGGCAAAGACACGTTAAGCAACCAGGCAGGATCACACAGCTAGCAAGCCCTTGAAATATGATCCTAGGCAATTTCACTCCACAGACGATGCATTTAACCACTATGCACACACTGCCACCATCAGGTTGGGGTCCCCAGAGGGTGGCTGACGCTTTCAAAGAGGTGGATTGACTTTTTTACGTTTCATTTTAGCACAGTAAGAAAGAGATTCAACTCCAGATCTGTCCCCAGTCTTTCACATCTCAAAAATGACCCACTCTCTTAAACAGCCATATCCTGGGCCAACCCTTAAGGTCCCTCTTTCCTTTTATTACCATAAAGGTAACTCTACCTAAACACATGACTCCCCCCACTGCCCTCCATCTCCACCCACCAGTCTCAGCCACAGAAGTCTTCTAATTGGTCCCTCTACTGCCACTCTGCACTTCCATGCCCCACACATGTTACACAAAATCCATATTCCCTAAAGATGCTAAAGTGATCTTTTAAAAAGCCACAGCCGTGAGGGCTCGCAGTACTACCTTGTTTTTCTAGCTTCTAGTGGCCACCTGCATTCATGGTTCCTTCTTCAAAGAACTCTGACCTTTTGCTTCCATCCTCACGTCTCCTACTTCCTCCAATTCTTCTTGCATCTCTCTCATAAGTGCCACTGAGATAGCACTGGGCTTGCCCAGGTAACCTCATCTCAAGATACTGAACTTAATCATGCCCAAAAGTCCTTTTTGCCACGTAAGGTAACATTCACAGGTTCTGGGGATTAGGACGTAGACATGTTAGGAAGTCATTCAGACTCATGCCGCTGGTGTGTAACATTCATTTCAGTCAGGTGATAATAAACCTTCTCTTGGGAAAAGGAGGGCATAATATTTTAGGGACCAAGGTCTGCACAAGCCATCTGGGCCTCTCCACGCTCTACCCGTCATGTAACACAAAGGCTGATTGTGTCTCCGGAGCCGGTGTCCCTGTCTCTCTTCCCCCAAACCTGGCCTGTCTACATCCAGACCAAGCAGGGAACAGCCTGGGGCCCTGGAACTCACCTGAACCAGTTGCCCCGACAGGGGCAGGTATTAGTATTCAGGACACGATGCGAGGCTCACCTGCTTCAGTCTTAAAGCCATGTGGCTGCCAGTGGCTTTAAGAAGGAGGGGTCCACGGGGGCTGCTCGAACTAAATCACATGGAACAGAGTCCCTGACTGGCCACAAGCCAGAAAACGGGTGTGCTACCTGCAGGCTCCCCAGATGCAACTGGGACCTTAGGAAGTAGGGGCTCAGATTGGGGTAAACAGTATGGGTAGGTGGCACAGGTGATGACCCTCTGTTGGGAGGTCATCAGAGCATACAGGGAGAGAAAGGCCTTTTGCAGAAAGATATTGTCTCCATCATGACAGGAGAGGGGCTGTGGGAGATGAGTCCAGAGGCAGGTAGATGGAGAAGATGTAGGAGGCATGGCTTAGTTACTCCAATGAAGTATGCCACGATGTCATTAAGTGTGTGGGACTGGGGAGACGGTAGGAAGAAGAAAGAGTGGAAAAATAGCCAATTAGAGAAATATCACAAGATGATCCAGCTGTGTTGAGTGAGGTTGATGATTATTGTTTTAAAATGTAGGTTTGATTACCATTCAGGTATGGCAAGGCCAACAGATGAGGAGATAACTGTCATCGAAAAGACAGTTTATTATACTCACAGATCCCAAGAGTAGGGTACACACCACGCCATGGGTGGGGCACACAGGGAAGTGCCGGGTTGGTCAGGAGGCAGAGAAAGCAAGGGGAAATTTTAGCTGTAATTTGAAACTGTAGCCTTCATTGTGGTTTCCATAGGAAGGAACAGAAGAGGCAAGGTAAGCAGGTTTAGGATTGGCTAGTTTGAATAGTTTCAGCAGCCTCTGGGACTTGGGAGTTGTCCCTAGTTATCTGGTACCTGGCCCTGGGATGATTAGGGCAGGGAAAATGTGGCCCTGAGTGTGAGCCTGATAGAGGAGGGGTTGGGGGATGGGCTCTGGACTGGCAGTTGTGCACATGAAAGTCATGCTCTCTGGAATATGATATTCCTAGAGATGGCAAGGGTATACATCGTGAGCTATTCCTTGCTATCTCTAGGCATTAGTTTGCCTTCAGTGGGGTAGTCCCTCCAGAGCCGGCAAAGTCTCAAGGTGTAAAAGCATCAAATACAGAAACTAGAATAATGTGGTTATTAGACTTATGAATACTCTCCAGCCCAAACTCCCCATGTTCCTGTCCAGGATCTCTGCTCAAGCAACTCCAAGAGCCACCTGGAGCTCCATCTTTAATCCTTTAGAGACACCCAAACTCGGATTTTGACAGAGCCTCATGTGCACCAACCAGAAATGATATTCACCATCCAGGATGGAGCAAAAGAATATTAAGGACTTTTATTTTCTTCTTAAGATATAGAAAAGAGAGGGAAAAAAGACATATTCTTATAGGGGGGAAAAAAAGGAAAAGGATACAAACAGCCAGTTCAGAAAAGAATAATAGTAAACAAATGAAAAGATAATAACGTCCCTTTTCATCGAAGAACTGCCAAAGTAAATAACAATGAGATATTTCTCACTTTTCAACAAAGATGAAAGTTAGTGCTCAGGGTTGGTGAGTACTGTGGTGGGATTGTAAACTAATTTTTAAAGATCTCTCTGGGGTGTTTTTTGGGAAGAGGTATCAAAATTCTTAAAACTGTGCCACCTCTTTGCCCCAGTCATTTCACACCTATGAAATTCCCCTGAGGAGGTGGATGTGACACTGCCGATGGTCACCCAACCACTAAACCAGGTGGAAGAAGAAAGCCCTGAAAAAGTAAGTGCCGTGGGTCATTGTCATATTTCCTGCGCAGCCTGAGTTCACACACATCTGATTTTTCTCAGTATGGGATTTCCGTCAACATGGAATTAGGTCAGGAGACGCGGGGTTGGACCCAGCCAGGCTCTGTCATTTTCTACCCCGTGTCTGTACACCAGCAAAGCAGCATTGGCAGTGACTTCCACAGATGGTATCATTGCTACATGCCTTTACTTACATCATCTCCTTTAATCACCGTAACAACTCTAGGAGATGGGTATTGTCATTTTATAGATGACGAAAATGACCTCAGGAAGGAAAGAAATGAGCCTACTGGCACACAGCAATGGCTGATGAGGACTGATGGACTGATGGACTGATGGAGTCAGATGGACTGACTCCAAAGTTAGTTTGTTCAATCACAAAGTTATCCACCTCCCAAGGGACCTTCCTTCGTGGGAATTCAGATTTCTTCATTCATAAAGTGAGTCTGGTCCAACGATGTCTGAGTTATCTTCTGGCTCTGACCTTCAGTCATTCTCAGCTCCTTTCCTGCTCCCATCTGGACCCCCGGGGAGCTGGCTTAGCCCATGAGGATGGAGTGTGCTTTGGAACCCGAGTGACCACAGGTACATGTCCCAGTATGGGCAATGAACACCCTTTTCTCCTGGAGCAGCCTGGCTTCAGATTCTGACCTCTGCCTGGCTCCACCTCGTCCTTTTGAGTGACCAAGAACAAGCCCAGTAACTTGGCACTGTTTTCCCAGTTAATTTCTAACTAAGGAATCTCTTGATTCCAAAAGGTGCAAAACAGAGGGCTTGCAACTGTGGGCACAAGTGTGACCCCCAATGTCAATCATTTGGGGTCTCTACCAATTAGGAAAAAGAATAACAACCACCTCACAGCCTGGGAAAGGTAAACACTGTGCCAAAGGGGTAAAATATTCCACCCCCGGGAAAACAATCAAGAAATAGAACCAGAGAATAACTGGAGGAGAGAGTGCCAGTGGGGGGCAGATGTGTGTATATATATATATACATATATATATATATATATATATATATATATAGAGGAGGTACACAT
>NW_020173198.1:7882965-7996733 GCF_003031525.2 Neophocaena asiaeorientalis asiaeorientalis
TATATAGGAGGCACACACTTGTAAACGGATTAATCCTACCTTTCTGGCTTCAGGTAAGGCTTTCTGCAGCTCTCACTTCTCCTAGCCACTTCTCCCCATCTGGTCTTCTGCTGATTTCCATTCTGTTTGAGGGAGGGGGGAGCAGAAATGAAGAGATTGGACACTTGGGTCAGACCTAGGTTGAGTCATCACTCTGCTGACCATTGGCTCCGTGAGCTTTGGTAAGTCGATCCCCCTCTCTCTCAGCCTGTGCTTCCCTAACAACAATTTTTTCATTCATTCAATTCCTATTAGTGAAGTGGCTACTATGTACCAGGCAGTGGGGTATGCAGCAGTGACCAAGAGTATCTGCTCTGAGCCTGCTTTGCACATCTCATCTCAGTTAATCCCTGGACCACAATATGCAGGCGGTTATTAGCCAAACTATAGGTCACAACCTATTAGTGGATCATGAAACCATTCGTGGATTACATTCAGAATTTTATTTTAATTAAATACAATAGAATATGTCATCAAAGAATGCACACCGTAATGGTAAGAATTGTTTTATAAAACATTCATTTCACGTGTGCATGTGCGTGTGTGTGTGTGTGTGTGTGTGTGTACAAGCAGCTGTACTGGGTCATGGCATAAACTAATTTCCTTATAGCAGATTATTGTCTCAAAGACTTGCAAAACACTTTTCTAGGTCACAGGTTCTTTGATGACAAGGGACTTCTTCACAGTGAGCCTGATGTATTGTAGTCACTCAGTTTGTGCAAGCACTGATCTCTATTTCATAGATGAGGAAACTAAGTCTTAGCGAATTGAAATACATTGCCCAGTGTCACACGATGAGTTTACCAACCATAGTGATTGGTAAAATAGGGATTTGAATCCTGGTTGCAGGCTCCAGATCCCACATATTTAACCACCATGCTACGCTATTTTGCTGCTGTAAAAATTGGGGTAATAGTAGATTATTTTGCCAGGTGGGTGAAATAATAAGTGAGCACTCTGGAAACGTTAAAATACATTACGAAGGTTAATCACCTCTCAAGTTGCTTATCTCAAGCCACTTCTTCACAATATGTGAGCTGCATGAAGTCAGGGACTTTGTCTGTCACCTTGGTGCATAGTTCCCTGTTTGGCACATAGTAACTACTCAATAAATGTTTGTTGAATGAATAAACGTATCTGGGCAAGTTCAAAGTTTCCCATCAGGAGATCAGGAGTTGGCTGTTAAGACCCAAAGCTGCCTCCAGTAAGACGGTGAGTCCAGAACACTCCCCCGTCTTGCTGGTTCCTGCTCCAGATGAGAGATTCAGTTCTTCCAAATGCGCTGGAACTGGGGAAGCTGATGCTGGGATGTGAGTGGGAGTTAAGAGTAGGGCCACAGAGGGGAAAACCCCACCAAAGCAAGGGCCACAACAATACACACTTTTTGTGGTTCACATAAATGGCATCTCCTGGACTCAGGCAGTGCGCAACCAAAGTACTCCTCCCAACTGTGGGGCTGGGAGTTAGATCACGTGTTTATCCCATCCGTCTCTGTTCACAGGACTTCAGGTGTCAAGGACAAGTTGGAAACCCCAAGAGGCCAACTTTTCCTTGCCTTTGGGAAAGTCTCCCCAGACCAGAAGTAGCTGAGGAGAGCAGAAAAGATGAAGCGGCTTTTCTCTTCGACCTTAATGTGGATGGTAGTGGTGGTGACCTCTTGGGTCGTCATAGCTGCAGCCTCTGACACCTCGGCAGCGAGTAAGTGCTGTGTGCGTATAGCGAGCAGTACCCGCATGAGCAGGGGCGGTTTCGATCCCCCTCCTATTATGCTTGAGAGTTGCACAGTCTTTATTCTACATGCATTTCTTACTCTATAAGGTACATAGGACGCACCCAGGAATTTTACTGAAATGCAGTTTCTGATTCAGTAAGTCTGGAGTGGGGCCTGAGACTCTGCATTCTAATAAGCTCCCAGATAATGATGACGCTGTGGTCCTTGGATCACATATTGAGAGACAAAAAGTCTAGAACATCACTAAGGCCCCCTGGCACTTCACTGGAAGGTCAAGAACATATGCAACCACACAGGAGATTTGAACACACCCAGGTGGCTCCCAAATACCTCCCGTTTAACACTTAAGTGACCGTTCCATTGGGTCGCACATTGCTTCAGCCTTTCCTTGGAGGAGGGAGCTGGCCACCACCCCACAATCCCCAGCTGCGGTACTTTGGGACAGGGAGTAAACACCATCGTGTTGTCGTGGTTAAGAGCACACACTCTATGGTCCTGCCACCTCGGTTTGTGTCCTAACTCTGCTGCTCACCAGTGGAGCAAGTGGCTTAAGACTTCTGGATCTTGTTTCCTCACCTTTCAAATAAGGGCAAGTACGAAAGTCATTCCCCAGGGCCGCTGAAGAGGATTCAATGCGCTAATGAATAGAAAGTGCCTATCCCAGTGTCTGGAATGTACTAGGTGCTTAATAAACAACAGCTCACTATCTTTACTGTTATCGGGTTGGCCAGAAGGTTCGTTTGGATTTCTCCATACGATCTTATTATTATTGTCACAGAGGAACAAAGCGTGACTGCCACCGCCAGATAGAGAGAGGAAGCAGGGAAGGAGATCTGAGCAAAAGGCGTAGAATGTACCAAGTCGGGGAAGGGGTGACAGGGTCACCTAAGTGCTACCAAAGTGTCGAGAACTCTGCATGATTCCTCTGGAGGTGGAAAGGTGGACATTTGAAAAGAAGACACAGCTTGAAGGCAATGCTTAGACGCCATCAGGGGAGTTTGGTTTGTTTCTTTCGAAGGTGGTCGGCTATGAACTAAGTCTTAAAGAACGTGGGTACCCTAAGGGACACGGGAAGAGTCTCTGGGTGACCAGTGGCCTAGCGGCCTCCACTCTGAGTCTGGTCTCTTCTGTCCGCAGGAGGCTGCTCTGAATGTCACAGCAATGCCACCTGCTCGGAGGATGGGGCTGCCACTACGTGCTCCTGCCAGGCGGGCTTCACTGGCGACGGCCTCGAGTGCGAGGACCTGGACGAATGCGCCACTCCTGGGACACACAACTGCTCCGCCCCCAGCAGCTGCGTGAACACCCCAGGTTCCTACACGTGCGTCTGCCCCGAAGGCTTCCGCCTGAGCTCCGAGCTCGGCTGCATGGACGTGGACGAGTGTGCAGAGCCAGGGCTCAGCCACTGCCACACCCTGGCCTCCTGCGTCAACAGCGAGGGCAACTACTCGTGTGTGTGCCCGGCGGGCTACTGGGGGGACGGGAGGCACTGTGAGTGCTCCCCGGGCTCCTGCGGGCCTGGCCTGGACTGCGTGCATGAGGGCGACACGCTCGTGTGCGCCGACCCGTGCCAGGCCCACCGTATCCTGGACGAGTACTGGCGCAGCGCCCAGTACGGCGCGGGCTACGCCTGTGACTCCGACGTGGCCGGCTGGTACCGCTTCGTGGGCCAGGGCGGCGTGCGCCTGGCCGAGACCTGCGTGCCCGTCCTGCGCTGCAACACGGCCGCCCCCATGTGGCTCAACGGCACGCACCCGTCGAGCAGCGAGGGCATCGTGAGCCGCAGGGCCTGCGCGCACTGGAGCGGCCACTGCTGCCTGTGGGACGCGCTCGTCCAGGTGAAGGCCTGTGCCGGCGGCTACTATGTCTATAACCTGACGGCGCCCCCCGAGTGCCATCTGGCTTACTGCACAGGTGAGTGGGTGACTCCCCGCCACCGCAACCGGGCGGCGTGGGCGCCTCGAGGGACTGGAGCGCATCTTTGTTGACTGTCTGTCTATAACCCTGCAGACCCCGGTTCCGTGGAGGGGACGTGTGAGGAGTGTAGTGTGGACGAGGACTGCAAATCGGATAATGGCAGATGGCACTGCCAGTGCAAACAGGACTTCAGCATCACCGGTGAGGCCAGCGGGGAGGAGGGGAGGTGCTGAGAAATGTCAGCGACCAGGGGAGGGACACATTCCTGTGTGGGAATTGGGGGCCTGTGGGGATGATCCAGGGAATGCTTATTATCCAATCTGAGTGGAAAGCCGGTCCGGTAACATCCATTTAATCCAGCAAGAAGCTCTCTGGGCTCCCAGAGCTTGGGGAACAACCTCACCCCCAGCCTTCTTTCTGAGGCCCCCTGCACCACAGTGGATACGCAAGTGGCTGCCACCTTTTGGCCCGAGGCTACCTGAACCATATTCCTGCAGCACAAGAATGCAGGCGTGGCCCGCAGTCTGCAGTTTCTTGGGCCCGGCCCTCCACTGACCAGCTGAGGACCCTGAGCTGGGCCCTGGCCATCTCTAAACCTGTTTCCCCATATGTATAATGACTGAAGCAGGCTAGTATTTCCCAAATTCCAGTCCTGATATTAGTGACATCCTTCTTTTAAGTAAACTTGGGACATTGAAGTTTACTGCTGTGTCTGTCTGTGGGAAGTAACACTTACCCTACGTAGAGGTAGACGGTAACAGTGAAAATGAATACAATGAAAGAAAGTGATTCAGTTTCAGCAGCTGTGTAAATACTTCAATTTAAAAAGTCCAACCGTATTTTGTTATGTGCTGCAAATACTTAGCCAGAGGTCTGCACTCTGTTGTTTCAAAGGAAAATTACCAAGTGTAGGGCACTGAAAACATTAGCAGCTATTGACGACTGTCTCCTTGATGTAGAAAGGATGGAAAGAAATTGCAGTTAACTTATTAGCTTTCTTTGTTTGCTTGTTGTGTTGTTTTGTTTTCTTTTCCTGGGATTCAATGTTATTTAATGCCTGGGCAGTGAATGACCCAAAGATACTACTGTTCTTTGTATACAACCTACTCTTAGGGTAACGTGGTCTGGTGGTTGGTCACGTGGATCCATCCAGTGAGCTGGGAATCCAGTCTCATGTCTCCATCTCTCTCAGAAGGGAGACCACAGCGGGAGACCAAAGCGAGTCTGAGTACCCCCAGCTGGTGGCCAACCTGGCTAGCTGGGCCTGGGCCCTGGGGATGTGCTGTACCCTGAATTGTGGTCCCAGACCTCCCTCCAATCCTGCCTTCCCTAATCATTTCAGATCTCTCCCTCCTGGAGCGCAGGCTGGAATGTGGGGTCAATGACATTAAGCTGTCCCTGGGCAAGTGCCAGGTCCAGAGCCTGGGCTTTGAGAAGGTCTTCATGTACCTGCGAGACAGCCAGTGCTCAGGCTTCACTGAGAGGGGCGACCGGGACTGGATGTCCGTGGTGACCCCAGCCAGGGATGGGCCCTGTGGGACGGTGATGACGGTACGTTCTGGCCAATGTGGGACAGGGTCAGAGCACTGCCTGGTTCAAGCCTAGCCCTACCACTTGCTAGCTGTGTGAGTTTGGGTGACTGAGTTAACCTAGCTGTGCCTCAGCTTCCTCAGCTGTAACATGGAGTAACAATAGTACCTACTGCATAGGGTTAAGAGGGTTAAAGGAGTTAATGTGTGTGAAATGATCAGGACAGTGACTGGCACATAATAAGTGCTCGGTAATCGTTAGCTGCAAATAAGAGGATGATCCATAGTGATAGTTCCCCATTTTACAGATGGGAAAGGTCAGGCCCAGACAGTGCAATGACTATTCTAAGCCAGTAGGTATCAGCGCTGAGTTCAGAAGCAGATCTGTTTGTCTCTGGCCATCCTGGGAGGCAGGGTCTGCATCACTGATGTTTGTAGACCTAGGACCTCAGCTATAGAAGCCTCCTCCAAAGGGACCCAGAGGTAAACACTTGTGTGAGTGGGCTCTGCTTCCTCCCATCTCCCTCATCCCCCAAAAGAAAAAGAAAGAGGACAAAAGAAACAAGGAAAAAACTGTCATTTGCCAGATATGGCTTTTTGAAGTTCCACCATTAATGATGACTCGGTACGTGGTTTTCAGTCTTTGTAGTGTTTGCGAGAGGAAGCATGGGGTGATGGGAAGAGTCCAGGCTTGTTAGAGCCCCTGTACCGGGGGCAAGTCACGCAGTTCCCATGAACTTCTGTCTCCTTTCAAGAGGCAGGGAGGTGCTTGCCTTGCCTCTTAGGGTCATTGCAGGGCCAGTGCAGTGACGCAGTATGTGCGTTTAGCTGGGGTGAGGGAAGGGGGCTAGCACATGAGTCGTGCTCACGGAAACTGGGAGGGCAGTTTCAACACCTTTGGCTTTGAACCTTACTCAGATTCTATGCCCCTTTTTCCACCCTCCCTCCCCCCACCTCCCCACCCTAACACAGAGGAATGAAACTCATGCCACATACAGCAATACTCTCTACCTGGCAGATGAGCTCATCATCCGTGACCGCAACATCAAAATCAACTTTGCGTGCTCCTATCCCCTGGACATGAAAGTCAGCCTGAAGACCTCCCTGCAGCCAATGGTCAGGTGCGGCCAGAGAGGGTCCCCAACGTCCCTGGCCGGCTCCACCCCACAACCCCTTAGGCACCAGGCCCTTAGCTTCCCTGTCAACTGCCGCCCATAAGAAGCTGGGTGGAGGGAGGTGGCTGGGAGGTAGTGTTGGACTCCATAAGGAGCCCCTAAGGAGCCCAGCTAGGATGTCTGGAGGCTGCTTTCAAATCCCGGCTCCATCCCACAGATGGCTTTGGGAAGTTGATGGCCCACTCTGAGTGTCAGTCTTCTCATATGTGAAATGGGTTTGGCAATGCTCGACTGTCTTTCTTAGAAGCACAAAAGTGCTCTGCAGAGGTGAAACCGATATTAGGGTCCCTGGCTTATCAGAGGGGTGGGGTGGTTGGACCAGAGGAAAGGAGGGAGAGGTCTCAGTTCAGACCTGCTATGGGACTGGGCAAATTGTACTCCGTATCTGGACCTCAGTTTCCTTCTCTGTAAATGGAAGGAGTTTGAATAAAGAGGGGTTTACAATTTATGCTTCTTGGAGTGTGAGGGTCTTTAACGAGGTGATTTAGGGGTGGGAACCAGAAAACTTCCACCCACATTGAGTGCCACATGAGGTTTTATTTTTTTTCCTATTTTTTAAATTGAAGTATAGTTGATTTACAATGTTGTGTTAACTTCTACATATAGCAAGGTGATTCAGATATATATATATATATATATATATATACACACACACACACACACACACACACACACACACACACACATTCTCTTTTCATATTCTTTTCCATTATGGTTTATCATAGGATATTGAATATAGTTCCCTGTGCTCTACAGTAGGACCTTGTTGTTTATCCATTCTGTATATAAAGCTTACATCTGCTAACCCCAAACTCCCACTCCGTCCCTCCCCAACCCCCTCCGCCTTGGCAACCACAAGTCTGTTCTCTATGTCCGTGAGTCTGTTTCTGTTTCATAGACAGGTTCATTTGTGTCATATTTTAGATTCCACATATAAGTGATATCTATGGTGTTTGTCTTTCTCTGTCTGACTTACTTCACTTAGCACGATGATCTCTAGTTGCATCCGTGTTGCTGCAGATGGCATGATTTCATCCTTTTTTATAGCTGAGTAGTATTCCTTTGTATATATCATGTACCACATCTTCTTTATCAGTTTTATTATTTAAAAGAATAAAAGGATCCTGTTGCTGAATAAACTTGAAAGTCTCTGAATAGGATGAATCACAAGCCAATGAGGCTGATACTGGACAAAAATAATAGTTGTAATAATAACAAGTGTTTACTGAGAGCTGACCACATGTCAGGCATTGTGCTAAGTGCTCTACATGGAACATCTCATTGAAAACTTAGCACACCCCAAGAGGCGTAAGTATTATTATTATTCCCATTATACAGATATGGAAATTGAAGGTCAAAGAAGGTTTAGTAAATTGTCCAGAGTTGTAGAGGCTAGTAAATGACAGAGCTGGGATTCAAACCCAGGCCGTCAGGCATAGAGTCCCCACTCTACCATGACCTTTTCTTTGAAGCTTGCCCATGGTCACATGTTCCCTGGGCCAAACAGACTTGGGGAAGGGCACTGGGCACTGATGAGGGTGCTTGGCTGACTTGAAGGAAGACAGTTACTCATTGTCTGCCTTTGTGTGGAGCATCACCTGGCCAAGCAGTGCCCTGGAGCAATGTGGCCGCGTCCCAGGCCTGGTAGGTTGCAGGGAACAACACATCTGTATGCAGATCTCTCTCTGGCTTGAGCTAGAAATCTCATTCCAGTCTAACCAAGTCCAAACCAATAACCCCATTCTCACCTCTGAAATGGACTTCCACATTACTATTCCTCATGTACCCCATTTCCTCGGGCATCAGTCTTTCAGTGTCCTTTGTAGGATAATCCCGTGGAGTCTACATCAGCGTGACTGTTTTTAATGTGATTTAAAATAACCCATTTTACAATCCCCAATCTTCTGCTGTAGGTGGAGCCAGAACTCTGACTAAGGCCTGTAGGACTCATAGCCCATCTTTTTAAACCGTTCTGGATTAAGACCAAAAAAGGAATCTAGGTGATTCCCTAGAGAAAGTGCTTGCTGCACTTCTTGAATGCAGGGGCCACACCTGAGGGGGTGGACATGTTACAGAAAATACGGTCTATGGATCAGAAGCGGCAGCATCACCTGGGAGCTCGTTAGAAAAGCAGAACCCTGAGCCCCACCCCAAACCTGTAGAACCAGAACCTGCATTTCACCAAGATCCCTAAGTGACCTGTGTGTGCCCATTGTAGTTTACGGAGCAATGGTTGGTGGGTTCCAGTCCTGATGAGCTGTCTGTTGTTGTTCTCAGCTCCGGTTCTCTCACCAGCCCCTCTCCTCCCGCAGCACCCTAAACATCAGCATGGGTGGGACCGGAACGTTCACCGTGTGGATGGCGCTCTTCCAGAGCCCTGCCTACATACAGCCCTACCAAGGCTCCTCCGTGACCCTGTCCACCGAGGCGTTTCTCTATGTGGGCACCATGCTGGATGGGGGCGACTTGTCCCGGTTTGCACTGCTGATGACCAACTGCTATGCCACACCCAGCAGCAATGCCACAGACCCCTTGAAGTACTTCATCATCCAGGACAGGTAAGGCCCATGGGTGGAATTTGGGAGCAGGGAGGGTCTTTGGACTTGGATGGGTACAAAGTACATTTTTATATTCATTCACCTCTAGCTGAAATTTAGCATTGCCATTCCTTATGATATAGGCAAGAAACCACAGAAACATTAGCAGGACATATGAAAACATTTGCACACATCATACTTTTTAGTTACTATAGTATTAGAACTTCTACTAGATATTATTTGATGTAATATCAAATCCATGTACTTGTAAATATATATACATTTATATAATAGATATGTAAATATATAATGCATGTATCAAAAGTTTTAATAGTTTAAGACTATGTTTAATTGGTTTTCTTTATAATCTTATGTAATTTAGTTTATGCATTTAAGGCATTCTTTTTGAGGAGGGAAGCATGGGCTTCACCAGATGGTGGAGGGGGTCCAGGACTCAGAAAAGGATGAGAAACCTGATGGAGAGGCAGGCCCCAGGCAGGAGCAGGCTGGCACTTGGCTGGGAGGAGTGCAGTGGAGGTATGGTTAGCCAAGGGCCAACTGAAACAGGGAGGACACAGATGGGCTGCCTTTGGCTCAAGTGCATTAGAGAACCATGAACCACACTGTGAGAAAGTAGCTCACAGTCTCATTCATAAATTGAACCAATATTTTTGGAAGTTTTCGTGTGCCAGGCTGTGTGAATAACAGTGAATAGAAGGGACAAAAATCTCTGCCCCCATATAGCTGATATTCTAAGCAGGGAGACCAACAATTAAACAAAAGTGACTTCCATGGCATATTAACGATGAAGAGGCTACGGGAAAAAACTTAAGCAGGAAAAGGGGAGGGCATTTGCAATTTTAATAGTGCAATCAGAGAAAGCACTCCCAGGAGACACTGACCTATTTCTGTTTCAGTTCTCTTAGAATCTGCGTGGTCAAATCAAGGGGGAAAGTCTCAGCCGGGTGCTCATCTGATGCTCACACTTCTGTTATTTGTTAATCTCCCTTTGCAACGAAAAGAAAGGAGAGCAGAAGTCTGTTTGGGGCCTTTTACAGTCAACAGTGTCTAAGTAAAATGTAATGGCACTGTTTTACTTTATTTTCATTAGTGTGGTCATGTTTTATATATGGCAACTAATACTGGTTGGCTATTTGTGGTTGTGATCTCCTAAAAAATAGATGTATTTCAGTAAAAAGGTGTGTAGATTTAAAGAAAAATAGTAATAATAATATAATAATGTAAAATAATAATACAGATATTGGGAAACAGGAAAACATTCATGGAGACGGTTTCTGGATAAGGCAAAAAAAGAACTGAAATTTGGAAGATGCTGGCATGACCTCGATTGGGGCATCATGGAGACGTGGGTTCATATCTTGGTTTTGCTATTTCTTAGTTTGAGACACAAGTCAGCTCATCTCTCAGGATATTCATGTTCTCGTATGTGAAATAGGCATAAATAAAACCTACCATGCAGGAATTTTTTAAGCTTTTTTTTTTTTTGTCTGAGTATAAAGGTAGAGCATGTACATTGTGGGAAGCTTGGAAAGTTTTGAAAAAGAAGCATGAAGAAATGCTGGCTGTGGCCCTGTGTTTCTGCCGTGGCATGGGTGGGAGCTGGGCTGAGAGCCGCCATTCTGTGAGAGGCTCAGAATATCACGGGGTGTGTAAAGAGGAGACAAGTTGGGGAGACCATGGGCAGCTAGAGGAGACACGTAGGTGCCTTGCTTGGGTTGGGTGCCTGGGGCTGCCGAGGGCAGTGCTGGATGCCACTCTCTCTGCCTTTCATGAGGTGGGTCCCCTTAACCTCAGGGCTTTTATTTTGCCAAGCGAAGTCGGATCTGAATTGTAGGGGACACAGAGCAGAGTGAACACCACCCCCAGAAGTTCCTTTCTCGGTTCTCCTATGCAATCAGCCTGCAGCCCCTTTTCTAAATCCATTTTGAGCAGATCGTGTGAAAGAGCAGACAGGGTACTTGATTTGCCTGCTGAGGGTACTGCTCCGGCCCAGCACCCGTGTGAGTCTCCGAACGTGCAGTTTTGAGTTTCTATCCATGTGTTTGGGTGCGTTGTGTATGTGTGTACATGAGCACACACACTCCAATGTGGTCAGTGGACCTCAGTGCTCAGACATTTCCATTGTTAAAATTAACACCAGGCACCAGTGGACAACCAATAAATGGTAGGTAATGATTCCTGCATGCCATTTCCTGGGAAATCAGGAAGTGCTGACTTTAGGATGGTTGCAGCTCTGTACCGATGACATTTTTACTTTAGAATCATATATATGAATCACCTATTGTACGTCACGTATTGTAATAAGTACTTTGTAATTTTAACTCATTTAATCGTTGCAACTATCTTATGGTGTGGGCTACAATTATTATTCCTCCTACGTAGATAGGGAAACAGGCTCAGAAAGGTTAAGTAAATGGCCCACGGTCACACAGCTAATACGTGGTGGAATGAGATTTAAATCCAGGAAGTCTGGCCCCAGAGTGTTTGCTTAACCAACCATGTTATATGACGTAACCTTCCCAGATGTCCACGCACGGAGGACTCAACCATCCAAGTGGAGGAGAATGGGGAGTCCCCTCAGGGGCGCTTTTCTGTCCAGATGTTCCGTTTTGCTGGAAACTATGACCTGGTCTACCTGCACTGTGAAGTGTACCTCTGTGACACCGTGAATGAAAAGTGCAAACCTGTGAGTCACCTCCCCTCCCTCAGCCTGCTCGCCACGTCCTCCGCCACGCCCAGCTCCCATAACCGAAGACATTTGGCCACAGGTTCAAAGAAAACATATAAACATTTTTCTGTTTTAGTACAGGGGTAGACAGAGCAATAAGATGAGGCTGCTGTAGCCGGGCAGGAGACCTAGGCTGTGGGGAAGTCAGGCGGGGTCAGGTCAGTGCAACAGAACCTCTGGCTCATCTGCAAGCTTGTATTCTAATAACAGAAACGGACATTTTTTAAGCACTGAGTGCGACTTATGTGTGTTAACTTTTTAATACTTCACAGCGGCTCTGGGAGGGAGGTATTTTACCAGTCCCTTTTTCGGTATGGGGAGAGAGGCGCAGAGGCTCAGTGACTTTCCTAAGATCGTACATCTAACATATGGTAGAGCTGGGACGTGAGCCCACGTATACCCATCTCCTAACAACCCCTGCCTCTACCATCCTCAAGTCCCAGCCTGAGGCAGGAGGTTGCCCCTGTGAAGGGTGTAGCCCACTCCCCCTGGCAGGGCCACATTCAGTCTCCCTTGTGGAAAGGTTTCTTTGTCACCCTCTCTCCCTGCAGACCTGCTCCGAGACCAGATTCCGCAGGGGGGGCTTCATAGACCAAACCCATGTCCTAAACTTGGGTCCCATCATACGGAAAGGTAAGAGGGCCCCTCCCTTCCCCACATTCCTGGCAAGAAGTGTTCTCTGGAGATGAGGAGGGGTGACAGAACCTGGCACTCGGGGTCTTACTGGGGTCTGAAGAACTGGAGCAAGTAAATCCTGCGAGGCGAGGTAGACTATAAGCTGCCTTCCTCTTGCCGGTTCTCATTCATTCATTCATTGCACAGCTGTCTTCTCATGCCTGCCTTGTGCCAGGCCTTGTGCTAGTGGCTAGGGTCTCAGGATGAGCAGCAACAGGTAAAGGCTGGCTCATGTGGCACCTATGGACCAGTAGGGGAGACATCATTCAAATAATCATGGATCTCTGCAGTTGCGATAAGTACAGTCACGAAAATGGACCAGGAACTCTGAGCTCTTCCGTTAGGGGGAGCAGACCTAGTGAGGAGGGTTGGGGAAGAATGGAGCTGAGGTTTGGAAATTGAGAAGGGATTAACTAAGAGGGGTCAGGAGAAGCAGAGGAGAGGGAGGAATCCCAGGGAGAGAGTAGAGCATGGGCAAAGGGCCTGTGGCAGGAGGGAGCCTACCGTGCTAGAGTAACTGGGATAAAGCCAGGCAGGCTGGAAGGAGGAGGGTGAGCTGATGCAGGTTGGGGACCAAACCCTGAAATATAATTGACATGTGGTTCTTGCTAAGGTTTTGGGCCTTTCTCTTGAAAGTAGCTGGCAGCCCCTGAGGGGTCCAAAGCAGGGGAGTGACATGATCAGATTGGGGCTTCTCTAGCTGCAAGGAAGAGCAGAAGAAAGGGGCTTCACCCAGGCTTCCCCATGCACTGATCCTTCTGTTTCCTCCCACAGGGAGCCAGGCCACAGTCTCAAGGGCTGCTCCCAGTAGCTCGGGTAAGTTCAGGTCCTCTTTGCACAGGCACTTGCACCAGAACCTTCCTCTGGGGCTTTTATCTGTGGGCCCAGGGTATGCTGGAGTACCTGGGCTGCTCGAGCTGAGCTCTGAAGAGGTGACGGCACTTACGGAAAGTCTTGGGCCTGAGGCTGCACACATAGCCATGCTGTCCTACAACAGTGTGCATGGACGCAGGCACGCACAGACAGGCGCACAAGAACAGACACCACCCAGACCTCACACGAGGTCACGTGCACATATTCACAGTCACACACAAAGGTGCGTGACAGCGGTAGCTGCGTGTGTGCCTATCTGTATATACAGACACATACTCGCTTGTTACACAGCTGTACACAGTGAACGAGCACACACTCTAGATCTGAACCTTGGGCACTTCCTGAAGCTTCAAGGCTCATCTCTGACACCTTTTTCAGGATGCTTAGTGCCGGGATGAACACAGCAGAAAAACAAGAAACGCTGTTTTTCTGCTTCTCTGCTCCTCTGACCACAAAGGCCGGGGACCGGCAGCATTTTCACGGCCCTTGATTTTTCTGGCCACTGAATTGACTGAAAATCTGGACGAAAAGTGAATCTGTGTAACTCGTGTCCTGCTTGGCTCCTGGCACCTAGATCCGAGCAGGTTGTTACATCAACCTAGTATTTGACCTGAGCTAGTTCATCCCAGTATCAGTGAGCTCAGAGCTGGAGAGTCAAGGTATCCCCAAGAGGCTTACCCTTTGCGAATATCCCTCAAGGGCACCAAGGTTGAGTAAGTTGGTCACTGCACGAGAGTGCCCTTTGGAGGGGATACCAAGGCTAGTGCCTGCGGAAAGCCTGCCCTTTTCAGATTGGCCCACCTGGGAGGACAGCTTTTTCTAATTGGTTTTCAGGACAGATAAAGAGAAAGCTTCCTTTTTCTAACTGATCAGCCCAGAGAGGGTGTCCTTTCCTATTGGTCAGTTTAGAGGAAGCAGTTCATGTTAGTTTTGCACATAAAATGTGCACATCAGTGCTAGCAGCAGCCCTGTAATCACTTTCCTTTCAGGGCTCCTGAAGGTCTGGTTGCCTCTGCTTCTGTCGGCCACCTTGACCCAGATGTCTCAGTGATCGGTGGCTGGAAACCCTGTGCTCTGTGGCTACCAACTTGCTTCCTACTGACTGGTGAGGCGATGCAGGCTAGCACTCTACTCACAGAGAAAGGAGCCCACATTTCAGTCACTCTGCTCCTGTTTTCTCCCCTTTAATCCTCGCTACCATAAAACAGCTTGTGTCTTTAAATGCTGCCTTCTCTCAAAATGGGACTTGTGATATGTCTGCACATGAGGCCCCTATCTCCTTAAATAGTGTTACAAAATAATAATTTTGAAAAGCTCAGTCTGTGACTCATTTCTTCACTCAATAAGTATTTATTGGGCACCTGCTCTATGTAGGCACTGTCCGTGGTGCTACGGATCCTATGATGAGAAAAACCAGACTCCATCCCTGCCGTCATGGACTTCATGGTCTGGTCACTGAGACTGGGTTCAACTCTAGTTCTGTGAGCTTAAATAAAATACACAATGTCTCTGAGCTTCATCCATCTATCTATCCATTCAATCAGTCAGTCAAGAAATATTTGCTGATCACTTACTATGTGCCAGGCACTGTGCTAGCTGCTGGGGATACAGCAGAGAACAATCCCTGCCCTCCTGGAGCTTAAGGTTTGGCAGGGGAAAAAGAACTTGAACAAGTAATGATAAGTGTGTCAGGCACTGCAGAAATGGAGGGTATAACAGGGGGCTGCTGCTTCTGCATAATGGGGATAATAGTGATACCCTCACAGGGTTCATTCAGTTTTTCCAGAAAAATTTTTTTGAGCACCTAATATATGCCAGGCACTGTGCTAGGTGCTGGGAAAAGACAGACTTGAATAAGATAGACACAGCCCCTGCCTTCTGGAGTCTCAAAATCCTTATAGGTGACGTACCTGGCACGTCCCAGGGACCCCTCCATCCTTTGCACTTCTCCCTCCCAATGTAGAAGATGTAGACCTGTTTACAGGGACTTGGCAGCAGAAGCAGAAGGCGGACCACTAACCCCAATGAGGGGGGATGCTTTGCAAGGGGGGCCTTCAGGAGGCTCCTTGCACACACAACCAGAGGCTGCCCAGGAGACCTGGATATCCCAAGGGGCTCTGGACTTCTTTGACCAGTGGACCAAAGGAAGCTGATGCCAATGGGAAACGTCCACCTTGATGCCAGCTGCTTCCCTGGATGGACCCCAGCCATGGCGTTCAGGAGAGACCAAGGCCCTGACCCATTATTAGCACCTCTGATCCCAGGGAAAACCACACGTGTGTATCAGCAAACTGGGGACTGCGGGGACAGCATATCTCAAGTTAAGGAACCTCTTATCACACGCAGACACGCACTGAATCCCCATGCCTGCTGCCTTTATGTAAGAGCTTTATGTGGGAGGACGTCCATGGTCAGATGGGCCTGGCTAGACAAGTGCAGAATCATCTATACTTTGATTCAGGTACAAGAGAACATAAAGAAAAACAAAAACAAGGGCCAAAGGCAAGAGCCAGGAGGAAAAAGCACATCAGAATCTATCCTTTTGTCCCTCTGTTCCTTTCCTTTCTTTTTCTTTTTTTTTTTTTTTTTTTTTTTTTTTTTTTTTTTTTTTTTTTTTTTTGCGGGCCGCGAGCCTCTCACTGTTGTGACCTCTCCCGTTGCGGAGCACAGGCTCCGGACGCGCAGGCTCAGCGGCCATGGCTGACGGGCCCAGCCGCTCCGCGGCATGTGGGATCCCCCCGGACCGGGGCACGAACCCATGTCCACTGCATCGTCAGGCGGACTCTCAACCACTGCGCCACCAGGGAAGCCCTTTCTTTCCTTTTTTGTTTGCTATCAGATAGTTATTCAACTCAATATTCAACAGAGATTTTGAGCATAAATTCAAGGCCGGACACTTTTATAGGCAGCAGGGAAACTGACAGTGATCAAAACAGAGCCCTTGCTGGTAAGGAGCTTATGTTTAAAAGGGGGATACATGTAAACAATAGCTATGTGATATGTCAGGTGGTAACAAGCACGCAGAGGGAGGGGGTGGGAAACGAGGGTAATAAGGCAATGAGGGTGTTATTTTACATAGGATGCTTGGGGAAGGTCTCTCTGATAAGCCGAAACTGAGAGAAGTAAGAAAATGAACCAGGGAGACATCTGAGGAAGAACATTACAGGCAGTGGGCCAGCAAGTGCAGAGGCCCTGAGGTGGGAACTTGTGTCTTTCCACCAAGCTCTCAGTAAGACTTGGGCACCATAAGTTTGAGGCATTACACACAGGAAAGGGTCTTGAGCATACATACCGTGATTTCTGTCCATTTGTTTACCCAACAAGTACTTACTAGGTGCTGATTAGAACTGCAAAGACAGGATCCAAGTCCACAAAGATCTTAGGGCCTTCAGAGGGAGACAGATACGTTAGTGGGTAATTGAGTGTGAACGTAATCAGCCCAGAGAGGCATAGTAGCACAGAAGAGTAGTACAAGCCAGTCTGGGGAATTTAGGGAGGACTTCCTGGAAGAGGCAAACCTGAATGCTAAGCAGTAGGAGGCTGGGCACAGAGTAATCCAGGCAGAGGGAATAGCGCATGGAAAGGTGTGGAGGGGGAAGAGTTCAGAGAACCACAAATAGGCTGGAGCATAGAGTGTGTGGGGAAAATCTGTACATGAGATGGGAGCTGTGAACAGGGGTCAGATCCCAGGAAGCCTAGTGTGTGTGGGGTAGGGCATATTGCTGAGAGGTGACACTGTGGCCTCTGGCTGCAGGGAGATAACAGAATCAAAGGGGACAAGAACGAAAGCAGGGAGACCCATTAGGCAGCTGTTAAAATCACCCTCCTAAGAGATGATGGTGGCCTGAATTAAGGCTGATGACGTGGGGATGAGGAGGAAGGACAGGTTCAGGAATATCTGAAAGATTGATGATTATTGGAAACGTGAGGCTGAGGGAGAAAGGAAGGAGCCAGATTTCCAGCTCGGGTTACCAGGTGAGCAGTGGTACCATTGGTTAAGATAGGTTATACAACGAGTAGGGTGAGATCTCTGGGAATTGATGAGTTAGGATTTGGACCTGCTAAGGTTCACGGTGCCTCGAGCATCTCAGTCCAAGTGGAGAAGTCCAGCAAGCATCTGGGTAGGCGGATCTGAAGTTCAAGGGAGTGGTCAGGGAGGGAGATACAGATTTGGAACTCACCAGCCTGTGGATGGTACTTGAAACCATGAGATAACTTGACACCTCCCAGGGAAAGTCCGTGGAGTGACAAGAAAAATGGGACCTACCAGCAT
This sequence comes from Neophocaena asiaeorientalis asiaeorientalis, assembly GCF_003031525.2. Taxonomy (NCBI): domain Eukaryota; kingdom Metazoa; phylum Chordata; class Mammalia; order Artiodactyla; family Phocoenidae; genus Neophocaena; species Neophocaena asiaeorientalis. The sequence continues at coordinate 7,900,465 of NW_020173198.1, forward strand.
TTTCAAGGACAGCTGGAGGAAGAGAATAATTATGATGACAATGATAACGATAATGATAGAGCACGAGTATCCAGAGAGGTAGAGGAGAATCAAGGAAACAATTGGCACAGGGGAGTCAAGGAAATACAGAGCGCCTGAAGAAAGCAGCGAAAAATCCATGGACAAGAGGCCAGAAAAAATGCCCAGTGGACTTGCTTAAGAGGTGATCTTAGCAGGGCAACCTTAGCCATATGCCTCAGATTGAAATGGAGAAGTCAGAGAGGGATGGAGGAACTGACTTTGAAAAGAAGAACGATCACCTTATCAGAAGTTGGGGAGGGACTAGAAAATGAGGTAGATATTTATATGTTTCTAGGGGAAGGAAACACAAAGTTGAGTGAGGTCAAGTGTGATGACTTAAATTTTCTTGAGGTAGAATGCAAGACACCTGCTGAGAATGGAGGAAGTGGGGAGAGTAGGTGAGTAGTGATGGCTGCAAAGACTGTTTAAAAGGATGGAGAAGGTTGAGAGTGGCCATAGGGGAGACTAGGGTGGGTACCTGGCCAAAATGAATGGATCAGTGGGCTATTTTGTGGGCTCAGATGAATTTCTGAATCCAGCATTTGTAGTTGTTATAAGTTTCACATTTAGGGGATTCTTCTCCAAATGCACTAGGAGTAGAGAAGGTGGCTTGTACCATCTCTTCCTTGTCCATGTTGAGGTTTTCCTGAAAGTTGTTACCAACGCCAAGACCCCCATGCTCCCCGACCCTGTAGCCTTGCCTCCTTAAAGAGTCCCAGAGTAACACAGAAAAGGCAACGGCTATTTATTCTGCTAAAGCTGTGACTCTTTTGTTAATTCTGTAATACCTACCTTGCCACAAAAGCCAGGTCCAAGCCTGGAATTTAAAAGTCCAAGGTCTTCAGCTTCCTCTCAGTTTTATACCTTCCAATCTCTAGGGTAACCCACATACCAAAAGGTTCTTCTGATGCTTATTTTGTCCAAGGGCATGGGCTATCCTTTGCTAGCCCACGATTCACACATCTCCAGATTGGCCCTTCCCAGACTCCTCAGCATTGAGCATCTGAAGTTGGGTAGATTCTATGGGCCAAAAATCAGAAATACCCATCCCCCCCTTCCTTACTTACTCCCTTGCTCTAGCTGACTTCAAGCTGAGTGGCATCCAGACAAAAGCAGAAGTGTTTTAAGGTGATTAGCTAGGAACACAAGGTACAATTGAAAATCTGTTGCGCAAATAAGTGTGTGTTTGATTTCTCTCCACTTCCCTTTGGATATTAATCCTTTAATATCCAAATCCTTCCTTTTGATTAGCGTTTGGTTTCTGGTGATAAATATGGTACCAGCTTCGTTGGTTTATTGTGAGGATTAAATGTGAGAAGTAATGGGGGCAAAGCACTCCGTGGTGCCCAGTGTGTTCAGCCTTCAGTACGTGCTGCTCCTGTTTATAGAGAAGCATTTGCATGAAGGAGGGACTGCTGGGGGGTGGGGGGAGAACAAAGAGGCCTTCCTTCACCATCCTTTGTGGTAAATTGTTTATCTTACCTGCACCCAACCAGCCCAGTGTATGCCTGGTAGGCTAACTCCAGTCACACCTCTGCACCAATCGTGGAGAGCCACATGGGTGGGAAACTGCAATAAAAGGAAGGTCCACTGCAGGCTTGCGTTCCCATGGCCAGAGAAGGAGGAGGAATGCTCTGTGTTCTCACTTCCAGGTAAGTCCTGCTTCAAGCCCCAGCAGTCTTTCTCCTGATCCTGGGGGCCTCCCCCAACCCTTGACTCACTGGAATTGCTAGGGCTGTTTGTTTCTGGAGGCTTTCAGAACCCAGCAAGGAGTTTGCACCCTGGCCCTTGTCGAGGGCTCCAGATATCACTCTATGTCCAGTTCAGCCATGACTCCAGGCACCTGCTGGCTGCTCCAGGGCTAAAGATGCCCCTCACCCTTGTCCCTGGACACCCCACCGAGAAGACAGGCCTCTACTTGGGATTTTTTTTTTTTTAATATTTATTTATTTGGTTGCACTGGGTCTTAGTTGCAGCAGGTGGGCTCCTTAGTTGCGTCTCATGGGCTCCTTTGTTGTGGCATGCGAACTCTTAGTTGCAGCATGCATGTGGGATCTAGTTCCCTGATCAGGGATCGAACCCAGGCCCTCTGCATTGGGGGCGTGGAGTCTCATCCACTGTGCCACCTGGGAAGTCCCTCTACTTGGGATTTTATCTCTAAGAATTACCAGTCCCGGGCGCTCTCTCATAACAGATTCACGCTATCCCTTCCAGAAACAGACCTCTGTCTTCTACTGAAGTCTTCCAGAGGCTGTATGAAGTTATCCAAAGATTTTTCCATTTGAGGAGAGTTTCCCAGAAGAGGAAGTGTTATTTATTTGAGTGTTGACAGGCTCTTCACAGCTCTTTGTTTCTATCCACTCCCTCCCCGTTTATTATTCATTCATCCCTCAAACCCCTATCGAGCAACTCTTGTGCGTCAGGCACTGTGCAAGGAGCGAGACTGGGCTCAGTCTGACATGGTCTTACCCTCACAGACATCTACACACGTAGAGGACGCTTCAGGCTCTCTTAGCACAGTGCCTGATGCACAGAACTGAGAAAGGGAAGCCGTTACTTTTGTCGGTAGGTATTCATAGCACTGTCACCCGCCCCCCTCCATCCAGTCTCCAAGAGCCACTACCTTGACCTGAGTAGGAACTACCCTGAGACCTTCTAGGACATTCTGCAGTCCTGGCTGGCTCTAAGCTTGCCTTTTGTTCTCTTGCTGTCAATCTCACCCACTTGGCAAGTCTCCTGTTCCTGTTATACTACCTCCTTTCTTCAAGTCACACCTGCTTTAAAGCAATACAGCCCTTCATGAAGGAAGCCATCGGTCCATTTCGAAGAATATGGGCCTAAGCAAGCTATTTCACTTCCAGCACAGTGCTTACACATAGAAGGGGCTCAATAAGTATTTCTGGGATTAACTTACTCTGAGTCTCAGCTTCTTCATCTGTAAAATGGGAGGAATAATAATACTTTCCCTGGAGGGTGGTTCGGTGCCTTAAATGAGCTAAGGTATGCAAGGGGCTTAGTACACGTGCTAACTGATGTGAGTTCCCTTCTTACCCTTGCATGCACCCAAGGGAACAACCTCTGTCTCCTTGATCGTATCTGGGTCTCTCCCTCCCGCAACGCCCCCAGCTGCATTGATAATCTGCAGGCCACTGAGTGACCGCATGTCTCAGCTCATGGAAAGGATGGCTCCTGTCCTGTGGCTGGCCCTGGCCTCCTGCATTCTGACCCTGGCATCTACAGAACAGCAAGGTGAGTGCTCTGCTCACCTGGCATCTCAGATGCCCTGCAATACCTGGAGAGTGAGCAGGGAAGTGCAGAGAAGGTGCTTCGGGGTCAGTGAGGAGACAGGGGCATGACTAAAGCAAAGGTTCAGAAGCCGAAGAAAGTCGAGGGAAACAAGATGAGAGAAGCTGGAATCAGTCACAGTCTCTCAGAGAGCCAAATCAGAAACTCCCCTTCGAGGACAGTGGAAGCCAGTTAACATAACTTCCCGTGCCTGGATATGGGGGCGATCAGAGAGCCCGGGGTTCATGAGGACATGAATCACCCAGGCACTCTGTGCCTTGTTTTGGCAAGCGCCTCTCCTTCCGAGTCAGTTTGCTCATCTGTAAATTGAAAGGACTAGGCTTAGTGATCACTCTGTGGTCCTTCCAAAGACCCATGGATTGGGTATCTTAGATGCTTGTAGGAAGGGTTCTCAGGCTCAACACAAGGGTGAAAATTTCTGCCCGTGTCACCTGTGGAGGGGGCTAGAGGGACTCAGCTCATGGCCTCCCTTGGAAAAATACAGTGGGTGCAGGAAATAATCCAAGAATAACAAGTGCAGTGACTTCTTTCCTTAAAACAAGCATGTGCATAAGCAAGGCTTGAAAATGTCTTTTCTAAAAATTCCCTCTAATGTGATCCCAGCTTTGTGGGGATGGACAGAGCCTTAGCAATCAGAGCATCGGTGCTGGGCACACAGTCACCCATTAAGTAGCTTGTGCATCAGGGAAAAAAAAAAAAAGGGATGTGATGTGACCCTGGTAGGATATACTTAATTCATCGTTAAGGCACTCACACTATTCAACATATCAGAACTAGAGGAGAGAACTAGCTTAAACTACTAGGCCCCAGGGGCTGTGCGTGACATTTTGCACCTACTATCTCATTTAACCAGCCAACAATCCTTTAAAGCTTTATTTTCCCAAATGGGGCATGCCTATCCTGAAATGACTGTGAGGGTGCAGAAATTCTTAAAGAATTTTTGGGGGACTTCCCTCGTGATCCAGTAATTAAAATTCTGAGCTTCCACTGCAGGGGGCACGGGTTGGATCCCTGGTCAGGGAACTAAGATCCTGCATGTCGAGGGGCACAGCCAAAAAAAAAATTTTTTTGATAGCTATATATACTTTTCTTCATGGGTATTAAACAAAATAACTAGTACATCATACCTATGGTATCACAGCTATTACGCCTTAGGATGAAACGAATTTATAAAGAGAGTCATTGAAAGAAACACATGAAATAAATAATAGGACAGGTGGACACACGTGTGGCAAACGTCATAACCTGAGGCATGGGAATGGGTGAAGTACGGGCACCATTAGCTCACAGGTGTTGTTTTGCAGAAGAGTCTCAGGGGAGTTAAACCATCTGCCAAGGTCACCCAGTCAGCAGGCATAGAGCTGGGTTTAAACCCAGACTGAGCAGCCTGTTGGCTTCCTCCGCCCCCCACCCCATCCCTGCTTTACTTGTCTGCCTCTTCACGCATCACAGTCCCTGAATCTGTTAAAAGCCATGAGATCAGCAATCAGAAATAGTCCTGTTAGACCAGTTGGGGGTAATTTTGCTTCTCAGGGGACAATTGGCAATGTCTGGAGACAGCTTCGGGGAGGAGTACTCCTGGCATCTAGTAAGAAAAGCTCAGGGATGCTGCTAAACATCCTACAGTGCCCAGGACAGCCCCCAGCACAGAATTATCCAGCCCAAACATCAACAGTGCTGAGGTTAAGAAACCTTGTGTTAGATCTTCATCTACTGATAATGGACAAATGTCTATGATATATTAAGTAAAAAATGCAAGTGGAAATGGACATATATACACTACCAAATGTAAAATAGATAGCTAGTGGGAAGCAGCCGCATAGCACAGGGAGATCAGCTCAGTGCTTTGTGACCACCTAGAGGGGTGGGATAGGGAGGGTGGGAGGGAGACGCAAGAGGGAGGGAATATGGGGATATATGTATACATATAGCTGATTCACTTTGTTATACAGCAGAAACTAACACACCATTGTAAAGCAATTATACTCCAATAAATATGTTGAAAGAAAGAAAGAAAGAAAGAAAGAAAGAAAGAGATCCTGGTGGAAAAAAATAAGCTCTACAACATTAAACCCATTTTTATTTAAATAGAACTGTATTTTAAACATATGCATAGAAAGGGTCTAAAGACTGTACAACAAATTTATGGTTACTTCTGGGAATGCAATGGACTCTGACAAGTTTCATTTCTACTTTATTCATTTTAATGACCCCGATGTTCTTAATGCCTGTAATGTACCACACAAAGGCCTCAGGATCATTCTGACCCCAAGGTGATGAGGGCTGGTGGTCAATGAGTGGATCATGTTCTGCTTGTCCTTATTGGGGCCCCTAGCATTTCCAAAACAAAGTGTGTCGGGGATAAAAACGCTGTAGGCTCTGGGGTTTCTCTGTAAACCTAAGCATACTGTTACTCTCCAGGTTACAGAAACCCCACCAGTGCCAGTTCCTATGAGCAGGGCTTGGAGTGTGGAGCCCCTGGCACCCCAGAGGCGCAGCTCTGTTTTGACCCCTGCCAGAATTACACCGTACTGGATGAACCCTCCCGAAGCACAGAGAACACGGGAGAAGTCGAGAAATGTGACAGTGACAAGCACGGCTGGTACCGATTTGTGGGAGATGGAGGAGTGAGGATGCCGGAGGACTGCGTCCCCGTGCACCACTGCCAGACGGCTGCTCCCGTGTGGCTGAATGGCACCCACCCCACCGTCGGGGAGGGCATCGTCAACCGTACCGCCTGTGCCCACTGGAGTGGCAACTGCTGCCTCTGGAAGATGGAGGTGCTGGTGAAGGCCTGCCCGGGCCAGTACCACGTGTACCGGTTGGAGGGCGTCCCGCAGTGTGATCTGAGATATTGTACAGGTGAGGGGAGCAGGGCTACCCGGTGAAGTGCCCAGGGTCAGTAGAGCGAGTGGAGCGGGTCAGGAGGGGACTCAGCAGAACAGCCTCGACTCAGTGCCTGTCAGTTATTGCCCAGTGGGAATGTTGCCCAAGGGCTGCCAGACCTTCCAGCGTTTCAAGTAAAGCCAGAAATTCGGATTTGAAGGTGAAATCTCCCGGTACGTCTATCCACGTGTGTGGCATAATAGTAAGAACTCAGACTCATTGAGATTTAGATTTCACTTGGGCAGTTTAATTCAACTCTCTGAGCTTGGGTTTTCTGATCTGAAAAAAACGGACAATGGCAAAAACAACAGCAACACAGCATGCATTACAGTGTCTCTGCTCCTGTTCTAAACACTTTAAACCATTCATTCCTTTAGTCCTCTCCTCAACTTCATGAGACATGCACTATATAGTTAGTTCAGATGAGGGGTCTGGGGCACAGAGAGGTTCAGCAGTTCTCCCAACATCACAGAGCTGGAATTGTGGCAGAGCCAGATTTGAACCTAGCGCCCCAGCTGCACGATCCAAATGCTTAACTGCTGTGCTACCCCCACCCCCATGTGGTCACCACGTGAAATGAACGAGCTAATGCACGGAAAGTACTGGGAACAGCGTCTGCCTTGTAGTAAAAGCACTAGGATGGCACCTCCGAGGTTCTCACCTCACTGGATTAGGAGTCAGGAAATTCGAGTTTGAGGCTTGACCCTTCCACCAAGCGTGGCACAAGTCTTCCGTGCCCTGTAGAATGACAAGGTTGGCCTTGGTGGCCTCAGGTCCACCCTGCTCTGCATCTTATCCTCTTCCTCTGCACCCTACCCCAGACCCCGCCACCACGCAGGACAACTGTGAGAGGACCTGCCGCTCCAAGGAGGAGTGTCGCTTCGTCAGCGGCACCTGGGACTGCTTCTGCAGACAGGACCTCAATGTCTCCGGTGAGCCCTGGGATTGGACTGGCCTAGTGGGCAGGGCAGGAGGGAGGGAACTTCAGAGGGTCTGGACAAGGTGTGGACCAGAGTCAGTAGGGATGGAACTGAGGTCAGGGGATGAGAGTGCCCGAAGCCAGTGAGTTTGCAAGGATTGGGGGCAGGGATGGAGCACGTTTCCAGGTCAGCCACTGGACCGTGGCCTCAGGAATGAGTGGGCTTGACCCATGAGGGACAAAGGATGAGAACTCTGCAGGTGTGGAAGTTGTGTTCAAATATCTGCAGCGTCTATACATGAGGAACAGGGGCGGACTCCTGTGCCAGTCCTGGATTGGCCACAGGTGGGGCCCGGGGGCCTGGGACAAGCCACCTACACCCTCTGAGCCTTAATGTCCTCATCTGTAAAATGGGGATGAGATAATAATAAAAAATACCCACAATGCAGGGATTTTATGAGACTTCAATCAGAGCAGTCCAAATGGGCAGGCTCTGGAGGTGATGTTTTTCTCATCCCAGTAGGTAAGCAAACACAGTCAGGTGACCCATGGGTAGACATGCCACAGATGGGCCCTAAGCCCTGGGTGGGGATTGGATGAGCTTCCCGCTGAGATGATCTCCTTCCCTCCGAGACTCTAACAAGGGCCTCCGACTCTTGCTTTGGGCACAGGCCTGCTTTCCTGTGAGCACACTCCCAGTCGCTGCAGAGGAGAGAGTGTTCTAAGCAGAGGGGCAAGAAGCAGCCCGAGTTCCTCATCTCTGGCGACAAGGGTGTCCTTCTACCTCCAGATGCAGGGAGGGCACCTTTCACAGGGGAGACTTATTTCCTGCCTTCGGGGAGACAGAGAGGAGGGTCAGAGTGTCCCTCTTACATCAGCTGTACCTTAAGTAACTTTAATTCAAAATAATCAATGTACCATTAAGCATATTTTGGGGCGACCTGCTCTGGGGCTCAACAGGAACCAGACACGAGAACCTTCACCAAGCCTGCACACAAAACGCTTGGAAATCTTGGACCAGGGGCATCTTTGCCAACTTCGCCTACCACAAGCCTGGGTGTGAATCCCACGTGGGTCCCAGGCCCCCTCCAGTCTCCCCAGCCTCCCGGTGGGCAAGGTGGCTTTGCCAAAGGGCAGAAAGTGTGAGCTCTGCCCGCTACTTCCAGGCTTCTGTCCACTCTACCTACCTCCCTCTCCCAACTTTCCAGATGTGCACAGTTTGCAGCCCCAGCTGGACTGTCAGGCCAAGGAGATCAAAGTGTCCCTGGACAAGTGTCTGCTGGAAGGCCTGGGTTTCGGGCACGAGGTCCATGCCTACCTTCAGGACCAGAACTGGAACTGCAGCAGTATGATGCAAACAGAGGAGGACAACTGGATATCGGTGACCAGCCCCGCCCGGGCCGGGGCCTGCGGAAACATCCTGGAGGTGAGTGGTGTTTATCCCACTGCTGCCGCAGTGCGGGAGCTGGGCTGGCGGGGCCTGTCTCAGTAACTGTGAGCCCTTGGACAAGTCGCTTAGCCTCTATGGGCCTCTAGAGGTACGTGAGCTCACACATGTTCGTCCAGGAGAGAGCTGACAATAGGTTTGATGCTTAAGCTCAGTAAATGTAAGTTACAATTATGATTATTTCACTTAGGGACGAGGTGGGAAAGGTTCCCAGAGGACCAGGCGTGGTGGTTCCTGACTGTTCGCAAGGGTCAGCAACTTATTGTTCTAGTTTTTGATCTGGGGTCCTCAGTCCCCTTCCCGTAAAGTGTCAGTGCCACTGCGGGAGGAGGCCCATTGCCTCCTTGAGGTCAGAGGGCAGGGTGTCAGCTTGACTGACAGCATCAACTCTGGAGTCGCACAGACCTGAATCCCAGATACACTTGTACCCTCATCCACGTGAACATACATGTGGTCTTGTTTTTATGCCAAAGAGAAACCAAACCCATGCCATCTACAAAAACACCCTCTCCTTGGTCAACGATTTCATCATCAGAGACACCATCCTCAGCATCAACTTCCAGTGTGCCTACCCGCTGGACATGAAAGTCAGCCTCCAAACTGCCCTGAAGCCCATCGTAAGGTATGGCACTGACCCTTACTTACCCTTTGACCCGTAACCCTGACTGACATCACGACATCTTAGGACGTCCACAGGATCCGCCCACCTCCTGCAGCAGCTTCCGTTCATTCGCTCGTTCACTCCACAAATATTTGCTGATTATGTATGAGGATGTTTGGCATGAACAAGGCAGGCATAGAATATTTTGTGGATATTAAAGATTATTACTATGAAACAATACAACAACATGAAACAGTGTTAATTAAATACGCTAAGGACGGGCTTCCCTGGTGGCGCAGTGGTTGAGAGTCCGCCTGCCGATGCAGGGGACACGGGTTCGTGTCCCGGTCCGGGAGGATCCCACATGCCGCGGAGCGGCTGGGCCCATGTGCCATGGCCGCTGAGCCTGCGCGTCCGGAGCCTGTGTTCCGCGACGGGAGCGGCCACCACGGTGAGAGGCCCGCGTACCGCAAGAAAAAAGTACGCTAAGGAACAAAAATGCACAACAATTTCATTTGTCTTGAGGAAGAAAGGCATTAACAACTAACTATATCAAAAATTATTTACAAGTGAGATGCATGCAGTGTGGGGTAGGCTTGGAGTGCTGTGGGATCAGGGAGCAAGGGTCCCTGACCTAATCTTGGTTGGGGAGCACAGTTGGGGGCAGGAAGGCTTCCCTGCAAATGTGGGATTTAAGCCAGATCAGCTTTGATTGGATAAACAGCACCTGTAAATCACCAGAAATAGAACCAAATAGCAATTTGGATGGAATTCAATTTGGGTAGGGGCTTTTGTCTTTTGTTCACTGCTGTATGGCTGTGCCTGGAATGGGCCCTGTTGAAGGAATTCCTCAGCATTCTTAGACTTGCTGGGGGTCCTTCTGGGGGTATCAGAAACCCAAGGTGCCCTTCCCATTCCCTTATTGCCTCCTGGGCTCACAGAATGGCAGGGTTAGGATTAGAAATCTTCTGGTTCAATTTCTAGATTTCAGTCTGTAATGTGTTGGGGCCCAAGGTTCATAAAAAATAAACATTAAAGCCATTTTATTTATCTTGTTAAACTTGGTGTTTCATTGAAGATTATGGGGTGCAGGGAAGAGGTCTGCTGCTAAAAACTGTGAGCCCACAGAACTGGTTCCAAGCCCTATTCTACAGGTTAAAAGACGGAGGTGTTCTTTGAGTGAAGGAGGTATGTCTGCTCTCTGATGCAGGGAGAATTTGTAGGAATCCTGGAGCCAGACTCATGTGTTTGTCAAGTTTAGTGCCTAGAAGGTAGTAAATGCTTGATTTAAATAAGTGATTGAATAGTTCATTTAGGAATCAAAGATAGGCCTCTGCCTTCATAACCCGACACAAGTGTGGGACTTGATTGATTTTGTTCTCACTGGTCAAAACCTGAAGTTTCCATTCTTGTGGTTTCTCTGTTCTCAGTTCCTTGAACATCAGTGTGGACGGGGAGGGAGAGTTCACTGTCAGGATGGCCCTCTTCCAAGACCAGAACTACACATCTCCTTATGAAGGGGCTGCAGTCGTGCTGTCTGTTGAATCCATGCTCTATGTGGGCGCCATCTTGGAGGGAGGGGACACGTCCCGATTTAACCTGGTGTTGAGGAACTGCTATGCCACGCCCACTGGAGACATGAATGACCCTGTGAGATATTTCATCATCAGAAACAGGTATCGGACAATCTGGGGTTATCTTTTGGCCTAAATGAGGTTTGGGCTGGAGAAGAATGATCACCTCATCCCTGCCCGGCAGTTGAGTAACTTGGCTTGCCTCTCTTGGAAAATAATTTGGTATTACATATGATGACCATACCCTGTGACCCAGAAATATCACTCCTGAGATTGTAGCCTTAAAGGATTAATACAAAATAGGTGGGCAGGGTAAAGAAATGCCAATTATTTTTCATTTCAGTATCTTTTATAACGTTGGCAATAGGTTCATAATTCAGAAACAGGGGACTTTTATACAGATGTTAACACTAACTGAACAACATGAAAATAGTGTAACTGTTATGGGACAAAATATTATTGAATATTGTTAACTAGCAAAAACAAAGGGAAATGCATATCTGTAGATCATGATTCAAACCGTGGTAATAATACTAGTTACCATTTCCCATAGAGTTTAGCTGTATGCCAAGCAACGTACTAGGCAGAATATAAGGATTATCTCATCAAATGCTCACATCAACCCTAGGAAGTGCATATTCCTGTCCCTACTTTACAGATAAGAAAAGTGAGGTTCAGTAAAGTAATCGGCTCACGATCGCTTAACTAGAAAGTGGGCTGGGTTGGAATTTGAAATCAGTCTGTCTCGTTCCAGGGACTGTGCCCCCCCTCCGCCACCAAACTTAAACCGTGTGGGCTTATGGGTAACATTGTGGAGGAAACCTGGAGGAATAAAAGTCTATGTTAGAGGTTGGAGAAAACACTTGGCGGGAGGTGGGGAGGCTCTTTAATTCTCTCCGATGCTATTTTTATACTGGGTACAAATTAAAGATGCAGCCAAGGGCCTCAGGCCCCCTGAGTTGCTCTAGAAGTTAAATCCCTGTGCCTGTCACCCTCCCAGCTGCCCAAATAAACGTGATTCCACTGTCTACATGGAAGAGAATGGGGTGTCATCGGAAAGCCGGTTCTCAGTTCAGATGTTCATGTTTGCTGGAAATTATGACCTAGTTTTCCTGCATTGTGAGATTTCTCTCTGCAATTCCCTTAAAGAGCAGTGCCAGCCGGTGAGTATCTCTTTGGACTGAACAACTATTCAGTGCCTGATATGGGGCCTGGTACCTCCATATATATTTATTGGAATTATGGATGGATTGAAAGAAGGGAGGGAGGAAAGGAGAGAGGAAGGGAGAAAGGCAAAGGAAGTTAGATGGATGAAGAGATGGAAAGATGGATGGATGGGTAGATGGATGGAAGGGAGGGAAGGAGAAAAAGAGGAAGAGAGGGACAAAAGAAAGATGAATGGATGTACTTTAAGCCTCCAAAAGCCCACAGGTAAGCAATCCTTGTGTCCCCAGGAAGTATATCAGATGAAAGAGCCTGTCCTCTAGGTTTCCTTGGCCCAGGACATTTTAAATGATTTTAATAATAGTTGACTTTTTTTAGTGCTTACTCTGTGTCAAGCGCTGTACTAAAACTTTTATATGCCTTATCTAATTTAATTCTCACAGCAACCCTTTAAGTAGATTCTTTTAGCAACCCCATGGTACATATGAGGAAACTGAGCTCAGAGAGGTCCCTTGCCCAAGGGCCACACAGCTAGAAAGTATCAGAGCTGGGGTATGCCCTGGCTGAGGAGTAACTACGGTGCCCATGCTCTTAACCCAGATTTAGCACTGCCTGCTAAGAGTTGGCATTTCTTGAGTGCAGACTATGTGCCTGTGTGCTGCAGACATACTTCCTTTTAACCTTCACAACCAGGAAGATACTATTTAATAATAGTAGACAGGTATAGTCATTTGTCCCAAATTAAACAGCTAAAAGAGAGGAGACGAGATTCAAACCCAGGTTCATTTGACATGACAGTGAGAATTCTCTAGATTGAGAAAACCAGACATCAGAATTAGGATCATAGAGTGGGTGAGGCTCCATTCTTGGGCCGGAGCTGCCCATTGCAGGAGTAGCCTGGAGAGGAACGTGCCTTTACATTTTGACATAATGAGAATTCTCCATCCCCACAGTCTTGCTCGAGAAATCAACTCCGCAGTGAAGGAGTGGCTATTGACCCGGCCCGTGTTTTAGATCTGGGACCCATCACTCGCAGAGGTAAGAAGTGGCCACGTCCTAGTGATAACACCAGCTGGCCAAGTGCTGACAGTTAACTGCAGATGCCTGGGGTCACCAACCTAACAACCCAGGGCGTTTTCTGCTTCCTCAGTGCCCCCCACTGGTGAATGCATCTTTCCAGGAGATGGTTTGGGTAATGATAATCGCTTTTGCCACATGTGCCGTGCGCTAGAGATCAGGCTAAGCTCTCAGCGTGCACTGACTCACTTAATCCTCCCCAGATGCATCCATTTTACAGGTGAGAAACTGAAGCTCAGAGAGATTAAGTGACTCACCCAAGATCACCCACTCATGAGCAGCTGGAGTTAGCGCTGAACCCAGCTCGGTCTGATTCCAAAGCGTGTGTCCTTTGCCTTTTCCCTCCTGCCAGGTCCCCATAACTCAGTCTAAGTCCTAAACCAACTTTGTTTTCTGAGGAATGACCGTGTTTCTCAAAATCCAGTTACAGTGTTCTGGGGCATGACATAGGAGAAGCTTTCCAAGTGCTCCTCAAATTTTCATCCCTCCATCCCATGGGTTAGCAGTACCTGTGGTAGTTAGTCATGGTTTTTATTCACACTGGAATGGCAGAATCAAGAAATCCAAAAAAGTGAAAACATTTTTTTTCGTCCTAGAGAAATTAGGATGCAGTAACATTAATAACAGTAATAATAGTAACGGTAATAATAATACTTTGTGCCTGGCACCATACCGAACACATTTATATGCATTGTCACATGAAGTGTTCACAACAGTCTAAGGACGTAAGCACTATTACCACTTCCATTCTCCAGATGAGTAAACAGCCTGTCTCCTGAAGAAGGCTCTGCCTGGAATTGTCCTGTCCTTTTATTGCCTCATGTGTTGTCACAGGGTAGCTAGGGGAGCGGGGAGGAGGTGCTAGGAACTTCCACTTTGCAACCAGACAGACTGGGGTTCAAATCCAAGCTCTTCCACTTACTGGCAGACATTGCTGAGCCTCAGTCTTCTCATCTGTCAAATGGGGATGAGAACAGTTTCCTCACAAATCTGTCAGGAGGATTAAGTTTCATATGCATGACAATAGATGCTTCCACAATGTGGATTGTCCGTGACTGTGACGGCCAGGTCCAGGAGGTCTTGGAGCAACTATGGCTACAGTGCCACAGTCAGTGGAGCATGACTATGGCAACCCTCACCTTCTGCTCTTGTCTCTAGGTGCCCAGTCTCTTGGTGTCATGAGTGGAACCACCAGCACTGCAGGTACATCATTTTCTCCTGCCTTTCCCACAGCCCTCCCTCCCAACTCTCCCTCTTTTTAATTCAGTGAATATTTAGTTATAGCCTCTTCTACGTGCCAGGCCCTGTGCCAAGAACTGTGGACCGTGATATAAATCAAACCCTAGACTGGCTCTAGAGATGAGCTCTCACAGTGTAGCAGGAGAGCCAGTCATTAGACAGGAAATGTTTGTTGAGCACCTACTGTGTGCTAGGTTTTGTTCTAGACAGTGAAGTTATAATGGTGAACGATACAGGCCAGATGCCTGTCCTCATGGAGATTGTGTTCCAGTTGAGAAATAGATAACAAAAAGTTAACAACGTAGTTTAGAAATAGAGGAGAGTGATGTGATAGAAAATTACCAGCATGGGTTAGGGTTAAATAACTGCCTTAAATAACACAGAAGTTTATTTCTCTCACACATAAATGAAGTCCACAAGGCAAGCAATCCAGGGCTAACAGGGCAGCACCATGAGGTCATCAAGAATCCAGACTCACTTCATATGGATAAGGGAAGGCTAGCTCCTAGTAAAGAGAGGTAGGCTCTGAGGGCATTCGTTCCGGGGTACCAGCAGAATCACAATCCTTAGGGGCCTCTATCCAGATGATCTCATCCCATGTTCCTCAGTCCCCAGGTTTTTCCAGCCAGAGCTCTGACATCGTAGCAAAGCTGCCTAGACAGACCATTCAACCATCATTTAAGCTTGGCAACTATATTGAGTCCAAATTTGCTCTTCAGCTGTATCCACTCTCCTATTGGCTGTAGATAAGGGCTTCTTACAAGCTAACTAACTACCAAAGAGACCCTCTGGCTCCCTCACTTGGCCCTAACAATTAAAACTCCTCAGTTACTCATCCTTCTGCAGTAGGGCATTACTATAAAGCAGTAATAATTAACCAATTCCAGTTCCCCTGTACTTAAAGGCCTGAATCATTGTACTGGCCAGAGAATTCCCCCCTCAACAGGGACTTTCTCTTGAGTCACTAATTGGTGAACATTTTAGCAATTATTTTGCTACCTTATGATGGGAACTACTCATGCCACACATATTAGTTGGGATTGGGTTCTAAAAAAAAAAAAAGAGAATCCAACCTCCTTCCATCTCACCCCTCTACCATCTTTAGGGTGTGGCCATCACCTTCATGGTCCAAGATGGCAGCCAGAGCACCGATCTTTATATCTAGGCCAGGATTGAGGGAACTTGGAAGAAGTCAATGACTTTTAAGGAACAATCCTGGAAGCTGACACCTTATACCTCCACTTACATCTCATTGGCCAGTGCTTAGTCACATGGCCACACTTAGCTGCAAAGGAAGTTGGGAAATGTAGTCTTTATCCTGGGTGGCCATGTGCCCAACCAATGTGTGATGGTTCTATTACCAAGATAGGAAGGAAAATGAATATCAGAATGGATAAATGGTCAGAAAATGTTTCAGAGGAGGTGATATTTGAACTAAATGAGAAAAAGGAGACAGGTGTGCAAATATTAGCAGAATAAGCCCTGTAGGCCAAATGAACGCCAGTTGCAAAAATGAGATAGGCATCTAAGCAAATAAATCACAAGCAAGTAGGTAGTGCAGAAGGGGCACACGGAAGAGTAATTAACTGTATTGGAGAAGGTCAGGAGAGAATTTCTGCATGTGTTAACATCTGAAAGGGCTTTTGATGGATGAATTGGAGCTCAATAGGAAGACAAATCTAAGAAATGTCTTTTGGCCCAAAGGGAAAGCAATGCTATTAAGATTTCACTATCCCCCAAAATGGCCTATGCTGGTGAACCCAGACATGAGAGAGTTCTACCCATCCTCAAATCTCCAACTAGATAACAGTCTAAAAGTTTCCAGATAATCTCAAGTTGTCCTCTCCATGCTCAGTGCTAACATTCAGACAACACTCAGAAAAGCAGTGCTCATTGGAGAGGGCGGTTAGAGCTCAGAGCAAAAGCAGCTTGAGAGCAGGGACCTCAATCTCATTCATTTCTTCCAGTCCTTCACGTTAGCACAGTGCCGGGAGCAGCCTGGCTTCCCAGTAGACTTTGCCAAATTGACTAATTTCTTGGTGGGTAGTGGATTCTGGAGCCTTCTGAAAATGGAGGGAGTTACTCTGACCTGGTAGCAGAGTACCACAAGAGGGCACCTATGGTTTCATTGCTTGCTATCTCCCACAAGCATTTTTGATGTTTTAGAATTAATTAAACATCAACCTATGTTTCATAATTATAAGCTGGCTGTCATATACTAATATGTTTCTGAAAATTAGGATATTCTTCTCCCCCTCCCTCCTAAGGACATCAGCAAGTTACTCTGAAAGTTAGGGGACAGAGAGCCGTTATAACCTGGTATTGGGTGGAAGCGGCGGTGCATGCCTCTCCCAGGTCCTCCAATATGAGGCAGCTCTGATCCAGGATCTAAGCCCTTCTTTAACCCTGAGTATACAGTAATGTTTAGAAGAGATATGATTCCAACCTCCCAGATCTTAGAGTCTGATTTTCAAAATCAATACTTACATGGTGTTTACCATGTGCCAGGCACTGTTCTAAATGCTTGCTATGAGTTCACTCACTTGCCTTACAAAAATCTCACGAAGTAGTAGCTGCTAGTAATGTTTCTATTTTGCATACAGGGAAATTCAGGTTTGGAGAGCTTCAATAACTTGCCTGGGTCTGCACAGCTAGTTGCAGAGCTAGGATTCTAAGCTAAGTAGTCAAGCAACAGAAGTAGTGCTTTTTAACCTCCCTGTCCTTCTGCCTCTTCAGTATTAGTCATAGTAAGTAATGCTAGCTGCTGTAACAAACAATCCCCATTTTTCTGTGCTTTTATACAACCGTTTATTTCCCATTAAATCACTGGAGGATGCAGTTCAGTGCCTTTGCAGTCATTAGGAACTCAGGTTCTTACCTTCTGGTAACTTCTGGCAACTCTACTGTCCCCCGCAAGTCCTCTCCTGGATCCTCTGCATCTGGTCCCTAGATGATGGATGAGGGAGCAGGGAGAATTATGTAGGAGGTTTTAAGGACCAGGCCTAGAAGCAGTTTCTACCCACATTCCACTGGCCAGATTCAGTCATATGGTCCCACCTACCTGCAAAGGAGGTGGGGAAAAGTGCCTTCCAGCATGCTCAGAGGAAAATGAAGTTTGTTTGGTGGTGGTGAGACAGCTTTGCCTCTACCACATGGCCCTGTGCCACCTCCCAGGGGCTATAACCCAAAATAAATATTAAGGATACTCTGCCTTTGTCATCCTTGTAAGACAGAAGATAGGGATGCCACCTCATTTTGGCTGCTGAATTCCAAAGCCCACCTGACAGTCCTCTCTTGCGTTTCAGCGTTCCTGGTGGCCTGGCCCATGCTTCTCCTGCCTGTCCTCCTGGCTGGGCTGTTCTGAGAGCTCATCTGGACATCTGGCCTTGAAGCTCGTGTTCTTCCCTCTGGCGATGGCTTCCAGTCACCCTTCACCTCTGCTGATTCTCTCTCCAAATCACATAGACAGTCTCCAGGCCTGACTAGGTTTGGAGAAAAAGAAGAGTTTCGCTTGTTTGACACTCGCAGTGCCTTTGAATTCCTTTTTTTCTCGGGTGGGTGCCCTGCCATCTGGCCTGGCCGGACTTCCTCATTCATTAGCAGGATCCTGAAAGCAAATTTGTGACGTGCTTCTGTGGCTACAAGTATAGCACATGTTCATAACTTCAGGGAAGAGGGGTTGTGTCAATGGGGGGAAGGGGTGGGGGAATTGCTTGTAAAAAGATACCTCCCACAGACTTCCCAAACACCCCCTGTTCTGACTGCCATGTGAATTGAACAGACCAATGTTTGCTTTCACCCTGCTTCCTCTGGTGTACTTCCATCACAGTTTCAACAATATGCATGGGAACATGTTGTAAAGGGGTCACTTTTGGAGACCTTGTTCTGGGGAAAACTGGTGCCCATTGTTCCCCTGTCCCCCACCACACTGCAGACATGCTTTGACATGCCTAAAACTACACAAACCCCTACCCCTGGGACCTGGATGCTAGAGGAAATGCTCAGTTTGGGTGCAGAAATGCTGTCACCGCAGAGCACACCTCTAGCTGTAAATAGTGATGCCCTTGCTCTGAAGGGTTAAGCAGGGAGTCCCACTATAAAATGATGCATCAGTTCTGCCATGGGGATGTAGCAGCAGAGCCTGGGGGATGGGTGAAGTCCCTTTCTGGAAACCTTGAATGAACCCTCACAAAGACTCCATGAAGATGCCACAGATAGAAAATGCTATGCATGAGGCCTCTCCAAGCCAGCCTCAGGGAAAGTGACAGGATCAGGGCTAGGCGACCAGAGGCAGAGCCTATCATCTGCCAGGAGGAGACTTTCCAAAGTGCCACGTTGTTCAGAGATGGTATGGTTGCAAGAAAGAGAAACCCACTCCAGTGGACTCAGGCCACAGGGGAATTAATTATAAGGATATAGGAGCACCAAGTCCAGGGACAGAAGGTACAGCCTGACTGCACAAGGAGAACCACGAGATACTGAAGTTTGTCTGTCTTTCCACCTGTCACTCTTCCTAGAACCTTGCAGCCTTTACATCTGCTTATCTTTATGTGTTCCCTTCATTTCCCCCCTCTCTCTGTGAAACTAGCTTTACCCGTTCATTCATCATCCTTGATTAAATACGGACATTGCAGCTTCATATCACTTCTTAATTCAGAGACCACAGAGACCAACTGGCATCTTGGTATTCCACATCCAAATTGCACCCGGGGAATCTGATTTCCTTGTGGGTATGAGTGCTTCCCCTGGTCCAATCATTGAGGGCAGGCGAGCGGGCTCATCTAGCACAGAGCCAGTGGGGCCGACCTGAGGGGGCAGGTCTCAGATAAATGGGGGTGTTCCTTGGACAGATATCCCAAAAGACCACTATGATAGTGGCTTCTTTGAAAGGGGGGTTCCCAGGAGGAATTGCTTTCTGTTTCCCAGTAAGTTAGAGGATTCACAGCTACTATATTCCAAGGGAGGTGTCATGCTAGGAATGGACCTGAAAGGAGGTCAGAGGTCCTAATCTTTCGCCTCTCTGAGGCTCATCTTCTCCCTTCTGTAGAAAAAAGGGGCTTGGCTAGAGCAAGATTCACAACATTTATAGTGGAGCTATTTCTTTAAATACGAGTCTACATGAACATCCAATATCTAGAGATTAAAAGCAAATAGACTCTTGTTGATGTCAGGTAGGGGGCTTGCCTCTTCCGTTCTGTGCTTCCCTCCTCAAACCCCCAAAGAAACTCCATGATAACCCACAGGGTTACCAAGGGCAAAATTTTGGAATTCCCTGGAACATACAACCTCTAATATCCCTTCCGGTGTAAAGCACACGGGATTCCACTTAACTAGACTGACGCCCTTTGTCTATCTGTCTGTCTAACATCTATTTGTATATCATCTATCTATCTATCTATCCATCTAGCTCCTAGTCTCTCTTTCCCTCTCCATCTGTCTGCCTATCATCAAGGTAGTTACAGCTTTTTGTGTTCTGTGAATGGGCATCCCTACAAGCAAGAGCCACTGAATATTCAGTCTCCTTCGTTCATTCAGTCAACACTAATCCGCTGGGCAGTTGTTATGTCCCAGGTCCAAGGGCCTCTGGGTAAAATAATGAAGGAAACACAGTCCCTGCCCCTAAGATGTTGACAATCTGGTGGAACACAAACATGCACAGGCAGATCACATCCACACACACTTTCCCACTGACCCTCAGGTCCAGAACTCACACCCATACCAACATATACACTTGCAACAGATATACGTGTCAACTTCACGTGCTCAAAGATACATGTCGCACACAGAGATCCTCACCTGGGCCCTCAAGCTCAGTCACCTACATGTTTATTGCCACGAATAACTTAGTAACAGCTAACAGTTTAACATGTCCTGTGCATCATTCTAGATGCACTGTGGACACTGTATCGTTCCACCCTCACATTAGGTACTGAAGATATGTACTTTTATTGCCCCCAGTTTAGAGATGAGTAAACCAAGGCTTAAAGAACTACTCGCCCAAGAGCTTATAGCTTTCAAATTCTGTATTCAGGGTTTAAACCCAGGTAGCCTGAATTTGGGGCATTTGCTCTTGACTGGACATTCTATGCTGCTTCTGTTTATATACAAAGCACACACACACACACACACACACACACACACACACACACACACACGTACTCATATATCCACACATGCACCACTATATATACATGCATCCACTCATGTGCATACAGGCACATGGGAACAAATGTGGACACAAATGTGGACACATTTGCCTACACAGAGACCCTCACACATACCAGACATGAACATTAATGGACACACAGATGCTAATGTGTACACTGACTTATGTGTGGTCATGTAGATGCAGACACATACACCTTAGTACAGAAAAAAATAAAACAAGAAACATATCCTATGCTACACACACACACAAGCACACATAGATACATATACATATGCATACAGGACCTGGATCCAACTCCCCAGGAGCCAGGACTCCAACCATGTCTCCTCTCTCATTAGTTTTCCTCTCCTCCATCCCCAGTCCTGCACAGCTGGGCACTGAGACAAGAAGTCCAACCTGGGTCACAGTGAAAATAGGCTCTAGACTCAGCATCTGGAAGTTCTGGAGTAGAAAGATGATGGAGACAGTGAGAAGGAACCTGACCCGTATCAGGAACACTGACGTCTCTGTCCTGGCGGGGCGTGGGGTACCTCCTCGTAGCAGTGGTGGAGGATGCAGAGAAGAACTGGGCAGCCCTGCCCTCTAGGACCTTAGAGTCGACTTGGGAAAGCAGGGCATACAGACTCCATGCAGCCAAAGCCAAGCCAAAGCCAAGTGTAAGACTGACACAGACACTGCTGCAAGATGGGGAGAAAGGAGAACTCAACTCAGCCTGGGAGAAGAAGCAAGTATCCCAGCCCAGAGAGTTTAGTGCCTTCATTTTCCAGTTGGAAACTGAGGTTCCCAAAAGAGAAGTCACATGTCCATTCTTAACCCTATAAGGGACACTAGAAGACGTGTTGTGACCAGCTGGGCATGAGGGGCAGGGGGAAAGTGGTCCCCTGAAGGAAATTGGAATGAGGACCCTAAAGGATAAATTCCACCCATCCTAAGTCATTTCATAATCTCTCCTCACCCCCTCCTTCTTCTTCCACCCCTTTCTCTTACAAAGTGCTGGAAATCACCCTTTTCTTTTCCTTCCTCATCACAGTAGATTGTCCCTTCTAAGGAGAGAATCTTAGAAGGTTCTGTGACCTTCTGTGACTTTTCTTCAATTCCATTGACGCTGATCTCTTCTAAGTCACCGTCCTCTCATACCTCTATAATAGCTTCCCCGCTGGTCTGTCTCCAGCCTCACCCCTCCCAATCCACTCTCTACACTGCGGCCAGTCAGCATATAAAGCGATTCACTTCTCTCTTGAAACCCTTCAGCAGCTCTTTACCTTCTATGGAATGAGGTCAGCGTACTAGCTGGCAGACAAAGTCCCCACCGTCTGAGCCCTGGCGGTCTCTTCAGCCTCAGATCTTATACGTATCCCCTATATACCCCTGTTCTGGCTTCTCTGAATTTTCCACCTGTTCCATTTCACCTGTGCTGCTTTTTTCATGTGCTGGTCTTGCTGCCTGGAAGGCCCCTCCCGTGCTGGGGATGTGACCCTAATTAACTTTAGGGTCATTTCTCCTGGAAAGCCCTCCTGTCCCTGCTCCCCAGTCTAGAGCTGATTACACTCCGTTCTGTGAGCCCTTCTCTCCAGAACCTCATTCTCCTGTTCATTATCAGCATCTGAAGTGATCTGTTTATACTCATCCCACATCCTCCACCCTAGACTGTTGGTTCCTCAAGGACAGGGGTTTTGCCATATTCACACATCACTGGCTGGATAAATGAAGACACAGCCTGCATCATCTTCCAGGAGAGGAAGAAAGAACTTAATATCAAAAATAAAGAAGAATTTCTCACTTGGATAATTATGAAAGCGCCAACTCAGAATGGGAACAGGAATCCTGGGCTCGACCCCAAACGTGCACTGCATCCCAGTGTCAGTCAATCTTAGCAAGGATCGCTTTTCTTTCCCTTTAGTTCCCATCTTCTGTGACTTCAGGGGAGGTTGCTTGGAAATCTGAGTATTTTTTTTTTCTTTTTTTTTCTCATTGAGGAGGGCTCTTAGGAAACTGATAGAGCGGTTATTAGTGGAGAGCAAATTGAGAGAGCTGAAGAGTGATTATAACTTAACAGCAGGGGGGGGGAAACACACACAAGAAAACCCCCCATAAAAACCAAGCACGTAAGAGATTGGGAGACTAGGTCCAGAACTGAACACACATAGCAGCTGTAAGGGTGGAAAAATAATTTTCCCTCTATTCTTATAGGTAGAGGCTGAGACACACACCCCCCACCCCCTGCACCAGATACACACACACACACCATAATAAAAGATTAACAGGAGAAAAACAAACATCAGTTTAATAACATGTCCACCTCCTGTATACATGGGAGATGCCCAGGAAAACCGACGTGCAGAGTGCACTGGGCCAGGAATCAAGAAATTCAGATTTCAGACTGACTTCTGCTGATGTGAGTTCAGGGATGCCACTTAACTTCCCTTGGGCCATCTGTAAATTAAGATAATGATACCTCTTCCACCGCACTTAATGATCTATGACTCTGCTTTCGACAGGCTGTGGCTGTCGCATGATCTGGCCCCAGCATAGCCCTCTCTATCCAAACTGGGGCTGTCTCAAGACACATTCCCAGTGGTACACTTGGCCTCAGAACCCTCTGGTTGGCTTGGAACCTGGGAGAGCACCTCTCTGGTCCTGAAATGTAAGCGGGGGAGGCAATTCAGAACTCGGAGATTACCTGGGAGAAAATGTTCCCTTCCTTGATTCCTTCAAGTTCTTTCTGAAGAGACCAGTGGGCCAGCTCCTGTGCTGGTCTTTCTTCGCTCTCTGGGGACTCACTGGAACTGGTTTACCTTGTCAAGTGTCCCCTCCAGTTGGAACTTCTCAGGTGGAAAAGTGGCACATAGGGCCGCCTCAAAATAGTCGTGGCTGTATTGCATTGTGTGTGACAGTAACGCGGCTGTAATGAAAAGGTGATGTCACTTTGTAGTCGCAGAATGCTTTCACTATATTTTATTGGTGTATAATACACATATCACGCACATATCTCACTTACACACCTTGATAAATTTTAACCAAACGAGCCCTCCAATGTAAGTAGTACTCAGCTCAAGAAATAGTAGCCCCCTTCCTGCCCCTCCAGTTATTGCATCTCCCAAATGCAACACCTGTCCCAGCTTCCAGCACCGCAGAGTAACTCTGTCTGGCTCTGAACTTTATCTAAGAGGAGTCATACAATGTCTATCTTTTGAGCCTGGCTTCTTCTTTGTTTTTTTTTGTTGGGGTTAGGAGTTTATTAATTTATTTAATTTATTTTTGCTGTGTTGGGTCTTCGTTTCTGTGCGAGGGCTTTCTCCAGTTGTGGCAAGCGGGGGCCACTCTTCATCACGGTGCGCGGGCCTCTCACCATCGCGGCCTCTCTTGTTGTGGAGCACAGGCTCCAGACGCGCAGGCTCAGTAGTTGTGAGGCTGGCTTCTTCTGATCAGCATTGTCTTTGTGAACTTGATCCATGTTGTGTTTAATTATAGTTTGATCATCCTACTTGCTGACATGGTTCTGTAGGAAGAATACAACCTAAATTATTCATCACTTCTACTATTGAGGACATGTGGATTGTTTCCAGTTATCAGCTGTTGCGAAGGAAGGTTGCTACTTTCTTGTTCCTGGCTTTTGGTGAGCACAGGTACCCATCTCTGGTGAAGTGTGTATATTCAGCTATAGTAGCTACTACCAAGCACTTTTCCAAGGTGATTGCACTTATACCTGACATGCTTTTTTTTAACATCCCAAGATTCCAGTATCTAGTGACTATTGACTATTGACTCCACTTCCTTGAGCACCCCAAGACCTTTGCTTGCCTCAGGGCCTTTGCACAAGCTATTCTCTTGGCCTGTTAGTCTTTCCAGGTGAAGGATGGACAAGTGCTCATCCTATACGCCCCTTTCAAGCAGGCCTGTGCCTGTTATACTCACCACTTCATACATAGCATCTAGCCCAGCCTGGTAAATAACCAGCCCTAAACAAATGTTAGTTCATGTTGCTGTTGTTGCAATAAATAGTCTCCTTCCAAAAAGAAAAAGCAACAACCACAAAAAGAGTTTCTCTTTCCCAAATTCTATGATTCCGGGAAGTCAGATTTCCTGACTCATTCTGCTGTGTGCTGATCCGTATGTTACCCCCAAGGGGTCTAAACTCCCCACAGGAGAGGGGCCGTTAGCAGGTGTGTGTGTGGGGGGGTCTCCCCAGGCCCCCAGGGGAGCGGCGATCTCCCTGGGGCTGCGCAGTCCCTGCTCTCTACAGAATGGCCAATAGAGGGCACTGTGGGAACATAACCAAAAGAAGGAGGGAGGCGGTGGTCAGAATTAGAAAGACAGAGCCGGAAGGGACCTTCATTTTGCAGACCCAAACCTTCATTTTACAGATAAGCAAACAGATTCCCAGACAGGAGACGTGACTCGCCCAAGGTCACACTGGTACTGCTCGGCGAGCGGAGATGACTCTTCACCCCTTGGCGTTCTCCGCTCTGCGTGGGAGCTGCCAGCCCCGAAGGAGCCGGTTGCCCGCGGGCGCTGCAGCCTTGAGCCGCCAAGGCCGCCGTTTGCCAAGCCCCTCACTGCCCCGAGTTTTCTCCTTCTTTGCTCCTGTTACATCGGAGAAAGGATCTAGATTTTGGAGGTAGGACAAAGCATACAATGCCCCTTTGATTCCACAATAATCTCTGAGAAAGTACTCTACTTTTCTTAATAACGGCTACCAATTATTGGGACCTTCCTGGTGCCAGATATTATGCATTACCAGATTTAATCCTCAAAGCAGGAATGCTTTGAGGGTTCAATTTTTCCCTCCCTTCTGGGAGTCCTTTCCTGATCATCACCCCATTGAAAGAGACCTTCCCCCTCACCCATTGCCTCTCTATCACAGCGCCTGGTTTATTCCTTCACAGCTCTTATAATTATAACAATTTTGGTTATCTACCTGTCTGCTTATTTATCACCTGCATCAACTCCTCTCCTCCTTCCAGTAGACTCTGAACTCGGTGAAAGAAAAATTCTGGAGCTAGACAGACGTGAGTTCAAGTCTCATACCTGGTTTATTCCTTCACAGCTCTTATAACAATTTTGGTTATCTACCTGTCTGCTTATTTATCACCTGCATCAACTCCTCTCCTCCTTCCAGTAGACTCTGAACTCGGTGAAAGAAAAATTCTGGAGCTAGACAGACGTGAGTTCAAGTCTCAGCTCGTCCATTTACTAGTGTTATGACAACCTCGTGTGAGTCACTAAAACTGTCTGAGGCTGCATTTCCCTTTGTAAAATAGGGATTCATGCTTGTATTTTACAGGTATATGGATGGCTGTGCCAGTCATTTGTTGATTAGATCTCCTCTCCAATATCATCATTGTGGTCATCCACCCTATATTTGATTACCCTCTGTGATGGAGAACTCACTATAAGGCAGCATATCTGGGCATTCCAAGGTCAGTCATAAGATATATGACTTTGGAAAAGTCAGAAATCTTTTCTGAGCCTCAATTTCTTATTCTGTAAAGCGGGGATGGTGATGATAAAACCCATTTCCCAGAGATGCTATGAGGATGCAATGAGATTGTGTGTTGTGTATAAGGGTCTGGCATATGGTAGGTGCTTACCAAATGTTAGTTTCCTCACCTTGTTTCTTAGAAAGGGGGAAATGACTCTAAAAAGCACATTTTATGATATCTGAAGTTGTTATAATTGATGGCATGACAGTTTGGAGGCACCGTTCTTTTCTTCTTGGTGATACATATAATGATGTGTTTTATAATCAAAGTCATCTTAGATTTAATGAGATGTGACAGTAGGTTCCAGGGACAATATTCAAATTCAGGTTTGCCTGACTCCCAAGGCCCATTCCTGGGGAGGAGAGTCAGGTAACGGTGGACACAGCTGAGAAGAGAACAGACAGTAGAAGTGTGTTCCAACTAAGACTTATCTGAGCCTGGCTGTCCAGAACGCCACCACTGCTCAGCTGGTAATTGAATTTGGAAATGTTTTACCATGTAGGTCTGTCTGAATAAGACTCTTCATAACCACTGGTGAACTGGCTCCCCTGCAACTCCAGCCCCATCCCCAGCCAAGCCAAACAAAAACTTAAAAACTGCTAGCGGGGGCTTCCCTGGTGGCGCAGTGGTTGAGAGTCCACCTGCCGATGCAGGGGACACGGGTTCGTGCCCGGGTCCGGGAGGATCCCACATGCCGCCGAGCAGCTGGGCCCGTGAGCCATGGCCGCTGAGCCTGCGCGTCCGGAGCCTGTGCTCCGCAACTGGAGAGGCCACAACAGTGAGAGGCCCGCGTACTGCAAAAAACAAACAAAGAAACAAAGAAAACTGCTAAGGGTCATATTAATATGCTGTGCTTATGTGTGTAGGGCAAGGAGAATCTGGGGCTAAATTAAACAAAGATGTCCATCATCTGCTACTGTCAATGGATAAGTCTGGAGATTGTACCTGTGGCTGTTTGAAAGGACACAACATTTGTTGAGTTTCTACTGATTTCAAGGCCTTGGGCTAGGCATTTTGACAAAGGCAAACAAATTATCTCCTCACTACAACCTTATGAGGCAGGTATTATTTGTTTAGCTCATCTGCATACAAGGAAAATATAGACAAGGCTGAGAAACTTGTCCAAGATCAGGCAGCTAGAAAGAGGCAGAGCAGGGACTGGAATCCAGGGTTACTTGGGCACAGAACGGCAAGGAAATTGGTTGAAATTGCTAGTTATAAACCTTGAATGAGCCAACTCTCATCCTTTTTCTTGGTTCACAGGGATCCCAAAATTCTGACTTTGTTATCTTTGCAACATGTACTCTGTATTCAAGAAAAATCAGACAAAGGGATATGAACTCCAATATACAAGCATTCATCTACCTTGCACTCGTCCAAGAGTGGTCTCTTTGTTGGGTGGACTTTGTAGCAGAATGCACCGGCGTGGCCCAAGTTCCTTATTCCTTTGGGCCCCAGTTACCACATCTAAGGGAAGATGATAACCCTTCCTCTGTTGGAGACAAGAGCCTGATAAGATGCTCTGAAGGGCCAGGAGCAATGGTCAAAGGAGAACCGGTCGGCATTGCCCCAGCCGGGGAGCCAAAATTTTGGGCACGTGGATTTCCAGACTCAAATGGAACAGAAAAGAAGAGAAAATTGGAATATTTGAAGCTGAGGAGGTAATATTCCAGGGTCCGCACTGTCAGTCATTACGTCATTTGCCTTTCTGACCCTCATTGCTTCTGTTCCCTCAGTTTCTCTGCTCCACTAACTATGGGCCAGTCACTGAACTTGGACTTCAACTACTTTATTCCAGCATTTCTCAAGCTCAGCACTCTTTACCATTTTGAAGTTAAACCAACTGGGGTTCAGAGAGGTTAAATTACTTGCACAGAGCTGAGCAGTTTGAAACAAGTCTGACTCCCAAACCCAAGCTTGTTCTACTACAGTATACTTTTCTACCCACTGGAGCATGGGGCAGGTAGATGGACGTCGTGGGCATGAGTGACAAGCTGTTAGGAACAAGAAGTAAGGTCATTGGGACAGCTGTTTCAAAGAGCCTTGGTTAATGGAACAAAGATTTCCCCCAGACATTACACCTGATATCAGCAGATTCCGTGGTTACTTCCTGGTATGCAGTTCCCAGGTCTCAGCCCCTGGGAGCCAGAGGGCACATGGTCTAACCCTGAACTGAACGGAAGAACTAAGACAGGGACAGTCCTGTTAACAACAGACACATAGTGTTTATCATGTTGCAGGCACTGCCCTAAGCACCGTAGCAATATTAAGTCTTTTAATTCTAGCAAGGAAAGTACAATTGCATTCTCCTGTAAGATGGGAAACCAAGTCACAGAGATGTTAAACAACTGCCAAGTCACACGGTTAGCAGACAGCAGAAGTAGGATTTGAATCCAGGCATTTGGGTGGTAGAGCCTGCATCATTTGACCATTGTGCCTGTCTGAGCCCATCTGCTTTTGGCCCCATGGCTTCTCTGCTCCCAGAGCCTCGGCATCCTAGTTTGAAGGGTTTGTTTTGTGCCTGGAGCAGAGACAGCCAGTTCTGCTCTCACTGATAGCCACTGGAGTCCAGCCGATAGACTACCAGTGGGCTGTCAACAAGGAGGCTTTAAACTCATGCAGAAAAACCCTATAGGATAGATTCATGGGATGGCTCCATACATTCTGGGTGGGTCTACTTCCTTGTAGCCTCTGGGATTTTTTGTCTATCCCCCAAACTTCCCCTTGTCTTGCTGTTACCCTCAAATGTGTTTCTTTCACTGTGGCCTAGAAAAGTCCTCACCTTCAGCAGCCAGAGTGGTGAATCATATTGTGGCCCTTCGCCTCCCATTGGCACTAGACAGACAGATCACCACTGATAAGAGCCTCTTCCTACACCTCTCGGAACTCACTGCTATTATGGCCTGTTCCGAGCTATGATGAGTTATGTGTCTCTCTCTACTTCTCTAACTTGTGAACTCCTAGAGAGAATGAACCATCTTATTCACCCAACACACCTAGTGTAGGACCTGGCACTTAAAGATACTTTATAATTACCTGTTGAATGCATAGGTGGGTGGATGGGTGGTTGGATGGATGGACGGATGGATAGATGGATGAATATACAAGGTAACTCTCAGTGAGACCACTTTTCATCACCACCCCCATCAGTTCCTATTCAGACAGATGTAATAGCTTCCTAAAGGGCTCTTCACCTCCACTTTGGCCCCCCTAAAATCTGTTATTCATACTGCAGCCAAAGGAATGCTGTAAAGATGCAGATCTGATCAGCCTTGACTCACCTCTGTCTAAAATAGGCCAATGACTTCCCACTGCCCTTAGAATAAAATCCACATTCCTTCCCAGGGCCTGTGTCAACCAACAAGCTGTGGTGTCTGCTGACCACTCCATCCTCGTCCCGTGTCAGCCCCCCTCCTCACTGATGATGTTTGGACACTCAGCCATCTTTCATTTCCTAGAATGACCCCAGCTCTTTCCTGCCTCAGGGCCTGTGTCTGAACTTGCTGTTCTCTGTGTCTGGAATGCACTTCCTCTGACTTTTTGCATAACTGGCCCCTTTTCTTTAAGGTCTCAGCTTCAAAATAAATTCTTGGGGAAATTTTCTCTGCCTCCCCCATCTAAGTTACACCCGCTATATCTTCTTTATGGCACTCATGTGGTATATCCACTTTCATTATAGTACTTTGTTGAACATTTTCAGCATTATTTATTAATGTCTATCTTCTTAGCTAAGCTGTAAGCTCTAAGAGGGCAAGGAGAGGAGGGACCACACCTGTCTTATTCACTACTCTACCCTTAGTACTTAGCAGATTGTAGGTACCCAAAATATATATATATATATAAAGGCGGACTCGCAACCACTGCGCCACCAGGGAAGCCCCCAAAATATTTTTAATAGGTGTTGTGGGTGAATGGATAGACAGGCACAGGATATGTTCTGACATTTCATCAGACTGAGGACACCTGGAGGACTGAATGAGGGTAACAACCAGGCCTCTTTCCTTTTCCCTGGACATAACTGATAAGCAAGTTTAGGTTCAGAATCATGAAATCTGATAACCTTGGAGCTGAATGGGATCTCTTCGATCATTGAGAATCAATAAGCTGATAAATGGAATATCAACTTCATTTTAAATTTGCAGAGATGGAGCCCCAAAGTGAAAGTCACCTGCTGGAGGTTACTGTAGTTGGGTGGGACTGCTAGTTACCTGAGTAATAGCATTCTTTCTTCATCCTTATAAGCAGAACCCAGATTTTGTTGTTGGTGGTGATAAGCCCAGCTTAAAAATTAATAAATAAATGCTGCATTTATCAGCCTCATTTTCAGGGAGGGGTGGTCGTGTGACTGTTCTGGCCAATGATGTAAGCAGACATTGCTAGATGCGATTCCTAGAAAATCTTCTTAAAAGAGGGCTTGACTTAGCAGGCATACCCTTTGCCTTTTCCCCCTTCCTTCTTCTGGAACACAAGCACGAAGGCCAGCGCAGAGGGGACTATTCTGTGCCCAGGAGGCAATCTCGATGACAGAAGCCACAAGTTAGAGAGAGTAGAACAGAAAGTTAGGAGTCTGGGATATTGATGACATCCAGAACCTACCACATTAGCCCTGGATCACTGACCTCTGTGTTTTATGTCACGAGACAAAAATAGACCCCTATTTTGTATGCGCCATTGTTATCTGGATTTTCCATTATATGCAGCCAACTTAATCCATAACTGATATGGTCACTGATAGAGCTAGTGGCACAGCCAGGATTTGAAACCAGGGATCCTGACTCCACGCCAAACGCCACTTACATAAGGATAGTAAGTAATCCAGTGCATCTAACCACATGGGCGTGATAAGAAAATGCTGTCCTAGAGATACTGCTGCAATACAGCCATTCTCAAACTGTGGCCCCTAGACCAGCAGCATCACCTGGGAACTTGACTGAAATGCAAATCCTCAGGCCCCACCCCAGACCTACTGAATCAGAAACTCTGGGATGAGGCCCAGTGAGCTGCATTTTCACAAGCCTTCCAAATGCATTCTAATGCATGCTAAAGTTTGGGAACCACTACTGAGCTAATACTGTGTGTTACCTATGGGAAGCATGAATAAAGCAAGTCATTTGGTGCAGAGGTCACTCCTAGCGCAGAAAGAAGGGAGCTGTCTCCAAGTTCAGGGATACGTGGGCTCTCACAGATAGAATAGGCAGTTATTCTTGTGTTTTTATCCACTTGCTACTCAGAGTGTGGTCTACAGATCAACAGCGCTAGCTTCACCTGGGAGTTTGTTGGAACTGCAGAATCTCAGTCTCCACCAGACCGACTGAATCAAAATCTGCACTTTAATAAGATCCCACCTGTGGTGGAGCATACAGAGGTTACAATTTGAGTGCCCAGCTCACTCAGCGAGGTCTGGGGCTGCGGATGAGGTGGCCCAGGCCCTGATCCCTAGAAGCACATGCAGATGTTTGTGGGAAGATGGCAGCCACGCCTGGTGCCAAAGGAGATGGGGACACAAAGCTGACAATCAGTGTAGCTGCCACGTGACACCTATTGCCCACCCACCCACCTACCATCCTCTCTATCTTGCCATCTCTGCTTTCCCCTAACATTCCCCCAACATCTTCCTCTCCATCCCCAGCCTAATGCTTGAGTCCTAGAGTCAGATCTGCCTTGATTCAACTTTACAACTTTGAGCTGTTTAATCTCTCTGAGTTTTGGTACCAACTTCATGGAGCTGTCGGGGAGATTAAATGAGTTAATACTTCTAAAACACCTAGACCAGAGCTTCACAATCTTGGATCACCTGAGGAGCTTTAAAAACATGCTGACGAGGGGCTTCCCTGGTGGCGCAGTGGTTGAGAGTCTGCCTGATGATGCAGGGGACACGGGTTCGTGCCCCGGTCCGGGAAGATCCCACATGCCGTGGAGCGGCTGGGCCCGTGAGCCATGGCCGCTGAGCCTGCGCGTCCGGAGCCTGTGCTCCGCAGCGGGAGAGGCCACAGCGGTGAGAGGCTCGCGTACTGCAGAAAAAAAACAAAACAAATAAAAACATGCTGATGGCTGGGCACCCTAGACCAAGTAACTAAGAATCTTCAGGGAAAAGGGCCCATCATTCATATTAAAACAGATGAAGAACAAACCTCCACAGGTTTTTCTAACATGCGGCCAGGAGGGAGATCCACGGACCTACAGCGGCACCAGGCACACAGCAAATACTCCATAAGTGCCGCTGTTGCTATTCACACCGTGCGCCCTTCCTCACCCACCCCCGGACTGTCTTCACCCCAAGGTTTAATCCTTTGCCTCAAATGACCTGCCCCTCCTGGACTGCCTGACACACAGTGTTCCTTCAAGATTCTCCAAGCGTCTCACCACCTTCAGGAAGCCTTTCCTGATTCCTCCAAAGGGTACGGACCACCTGCTCCCCTGGGCTGCAGTGTAACCAAGTTGATAATAAAAATACTGACTTAACGCTTTTATAGGGTATTAATTTATCCTGGGCATCGTGCTGGGCCGTGTGTACATTCTCTTTGTCATTTCTCACAACTCTAGGAAGGTTCTGTTGAAAGCCCCAGTATATGGATGAGGAGACAAGGATCCAGAAGGGTACAGTCACGAGCCTAGGAGCGCCTGCTGGTACCTTGGGCAGGTGGTATTTGCACTCAGGTGTGGGCTCAAACCCCTGCACCGCACTGCCCGTGTCTGCCTGTCTGTCTCCTGTTACAGCCTCTTAAACTTTTCCAGGACAAGGATTGTGTGCTCATTGTATTTCTAACACCTGGGATCTGTTAGGCACATAATAAATGATGTAATTAATTAACTGTCAGGGTAGGGTGTGATATATATCTGCCATCTGCTTGCTGCTTCACCAGCATCGGGGACAGGAAAGTATAGAGCTTGAACCCAGCAACCCTGGTTGTGGTCTCACTGGGATCAAAGACCGCCTACAGCTCTCCACCGTGATGGTGACCTTGGTGAGTCACCTCATCTCTCTAAGCACTAGCTCCTCGTCTGTTGCTGGAGACAGCGAATGTGGCCTCTTCACGTGACTGGGTTACACACGTGAGGCGCCTAGCACGATGCCTGGTATCCAGCCAGGGCTCAGTCGCTGTGAGCAGCTATTGGCGTCTCCTTTTATCCTCACAACAACTGGTTTAGGAGGATAGTGTTACCACTTCTTTAGCTGAGGAAGCTGAGTCTCGGAGAAGTTGCCACTTGCCAGAAGTTGCAAAGAAAGTAAGTGGCAGAGCAGGGGCTAGAGCCCAGATGGGCCTGACAGTAAGCCTGAGCTCCTTTCTAGGCTCGCTCAGGCAGACAAAATGGTCTAGTGGCCTTGAGCTCTCCCCTGGAGGAGGCTGCAGGCTGGGGAGCAGCAGGGAGAAGAGCTTGCACGAGCGAGAGGCTGCCTCAAGCATCGTGGCTCAGAGGTTTCATGCTCTCCTGTCCCTGCACCTCTGTATGTGCCCAGAAGAGAGGTGGCCCCAAGGCCTGCAGGGGTGACGGCTGGTGGGCAGAGAGCAGGGAGCGGCCAATGGGGGTTGGGCCAAGTGCAGGGAGAGGACAGATGGCGAGGACAGGACGAGAGGAGGGGGGAAGGGTGGGGGAGCACGGTGGAGGGGAGAGGGATGGAAAGG
This sequence comes from Neophocaena asiaeorientalis asiaeorientalis, assembly GCF_003031525.2. Lineage (NCBI taxonomy): Eukaryota > Metazoa > Chordata > Mammalia > Artiodactyla > Phocoenidae > Neophocaena > Neophocaena asiaeorientalis. The sequence continues at coordinate 7,934,015 of NW_020173198.1, forward strand.
TGACTAGGACAGTGTGGGGGGCGGGGAGGCATGGGGGCTGAGGAGAGGGAGGGGTGGCCTGGGAAGAGGAGGGGAGGAGGCTAAAGAAGGTCTCCTTGTGCTGGTGAGCTGATCTCTCCTGAGTGGAAGAACCGTTGCCATGACAATGCTGAGAGCCAGATCGATGCTCGGCGCTGGATGGAGCTCTCAGTCACTGCCAACTCCCTCCCCCTCTTTCACCCCTGAAGTGGGGGGTGTGGGGAGAGGGTGGAGGATCGTTCCTCACTCCCCAGAGCTTCCTGGAGTGATGACAGGGGTCCCCAGAGCCCCACAGCTGAGTACTGCACATCCTGCCCCAGAGATTGGGCCAAGTGCGGAATAGGAGGGGCTCCTTCTGCCTCCCTCCCAGCTCCTTTGATGATGGGGTGAGAAGGGAGCACAGGGTTCCCTGAGAGCTGGGGGAACCTCCTGGCTGCTGTCATTAGGGATCAAGGGTACAGAAGCCAAGTGTCACCTCCTCCCCTCAATCTTGCCAAGAAACCTACAGAGGGAATCCCGAGGCATGGGTTCAAATTCCTTCCCAGGCCTCCTCTTCAAAATGTGGCAAATGGCAGCACCTTCCACCTCTAAAAGCCAGGACTTTTTTCTTGTTGGCTTTCTGGGGTGGGGTCACCTTCTGGTATGACTGAAAAACCCCATGGGATCCCCTCCTGCCTCTCAATACAGGCCTTTCCACTGAGCAGTCAAGAAGGTCTGAAAGGCCATTAGAGGGTCCACTCCTTTGAACTGTTACAAAAATGCAAGTTCTCCGCGGCAGGGCCATGTGTTAGCTTCTTACCAGGCTCAGGCCTGGAGCGCCCAGACCTCAGGTGAAACGCTCAGTCCCCACTCACTGGCTCTTTGAACCTGGCAAGTTACACAACTTCTCTGCGACTGTTTCCTCCTCCAAAAAGCACTGTTTGGGGAAATAATAATACAAGGGGGTATGGTGAGTATGGGTAAATTGAGATGATAGAAATTAAAATATATTTAAAAGTAGAAATCATTATGTAAGTATTTTAAATTATCATCAGTCATACCTGAGTGAGTCAGCCTGATAGAAAGAGGTTTTGGTGAGTGTGGTGACCTGGGAACAAGCCTTGAGCAGTGCCAGGCCCTCTGCTATCCCATGTGATCTCAACAACTCTGCTGGTCATGTTATTCCCATTTTTCAGTTAAAGAAACTGAGTCTCAGGAGGTTAAGTATATTGCCAAGGTCACACCAAACGTCAGGGACCATTCTGGGATTTGAATTCAGGACTCTCTGACTCCAGAGTCCTCAGTGGAAGTATAGTTGTTGACCTGAGTCTCCTGTCCAAGAAGGGCCAGGCTCGGGAGCTATCTTGGCGTAAAGACATAAGAGGTTTTGGCAAGAAAGGCAACGAAGTTGGTGAGAGACTGAAGATCGCTTCTACGCACGCCCCCTGTGGGGTCCCAGAAGGAGAATTCCTGAATGAGTCCAAGTTCAGAGGGATGCATCAGGGTTGAGCAGTTTGTCATTGATTTCAACCAGGAAGGAAGATAGAAACCAAGGAGGGAAGGAGGGGGAAAGGAAGGGAACGAAGAAGGGAGGGAAGGAATGGTGAGCAAGAAACCCTGGCTCCAAAGTAATGAAGTTCTCCTTTCTCAAGTCCAGGGGTGACAGGATTTCACCAAAGGTCCCACCTGGACAGTCCAGAGAAGCCCCGCCCAGGCACTTCCAACTTCACCAAAGTCTGGCTTCCTGGGAGTGCAGGGGGCAGGGAGGGGGAACATTTTCGAGCAAAGCAAGAAGCTGACACAGAGCCCAGCTTTCCAGGAGAGAGGGACAGGGGAGGATGACATGAGCACAGGTGCCCTGCGCAGCTAGGAGATTTCAAGAAACTCCCAGACACCAGGTGCCAGTGCGGCTCCCCAGCATCAGGACCAGGACCAGAACCAGGGGCTGGGAGGCCGTGGGTGGGAGCCAGGCCTGCAGGGAAGGACGAGGGGCGTCAGGGAGAGGGCAGCAACGGAGGAGAAGGCGGCAAGCTCTGCTAACTAGCAACAGCCTACGGAGGCCAGCCTTCTGCTATCTGTTTTGGTTTGGAAACTGCTTTTTTTTTGTGTGGTACGCGGGCCTCTCACTGCTGTGGCCTCTCCCGTTGCGGAGCACAGGCTCCGGACGCGCAGGCTCAGCGGCCATGGCTCACGGGACCAGCCGCTCCGCGGCATGTGGGATCTTCCCAGACCCGGGCACGAACCCGCGTCCCCTGCATCGGCAGGCGGACTCTCAACCACTGCGCCACCAGGGAAGCCCTGCTTTTTTATAAAGGAGTAAGTTTTGCTTTTACTTGGAAAATGAGCAGATTTGTCTGCACACAGCAGTCAGTTGGTCATTTTGCCTCTTAACTGCATGGTCTCTGCTGTCAGGTTATCCTGGCTTCTGTTCCTGTCCAGCTCCCTATGAACTGTACAACCTCCAAGTATCAATGTCTTTTTCTGAAAACGGGGATGGGGATGACTAGCCCGGAGGGTGGCTGTAGAGATTAAATGAAATGATGTGTGAATGGGAGCTTAAAGGACTCCTGTCTTCTAATTCCTGATGTGCAAAGGGGCTAAGTGGGATTTCTCCTAGGAACTCAGGGTCCGGGGCAGGGGATGGAATGGGCTCTGGGGGCCTGAAGAGGACACATCACCGAGGGTGTGAGGAAGCGAGTGTGTGAGGTCACAGGGCCAACATGCGGTCACGCAGGAGCAGAACATTTTGTTTCTACTGGGTGAGACACCATTAAACCCATTTTACAGATGAGGGGCTGAGGCTTACAGAGGGGTTGATACTTATCCAAGTTCACTTGGTCACTGAGTTCCACCAAGTGGTAGAAACAGAAGGTAAGTCCAGGTGTTTCTGCTTTCAAAGCTCAGGCCTTTGTTATACTGTCCCCTGAGAGGGCAGCATTGAAGGCAGGCAGCCCTGGGTGCCAGCTTCACCTTTGCTGCCGTAGGCAGGGGTCTTTGCCTCAGTTTCCTCATCTGTAAAGTGAGGGTTATCTATGCTGATGTATTAAGAGAACCCAGCAATTTCAGTACATGATGATGTGCTGGGAAGACTGTTCTGAGAGCCAGGAGTCCTGGGCTGTAGTCTTGCCTCTGCCTCACCTTGCTGTGTGACCTTGGGCAAATCCCAGCCTCTCTGGGCTTTAGAGCATTAGAATTCCCAGGGAAACTTTAAACACACAAGCAACTCAGCCTCTCCTCTAGAGATTCTGATTTAGTTCATCTGGAGGCCTACACACCCAGAGCTGTGGCTATGCAACCAGGGTTAAGATGACAACATTGGTTCTCAAATGTAGTCCCTGAACCAGCAACATCACTGGGGAAATGCAAAATCTCGGCCCATGGGGACCGACTGAATCAGAAACTTCGGAGGTGGAGCCCAGCGATCTGTTTTTTGGGGTTTGTTTTTAACATCTTTATTGGAGTATAACTGCTTTACCTTGTTGTGTTAGTTTCTGCTGTATATCAAAGTGAATATATGTATACATATATCCCCATATCCCCTCCCTCTTGTGCCTCCCTCCCACTCTCCCTATCCCACCCCTCTAGGTGGTCACAGAGCACAGAGCTGATCGCCCTGTGCTATGCGGCTGCTTCCCACTAGCTATCTATTTTACGCTTGGTAGTATATATATGTCCATGCCACTCTCTCACTTCATCCCAGCTTACCCTTCCCCCTCCCCTCGTCCTCAAGTCCATTCTCTACAGCTGTGTCTTTATTCCTGTCCTACCCCTAGGTTCTTACAAAGCTCTCAAGGTGATTCTGATGTGCATTCAAGTTTGAGAACCTCGGGGCTATAGGATCCAGCCCTAAGATCCTCTCCTTTTTAGGTTGTGTGCACCAGAGGAACAAGATGAAGGAACTGGGTAAGAGCAGGAGAAAGCGTGGGTGCGATAGGGGGAAAAAATAGAGGGACGGGAGAAGAGACACAGAGAATCAAGAGGCGACCTCAGCCTCGTCCCTGGGTCTGTTGGCATTGCAGCCATGAAATCTGCTGAAAAATTTAAAAGCCTCCAAGGACGTGCTTCTCAGAACAGAGTGTGCCGTGTGGGTGATAGAAGCCACAGGGGGAAGACGCTTGTCTTCCCGGAAAGTCAATTTACTGGAAGATGTTTTAGGGGAAAAAAGTTAAATTATTTCATCAATGAGTAACTGAAAACATGGCTATTAGATTTAAGCAAACAGATGTATTATGGTACAGAATACACTTCTAAGATAAAAGAAAAGCTCAAAAACATTTTGCATTTGGGAGCTTCAGACCCCAGTCTCAGACCCTAGGAGGTCAGTTCTCTTTTCCTTGCCCTTTGGACAACTGCGGTAGAAAACACCCATTAATGAATGAATTAATGGATTGACTGATTAGAAAAATGATTGTCCCAAGCACTCTAGACACCAGGGGTGTCCCAGTAACAAAAATAGGCAGAGTTTCTGTCCTGGAAAAGCTTATGTGTAATGAGGGTGGGAGATGTGGACAGACTCCAACAATAATCCAATTATCACACAAATAGATACATAATTACAAACTGTGATCAATGTTTTGAGCAAAATAAAAAAGAGGCAAAGGCAAAGGGAGAGTGTGACAAGGGAGCAAAGCTACAGTGAGGTCAGGAAAGGCTTCTCCCAGGAAGTAACACTGGACCAGAGCCCTGGAACCAAGAGTGGGAAAGGAAACACCAAGAGGTGTTTCCAGGAGGTCTGGAAACAGCACACCAAGTCTTTGGCTTCTCCACCTGGAACTTTCTCCTTCATCTATTTAACCCCTAGATCAAGCCCAGCCCAGCCCCCTCCAGGAAACATTTCCTGACTCTGACCACTCTGGCCATGCTCTGAATTTCTACGCCCCATTCTTCCAGCACCGACTGTGATCTTATTTCCTGTCATTCAGATCCCACTTTCATGACCTTCTCTATACCCAGGTAATACCCATCTAGAGTTGCCCTAAATAAAAGGTAAATAAAAGTAATCGCTATGACTCTTCCTTTGTGATAAAGGGAGACTGGCCCATTTCAGAAGGATGTGAAAGACATATCAGCACGAACTGAGACATCCTTCTTGGCACATCAGAAAGACCAACGAAGACATGTGAGGGGAAATATGGTTACTCTGTGATTCACTAGTTGTCCACGTAGCTCCCGAGACAACTTCCTGTCCCATTAATGGTACAAACACTGCATATATGTTTTGTTTGTATTTTTCATGTTTTGTTTTCAGGAGGATATTAGGGATCTCTAACAAAACTGTGAACTCCTCAAGGATAAGGTCTCTCTTACATATCCATAGCACCTGCAGTTAGTGTTCAAATGCTTCTTGATTCAGCGGAAACTTTTTTGACTTGCCACGACCCAAAAGAGCTGAGATTTGTCGTGTCCTTCATGTCCTCCGTGAACTGTGCGAAATGCTTTACATCTCTTGCCTCTTTTTATTCTCACAGTAACCCTGGGACAGAGGTCATGCTGTCATCTCAGTTTTACAGAAGAAACTGAGGTTCAAGAGATGGAAGGAAATGACTTGATTGGCCTCATCCACGAAGAGGCAGAGCTCAGTCTGGACCCAGGCCTGGCCTGAAGTGCTCCGGGCCACGCCAGTCAGCTAGACCATGTGCACACAACGGGGTTGTTCAGGCCTGAATCACAGACACATGTTCTGATTAACAGTCTCATTTTTGCAGAGGGCCTCCTTCCCATAGGATTCTTATGAAAATACAATGAGAACACAGATGTGTAAAAGGGTGAAAGGAAAGACATGGTGCCAAGACTGCAGACAACTGGTTAACATAGTAGATCCACGTGAAACTCTCCTTAGCTGCCTTGCTCTTCCCTGCTTCCCCATTGCCTGCACGCAGGTCTCAGACTCACGCCTTTCATGTACTGCCATGACAATCTTCACCATATAGATGACCTGCGCTCATTAATATTAAATAATTGAACTTTACTTAGAATGCATTTATGTGGTTCAAAATGCAGAAGTTATAAAAGGGTATACAGCAAAAACTCTCCCAACCACCCTGTCAATCAGGTCCCTTTCCCAGAGATGGCCACCATTGCTACAATCTGTATGTTTGTGTCCTCCTAAAATTCATATGTTGGAATCCTAACCCCCATGTCATGGGTTAAAAGGGGGGGGCCTTCAGGAGGTAATTAGGTCGTGAGGGTGGAGCCCCCATGGATGGGATTAGTGCCCTTATAAAACAGACCCCAGAGAGTTCTGTTTCCCCCTCCATCATATGAAGACACATGGAAAAGGCTTCAGCTGTGAACCATGAAGAGGGTTTTCTCCAGAATGTGGCCATGCCGGTACTTTGATCTTGGACTTCTCAACCTCCAGAACTGTGAGAAATAAATTTCTGTTGTTTGTAATCCATCCAGTCTATGGTATTTTGTTACAGCAGCCTGAGCAGACTAAGACAACAATTATTAGCTGCTTGTGTCCTTCCAGAGAAAGTGTACTCATATATAAGCAAATACACACACACCCTTTTAAACACAAAGAAAACATATCAGACATAACGTTGTGCCACTTGCCTTTATGACTTAACAATACACCTTAGAGCTTGCTCTATATCAGAATATAAAATCTTCTTCATTTTTAAAGGCTGCTTTGTATTCACTTGCCCCATTCTTCAACCAATTGATGGACGTTTAGGTGGTTCCTATTCTTTTTATATTGCAAACAATACAGCATGAATAATCCTCCAGTTATACTATTAGTGAAATAACATCTTTCTCCCAATCAATTGTTTCTTAAAACTTTGCTTCTGTACTAAGCGATATCTATGAAATCACAGGTTTGATGGACTAAATGTATATTTTTCAAATTTACATTAATATAAATAGATAAGAAATCCATAACTGTTTAAATGAAAATGCTTGCCTGTGTATCACCTATATTCATTTTGCTTAGCCCTTTTACCGTGCATCTGCTATTCAGGGAAACACCGGCTTCCAGACATTCCAAACTTCTTGGCCAAGATGTACCTTCTGCCTCCCTCTCCACATTCATTTCTCCGATATCCTACGCTCCAGGCTTTTGGACTCATGTGCTCTTTTAGGCTTGTGCCTAGGTTGATCCTGCCCCAGTGACTGTACGTGCTCCCCAGTACATGTACCGCTGCCTGGAATAACATCTGCACCCTGCCCCTGGAGAACTCCCATTCTTCCTTCAAGCCACAGTCCAAGTCTTCCCCCTCCAGGAAGCTCTCTCTGCCTTCTTCATCCAAAACTTGCATCCACACATCTTGTGCGTGCTTCTACTCTAGCACTCAGTGCACATAGCTAGCGTGGCAGAGTGATTAAGAAAGTAGGGCCTGAATTGTGTAGCTCTGGGTTCAAATCCCAGCTCTACCACTTATTATCTCTTGGGGGGGGGGCTCAGTTTTCCCATCTGCAAAATGGTGATAAGCATAACATCTACCTCCTTGTTATAGTGAAGATTAAAAGATGTGTTTAGCGGGTTAGGTGTTCACTATAGCTCTTGCCTTTACAGCTGTTTCCCCCACTACATTACTAGCTCCTTTGAGCTTCTGAGCTCTCTATTTGCAATCCTGTCAGGCTTACCTTCAAAACAGATCTCATTTCCGAGCACATTGCAACTCATCCACAGTGCCAGCTGAGCAACCATCCTCTCCCACCTGGACATTAGCCTCCTGCCGGCCTCCGTGTTCTGTGCCCAATTCCTTCAGTTCGTGCTTTACAGCCGCCAGAGGGGTCCTTCAAGACAGAAGTCAGATCGGCTCTTATCCTGCTCTCAACCGTCTAGTGGTTTCCAATCACTGTTAATGTAAAATCCACAGTACTTTACTATGGCAAAAGTGGCCCACGTGAACTGGCCCTGCCTTCCTCTTCCTCTCGCCCCCTTCTCTGGCCACACTGGCCTCCTTGCTCCTCTGGCTCACGGACCAAGAGCTTTGCACTGGCCAGTTGGGCCTGCGGTCTGCTCTTCCTGCAGGGAGCCGCATGGCTGGCTCCTTCCTGTCATTCAGGCTGCTGCCTTCCCGGCCCCCATCCAAAATGACCGTCACCTTCCCTCTCTAGTCCTCTGTTCAAAGCATCACGGCTTCCTAACGTGATGTCTAAATCTGTCAGTCTGTCCGTCCCACTGAATGCATGTTCTGTAAGGTCAGGGGATTGATTTTATTCACTGCTCTCTCCACAGTCCCCACGCCAGTGCCTGGCACATAATAGACGCTCAATAAATATCTGCAGAATGAGTGGATGAATGAAGGACTGCAGTGCCTAGTACTGGGCCAGGGACATTTTTGAGCAAATGTTTAGGGAGGAACAGAGAGAGGGAGAGAGAGAAGAAAGCAAGGAATGAAGGAAGGACAGAAAGAAGTCCAGAGCATTCTTTTTAGTTGCCGTGTCTCTTTAGTGAGGTATAATTTACATACCATAAAATTTACCCATTGCAAGTGTACAGTTCAGTAAGTTTTAGTAAATTTCCACAGTTAGGAAACCATCCCCACGATCCAGTTTTAGAATTCTTTTATCACTCTCCTTGCCCATTTGCTGCCAGGCCCTACTCACAGCTCCAGTCCCAAGCGACCACTGAACAGCTTCCTCACGCTTTAATTTTGCCTTTTCTAGAAATTTCATATAAATGGAATCATACATCACGTAGTCTTTTCTGTCTGGCTTTTTCCACAATGCTCGTAATTATTTTTGGGTTCACGCATGTCAGGCGCGCGTCAGTAGTTTTCTCCTTTTCATTCTGGAGTAGCATTCTAGTACACGTTTGTGCCACATTTTATGTATCCATTTGCCAATTGATGGATGTTTGTAGGGTTTCCAGTTTTAGGCTGTTTTGAAGAATGCGGTCATGATTTTCATGCACAGGTTTTGGTGTGGACATCTATTTCCAAATGTCTGGGGAAGACACCTAAAAGTGAAATTGCTGAGCCATACAATAAGCCTGTGAGTCCAAAAGATTTTGATGCCCTAAGACACGGCTTCCTTTTGGAGTCTCCACCTAGGCTTGTAAGAAAATGCCCCAAACATGGTAGAGAAAAATGCATATAAAACTCAGTTGGAGCTGCAAGCTCAGCTCCAAGTCCTAAGTGTGTGGCCAATTCGTTGCGCCCGTGTTTGAGTCCCATTTGTAGCTGCGTTTGATGTATTGTCTGTGGGGAGATGGTGAAATGTGCCAGCCTTCAGACTAACAACTGAGCCTCATTTTTCACCCGGTGATTCTAAAGAATTCTCTTCTTGGCAGAGGTTTGAGAGAAGAACAGTTGATGAAATTGATTGGGGCAGAATCACGTGGGAAGGAGTCACACTTTCTTTACCACTGAGAGGCCCAAGCAAGAGGTGAAGTGATCACAGACAACCACAGTTGTGCAGAAGTATCTCCGGCCCCTGTGAGATTTTGGCCCCTTCCAAGTGTCTTGGACACCCTGTCACCATTCCCAGCTGTAGAGGGCTTGAAACCTGGGCTCCAGCACCAAGATCTCAGGTCCTGCCAGGTGCATCCTGCCAGATCCTTGCTTCAGGTTTTAAACTTCATAACTACGATGATGAGGCTGCAGGTGGAATTTACAGAAAGCTTTGAGGCCTTCACCTCCTGCCTTGCCACCTGACGCTGTGCTTTGCTCTGCTGTGCTTCAGTTTCAAAGACTTCACCCACTGAGGGAGTCAACCTTCAGGTGGAAACCTCAGGGGCTGGACCATGTCAGCTTCCATCCCACCCGTGAGAAAATGAAAAGCTCCCGGCTCCTCTCCTTAGAGATCTTCTGTAGCATAAAATCAGAGTTCATCCTAGGATATAATTTTGGCTTCAAAAGTCAGTTTCTGATGTTCCCGATTGAACAATGCCCATTCAAAAGAAGAAGAAGAAAGAAAAGCAGAGGTTCACAGAGCTTTGGATAAGTAAATATCCTTTCTGATGGGTTCCAGTCTCCCTGCAAAGAGGGGACACTGAGAAAAATGATAAGTCAAGGGAGTCAAGATTTCATAGGAATTTTTGTTGTTTGTTTGATGTAACAGGTTCTGTCTGAGAAAAAGGGAATTCAGGCTACCTTGCAGGGCAGATAGGTTGAGAGGTCAGCAGCCCCAAGGTAATCCGCGTGCAGGAGTTGATTAATGTGGAAGAAAGATGTGGGGATCTCACTGGCCTCAAGGCTGGGGTCTGAGCCCTGAGGAGAGAGATGCCGAAGGAGCATCTCTGAGGCTCAAGCGGCCCTGACATGACAGCTTTGGAGACCAGGGGACAAAGTGGGGCATGTGCAGGGGGAGGGCAGCATTTGACTCTTGTCAGCACAGCACACAGTGTGGCTTCTGCTCAGGAAAGACTGGGAATGTGACCCTCCCACGTGGGGCAGACTGCAGGCTCTGGGCTGGCCACCTGGGTTCACACCCTGGCTCTGTGTCTTTCTAACAAACTTTGGGTAAGTTGCTTCTCCTGTGTGAGCCTTGTTTTTCTCATCTGTAAAATGGGTATATTAATAATGAAAACCTCCTAAGTCTGCCATGAGAAATAAGTAAGTTCTCACATGCAGAATGCTTACCTGGGTATACAGAGTGTTTGCTAAATGCTGGCTGGTTTTTTGATGTTGCTGTTGTTAAAGAATTCCAGCTTTCAGGAGCACTTGGCGACACCACCCTAACATATACATCAATGTTGTCAAGGTGGTTCCAGCAGGAGCTGGCGAGAGGTGGCCACTAGAGAGGGGCCGGGGCAAACACACCCTGAGCAAATCATTTCAGAGCTCATGTGAAACCCCTTTGGGACTCGTAGCAAAACCTGGGTGAGACCTCACCTGGGATGGGAGAGCCCAAAGGCCTTTATTACACAGATGGGGTATCAGCCAGTGAAATAGATATCACCACTGTCAGTAATGACCTCGTTAAATCCTCAGCTTCGGGGACCTCTCCAGGTTACCCAAAGAAGAGACTGGCAGAAACATAGAGGAAATAGCTGCTGAGTAGCTAACAACTGAGAGCACAGCCATCCACACTCCCTGGGTTCCAATTCTAGATCTGCCACTTCCTATCTATGTGTTTTCAGCAAGTTAAATTTCTCTGTGCCTCAGTTTTCTCAACTGCAAAGTGGGAATAAAAATAATAGTCCATATTTCATAAGGTGTTTGTTGGGCTTTAAAGAGATCATTAAAATAAAGCACTTAACATGGTATAGTGCCCAGTAAACATCAGTGAGCCAAGCTAGCAGATTAGAAGGAAGAGGGTCCCATGCACAAAAGCCCAGAGGTGCAGAGAGAACAGAGCTGCAGGAGACAAGGCCTGAGCCTGTCCTAGGCTCACAGGGCTTCTCTTCACAAGGGAAGCGACGCTGAGTAGGAGAAGAATTTGGGGGGCATCGGTCAATGACCTTGTTTGTGTCTGTGTCTCACCATCTAAACTAAGCCCTTTGAGGGCAGGGACCTTGTTTCCTCATCTTTGTTCCCATAGCACCTACCACCGCACCGAGCATGCAATGAGCGCTAAGTTGGCATTCTCAAGATGTCGAAAGCACTGGAAAAAAGCTCCAGACCAGGATTCTGGTCCCACGTTGGCCTTTACTGATTTTCACTGGGACTGTGGCCAGGTCATACCATTGATGTCCAGGTTTTGCTGGACAAACAGAGATCATGGAAGGGATTTTATTTTATTTAAAAAAATTTTTTTATCATCCAAAACTAGTTTATTATTCACTTTATCAACTCTTCCTGCCAAATGAAGGACCCCCAAAGCATTAAGTGTTAACTGCAAAGAAGTTAGGTGAGGCTAGTCTTCTCTCCTGGAAGGGATTTTAGAGATGAGGAAATGAAGGCCCAGAGGACATGAAGAACACAGTTAATGTCGAACGCTGAGCAGTAGAACCAGGCCTGGAAGCCATTCCCTCTGCTAAGTCCAGTGCCCATTCCCACCTGATTTCTCACAGGGCCGATCAATGACAGATTTGGCTGTGCAGCTGAACTTCATATCTTCTATCGAGCTTGTGTATTTATTTTCGGTGAGCTGATCAATTCATCCTGAGACTATTCTTCCAAGCCAAGCTGGAGGTTAATAATAAGCACTTACAACCGTGATGTGAATAAGATATGAATCCTATGTTACAAGTGAAGACAGCCTCCAAGAAGCTCAATTTACCTGTCTAGGTTCGCACACCTGGTAAGGAATTTGCAGAGTACAAATTCATCTCAGTTCTCCCTGAATCCAAAACACATGCACTAATCTACTGAGAGGGAATTCCGGGTGTAGTTAAGGAGCTTTGCCTGGGGTTCAAGGATTCTACTGGAGGTCTGGGCTTCTGCCCACGCCACCAAGAAAGACCGCTAGGACAGAAGGCTATAGTATGGGGTGATGGCTCAGCCATTCAAGAGGTTCAATGCCATCCTGGTGTGCTTGACTATTTGGGTAGATCAGTGAAAATCTCAAATCCCTACCTAATCCTCTCCCTGTCTCCTTCCCTGAGGGTCATTGAGCCTATAAGAAAAGTCTTAGCTCTCACCATGACTGGTGAGTCTTCCCTGACTGACAAACAGAGGTCAGACAGAAATGTGGAAAGCAGGGCATGCTCTGGGCTATGGTGTCAGATGCAGCACAAAGGATGCCGATCACCTTCAAGTTAAACAGCCTCCCGAGACTCCACAGTTTCCTCCCTCCCAGCCCCAATCCCCTGCAAGAGAATCAATGCTTTCACTTTGTTTTAGCCGAAATTCACATTTAAATCCCCATTACCTCATAAAATATGTCTCATGCATTCACACAGATTTACCAAATGTATTACTGTCTATTTCATTTTTTTTTCTGTAAAGATCTATCTTAATCCAATATTGCTCCATCACCATTAAGGTACCTCATTTAAAGGTTATCCCCATAAGAACATTCCTAAGTGCCTGCAAATTTCATCCCCACTGTCAGCTGGAGAACTCTAAAAATAAATGATAGCTACAATTTAGTGAGCACCTACTATGTGCCATACATCTCACACAATGATAAATTATATAATTAAGTTACAAGTTTTGTTGCTAAAACAGAGTCCCCCATTTCTCTGTCATTTTAACAGTCGAGGAATACGCTGTCCAGGGTTGGGATGGGGGCTCCAGGATGTCAGAATTCCCAGGTTCCTTCTATCTTGTTGCTCTGCCATCTTTAGGTGTTGCCCTCATTCACCTCGTCCAAGATGGTGCGTTGCTACATTCCAGCCAGCTAGGAAGAGGACTAGAGAAAAAGAATGCCCCTTTCCTTTAAGGACATGAACTTATAGACGGCATAGCTGCACAATTCCCATTAGCCAGAACTTAGTCAATGACTACACCCAACTGCAAGGGAGGCTGGAAACTGTAATCTTTAATCCAGGTGGGATAGACCCAATGAGAAATCAGAGGTTCTAATTCCATCACAGAAGATAACGAATGGTGGTACTGGGTACCACCAGTAATATGTGTCATATCAGGTGATTCTAAATGAAACCAGGCCCCAAGATTTTTGAACCTATGATAAGAAAAGGCTGAAAATGAAATGCTCTGAGAGAGGTGCAGCCTCACCTGGACTGGGATGTGCATGCGTCATTTCCAACTTTGCTTAATATAAAATAACCCAAAGGACGGGATGTAGGATAGTCCCACATGTGTGGCAGGGACAGGTCACAGCCCTGGGGGTGGGGAGGCACTGTGGCACTTCCCCTGAAAAGAAGGGGTGCTCCTGCAGTCAGCCCTCCTGGAGGGCGGCCAGCCCTGGAGCAGGAAACGAGGATTCTGAAAACAGACCTTAAATGAGCTGGATGGAAAATGGTCTCTCCTCTGTGAACTGGGGGTCAGCTGGGTCTGGACCCCACCGTGTAGAGATGCCAGGAGTATTTCTGGTGAGGGAAGGGGGGACTTGGGCCCAGTCATGGTGAAGCCATACTGAGAGGGACACCCAGAGCCAGGCAGTCCAGAGAAGCGGAAGACACATCTGGACCTGTTCGGTCATAATTATTCTCTATTTTCTTTCTTCTCAACTAGCCCCAAGCTGTCATAAAAGCTTGTGAATAGCTAATCCTGGTCTCTCTTCTATTGGGGAAATGAAGGCAAAGTACCTGCTCCACACTTAGGAAGAAGTAGACGTGTCACTCTGGCTTTCCTTCAGACCCTGACAAATACGCCACATTCCTTGCTGCCCCAGGCCTTTGCACACACCTTCTCTCAGCCTGGAATGCCTGCCTCTGCCCCTTTTGCCTGTACACTCGTGCTCACTCTGACCTATCATCTAGAATATCACTTCCTCAAGAAAACCCTCCCAGACTCTCCTAACCCTCACCCCCCAGACCCAGTAGATTCTTCCTATGCTCTCTCATAATCCCTGAATTATCATATGCATGGTTTGTAATTACATATTTATTCATGGGATTGTTTGATCAGAATCTTTCTCCCCTACTAGACAATAAATACCACAAGGGCAGGAACCATGTTCAGTTTTTCTCACTCTTCAATTTCGAGCATCTAGGACAGTACCTGGAACGTAGTAGGTGCTCGATAAATATGTGTTGAATGAATGAACGAGAATGGTGTCCCATCGCTGAGGCCAGAGTACACAGGGCTCAGCAGCAGAGGACAGTTTTGGCCACCAGACTATTGACCCTTAAGGGGCTTTGGCATGGCAACATGACGGGGAGACAGGAGAAGGCCTGCCAGTTCAGAGTGTCCCCTAAGAGCTTCTCACAAATATCTGAGGAGGCACATTTGGGACATAAGGGGCTTAACCTGGTTCAGAAATGTTTGAAAACCACTCAAGGACATACAGTAAGTAAATGCAGTCTGGATTCAAACTCACGTCTGGGCATCTCCAAAGATCACCCTCATTCTACAAGTCCAGTTTGTTACCCAGAGAAACAAAAGCAAATGGGAAAAAAAAATACAAAGCCAACTCATGAAATGACTCAATGACAAATGTTTTCAGCTCATGGCTGCTCCGGGAGGCCTTTTCTTCTGCAGGAATGTCTCTGTGGCTGAGTACTCCCAGCCTAGTCTCCCAGACCCTCTACCATTTAAGCTTGACACTGACTACTTTTCATAAAGTTTGGTTTCCGTTATGCCCTTAACATGGCAAGCATACTTTGGGATCCTGTTCTCTGAATACACAGTAGTTTATTACACCTATGCCCCTTAAGGGTAACATCCCAAACAGAACATGCTGAAATAGACCCAGCCTTTCCAAAGGGCAGTTTGGGTTTGTGTATGCAAAGCTTCTGAAACGTGCATCTACTTCATCCAGCATTTCTGCTTCAGGGGGTTTATCTCAAGAACTAAATCAGACAGATGTGTAAAGATGTCATGTCAAGGATTTTTTAATTGGCAGAGATATTTGCAATAGCAAAAATATGGAAACAACCAAATATCCAATAATAGGGATTGGTAAAATAATTGGAGATACATCTATACAATGATATACAATGTAGTCATTAAAAATGACAATGGGGCTTCCCTGGTGGCGCAGTGGTTGAGAGTCCACCTGCCGATGCAGGGGACGCGGATTCGTGCCCCGGTCCGGGAAGATCCCACATGATGATGATAAAAAACATTCACAATGAGAAAAAGTAGGTTCAGAAGCAATTTGTATAGTACGATTTCATTTCTGTTAAAATATGGTTTTATTTGTTCATTCAACAAAATGTATTGATTGGTTGCTATGAGCTGGGGATATAGCAGTGAACAAAATAAAGACTGTCTATCAGGAAACCACCAATCCATTGACCATTCTCTGCTGGTGATCACTGAAGTCAAACTCTGTGCCTCCATTTCCTCATTTATCAAGAAAGAATAATAACAGTTATCCACAGAGATGTGGGAAGGTTAAACATGTATGAATATAAGGGCTCAATAAATAAAAGACAGTGTATTTATCACGCCAAAATCTACTACTCCCTACTACTCCCATTTACCAGGGATTATTGTGATCTTATGTAAAACCCTGAGGCTGCGTCTCAAGTTCTAGTCTCAACACAACTATCAAATATCTGTACAGCCCAGGATAAGTTCCTACATTCAATCACTTCAGTCATTTGGTTAGTCTGTCATTCAGCAAACACTTATTGAGCACCTACTATGTGTCCTCCTATAGCCTATAGGTTTGTACACCCTCTGGTTCCATACCCACCCCTCTGCCCTCTGCTCCCACGACTGGCCTCCCAACTCTGGCCTTCTTGAAGTTCTTCAAACATGCCAAGTTTGTTCCCATTTCAGGGCCTGCTGTTCCCTCTGCCTGGAATGTTCTTCCTTCTGTATGTCATGACTGACTCCTTCTATCTTCCCAGTCTTAGTTTGAATATCTCCTCTCAGAAGAGTCCTCAGCATCCTAGGACATCCTAGACCCCCTGCTCACTACTCGACTCTATTGTCTTCATAGCATTTACCACTATCGTATGATCAAATTTATTTTCTTGTTTATTATCTGTCTTCCTCAATACAACGTAAGTTCCAGGAAAGCAGACACCTACTTTGTCTAGTTCATTGCTATACTCCAGCTCTTAAAACTGTACCTGTCACATAGTAGATGTTTAATAAATTATGTCAGAGGCAAAAATGAAAGGATGGGCCTGGCCCCTTGCTAAGGCAGGGGACACAACAGTGAACAAGGCACATGTAATCTCTTATAGTTATCACCTTGTGATGCCTAGTTTCTCAGTCCTCCAAAAGGGAACTCTTTTTGCCCCTTTCTTTCCTGAGAATCCTTTAGAGTCATGAAACCAGCATTCACTTTAATATGCACAGCCCCCATCAGATTCTTTCTCCAAGGCTATCCTCTGCCAAAGTGCTGAGTAATTATCCGTTAGGAGCTACAATGGCTCCAAATTTTGATTAAGCATTTTCCTGGCTTTTAAAATTCCAGGCCAGACTATTAGGCTGTGTTCTGCTATGGCATTGCCCAGGGCAGTGATCGACTGAGACAGACTTTGTCCCCCTCTTACTTTGCAGTTATTTCCTTGAGTGTTTTGATCTGGATGAGAAGTACGACATTATTGATTTGCTCTGCTCCACACACCGACTGCCTCATCTGCAAGAGCAGGAATCTTTATGGCTTCAATAATTTCCCGGAGTGCAGAGAACGAGAACTCTTTATATTTTTGCTTGGCACTCTGCAATTCTGTAAATTTTTTATAGACTCCGAGGTTAAGTTTTGTCCTTTGCTCTCGGGCTCATTGGGATGTCTGCTTGTGCTCTATGAAAGAACCTGACCCTTTTGTACCCAGTCATGTCACACCCCACCTTATCATCAGAGAGGGAAGGACAGAAGAAGAAAGAGAAATAGAATAGAATTCTAGAGCTCTTTAAGTTCTATACTTCTTTTTACTTAAAAAAAAAAAAAAGGAGCTCAGAAAGGTTTAGTGACTTACCTAAAGTAACCCTTATTAGTAGGAAATAATAAGTGGGAAGCACTCTTCTACTTCTTGGGCCATCTGTGGTGCTCTTCACCAGTATTTTGTTTCTCTTCCCCCTGAGCACAAAATAGTGCTCTGCTTCTCTGTCTCCATAAGGCCCTTTGACGTGCAGAGGCCAATACGATGCACGTGGAAGTGAGCTGTGCCACTTCAGGTGGACGCCATCCAGAGCTTCAAGAGCCATGACCCATTGTGGCTTCCCCACCTCCAGATGGTGGAGGCTCCATCTACCTGCATCCCTACATGAGCTCAAGCTCATCAAACAAGGAAAAGTCCAATTTCATTAGGAAAATACTTAGATCTCTTCACAACTTGACCCTAAGCTTCCTTTCCAGCCTCAAATCTCCAAACCCCTTCCTGAGACACTCTTCTTCCTCGTCATTAACCTCTTTCCCTGCACACATTTATTAATTCTTTGTTTGCACAGTCATGCATTCAACAAATGCTTATCGGGTTTCTGGAATGTTCAAAACATGCTGCGGACTTCAGTGTATCAAACTATTGCATGTACTTCTTTATTCTTTTCTCAAGATCCAGGTCAAAATCCTTTCCACTAGGAAGGCTTGTCTGACACCACTTTTTTCCAAAACTATTTAGCTTCCTCTTTCTCTGGGTGTTGATGACATGTTGTAGGTCTTTCTTTTACCTACTGTGCGTGCGGTACTACAATTACTGGTTCACATATTTATCTCCCGCACTAGACTGTGAACTCTTTGAGGGCAGGGATCACACCACAGTCATCTCTGGGGTTCTCATGCCTGGCTCATCGTCTATGCTCAATAAATATCTAATGAGAGGAGGGATGGATGGTGATTCGATCTCACTATTCTGATTCTGCTTCCAACATCCCAGCATCTTAGCTCTCCAAGGGGGAAAATGGCACCCAGAGTCCCAGAAATCTGGTTGAGCTGGAAATTGGGGTGAGTGTCTGATTTATAAACATACTGGGTGCGTTGGTGAGGATGGATAGCTGTTTAACATCTCTGCACCTACCTGGATGAGAAGCAGCAGAGAGAGACCCCAAGGATGTGCTCATATGTCTGCATGGTAGAGGGACACCCAAGACTGGCTTGTTTAGGGGAGCAAATGCCACTTAATGAGCAGGAATCACTCTCTTAGAGGCCCCAGAACACAATTACGCCAGTGGGGATGTCCTCCTTTTCTGCTTGTATTTCAAACAAAATAAATCATGAACTACCCTCCTGATCCCAAAGCTTGCATCCCAATGGTGGAGCATAAGAAGACTCAGGCTGTACAGCAAGGCTGGTCATTTCGGCAACATCAGCACCATTGATCTCTGGAAGTAACCCCCAGTCAGCTGAGCCTTCAGACAGCCAACGCCCCTCACTTACCCTCCTCCCCACGCTTGTGTCTGCACAGATCCTGGGCTTTCTGTGCTGCTTTCCTCAACCACATTTGACATAATCCATATTTTCCACTTTAAATATTTATAGCAAACTTGGAGGGAAAACATTCTCTTTTCAACAGGCCTTCTAATTTCATTCAACAGTGAAGGTCAGAGCAATGAATGCTCTGCAAAGGAATTTCACTCCTGATTTTCGATCTACGGCAAGCAGAATGGAGAGCAGGAAACAGAATTCTTTTACCCAGTTTCACCCTCCATGCTCTCCACTACCAACCATCTGAAGGCTCCTGTTAAGCAGAAAAACAGCTGAGAAATCACCTTTTCATAGATTTATAGTGTTTTTCAGATTATAAAAATGCATATCCCTTGCAATAATTTCAGGATATAGAAAAAATATATAGAAGAAAATAAAGGCCACCTTTAATCCACCACACAGAAATAATCATTATTAACAATTTGATGTCAAATCTTTTAGATCTTCTTCCAAAAAAAGGATTATATTACTTCTTACTAAAATGGGATTGTATTATGCAAACTATTTTGCAAACTTCTTTTTTCTAATTATAATTATAGTGTGGAGATCTTTCTTGTGTGGGAGTGTGTGTATGTGTTTGTCTAATGCACATAATTTTTAATGGCTGTATAATATTCCATTGTAAAAAAGTACCAGAAATAAGTAATTAAGCAATCCCCTATCACTGGGCACTTAGGTTGTTTCCACTTATTCATTATTATTTTAAAAAGTAATTTAAAGATGTGGTGATTATCCCTCCACAGAAAGATGAGTATTCTCCTCTTACTATTTCTTTCATATAAATTTCTTGATGTGAAACTGTTGTTCCAGGGGATATGGGTCTTTTAAAGACTTCGACTCACATTACCAAAAAAAAGGAAAAGAAAGGACCAATTTGCTTTCACAAGCAGTGCACGACCCTGCCTATTTCCTTACAAACTTATCAGTTTTGTGTATGAGCCATCTTTATATTTTTGACAATCTGATGGCAGAAAAAAATGGTGATCACATTACTGTCATTTTTAATACATTTCATTTATATTAAGTTTAAATGTTCATTAAACACATTTTTTATGAATTTGTATATTAGGTATCTTGCTCATTTTTTCCCATTGGAGTAACTTGATACACTGCCATTTTAAATCTTAAAGATTGTATGCTGTAAGTACTCTTCTTAATGTGCCTTTTGTCCTTTAACGTTGTTCTCCTTTGCTGTGCAGAGTTTAACTCGTGTGTAACAAAGTCCATCAGCGGTTTTTTTTGTTTTGTTTTTGCGGTACGCTGGCCTCTCACTGTTGTGGCCTCTCCCGTTGAGGAGCACAAGCTCCGGACGCGCAGGCTCAGTGGCCATGGCTCATGGGCCCAGCTGCTCGGCGGCATGTGGGATCTTCCCAGACCGGGGCACGAACCCGTGTTCCCTGCATCGGCAGGTGGACTCTCAACCACTGCGCCACCAGGGAAGCCCTTTTCATTTTTTTTTTAAAAACTTATTTTATTCAAGTATTCACCGCTTCTGCTGTACAGCAAAGTGATTCAGTTATACATACATATACATTCTTTTTCATATTATTTTCCATTATGGTTTATCACAAGATATTAAATATAGTTCCCTGTGCTATACAGTAGGACCTTGTTGTTTATCCATTCTACATATAATACTATGCATCTGCTAATCCCAAACTCCCACTCCATCCTTCTCCCACTCCTCTTCCCTCCTGGCAACCACAAGTTTGTTCTCTGCGTCTGTGAGTCTGTTTCATAGATAAGTTCATTTGTGTAATATTTTAGATTCCACAAATAAGTGATATCATACGGTATTTGTCATTTCTTTCTGACTTACTTCACTTAGTATGATAATCTCTATTTGCGTCCACATTACGCAAATGGCATTATTTCATTCTTTTTTATGGCTGAGTAGTATTCCATTGTATATATGCACCACATCATCTTTATCCATTCATCTATTGATGGACATATCAGTGGTTTTTTCTTGATGGCTTCTGGTGTTGATTTCAAAGTTTAAAAGGCCTTCCCCGCTCCTGAGACGATAGAGCTTTCACCTATATATTTCTATGGAAATTTTGTGGTTATTTGCTTATTTTTATAAGTATTTAAACAATGTGAAATTTATTTTGGTATAAGGTATGAGGTAAGGCTCTAACTTATTTTTTCCCATAAAGTTAATTCATTTTACAATTAACTCTTCCCTCTGATTTGAAATACATTTATAATATATAAACTACTTACATATTTATGTTAGGTAGACACACTTTGTTAGAAGAAATCCTTTCACTGCTCTTCTTTTTTCAGAAAATCCTTGAATTGTTTTCAGTTATCTATTCTTCCAGATGAGCTTATTATTTTGTCAAGTAATAATAAAAATTCTGCTAATATTTTAATTAATATCACATAATGTTCATATAATTTGGGCTAAATTGGCATGTATCTAATACTGAAAACATAGATTCCATTTATTTATCTCTTATACCCTTCAATAAAGATTTTCAGTTTCACACAACATAGAATAACACATTTCTTATTAAATTTATATCTAGATATTTTATGTTTGTGCTCAGAATTTTATTATAATTTTATTATTAATTTTTACTGATCTATAGAAAAGCTACTGGGAATTTTAGAGTATATTTTATACCTGTAATTGTTTTTGAAGGTGGTTATTTGGTGGTTAAAACCATGTCATTGTGTACTTCATAGTTGCAATTGTATTACAAATAGACATAAATCATGCCAACTCTTCTGAAAACCCCACTGGTATAAGAATGGTTGTGTGGCTTGGAAAGTTCACCAAGGATAGGTGTATTAATCGTGGTTTTTATTTTCTGTATTTTATTATGCTTTGACATTTAGAGAGCTTGTTGACTTGGAAAAGACTGCCCCTCCCGGAGCTAGCTGATTCCTGGAGACAGCAAGCTGCTTTCCTGGGAGCACTTCTCATACGCAAACTACCCACCCTCCAACCGTCTCCTTTATTGCATTCTTATACTTATGCCCATATTCTCCTGTCTTAATCACCCCACAGCCAGGTACTAGACAACTCAGGCCATGCTTTCCTCCTGCTCTGCTGCCTCCTGACCAACCCTGGTACTACCCCATGTGGCCCTGCATAGGGTGGCGGACCCCCTGCTCCTGGAGACTGTGAGTAACAAACTGTCTTTTCAATCTGTTCAATATGTTTCAATCTGTTCAATCTCCTGATCTGTTGGCCTTGCCATACTTGAATAGTAAAAGATTTTACTGAATAGTCTGATACTAGAGCAAGATGCTAGGTTTTAGAGTCACACAGTCCTAGGGCTGAATTAAACTTCCTGGCTTGCCAGTGGGGTGACCTTAGACAAGTATCTCACTCCTCCAATACTCCAACTCTCTCCACAAGATGGAGGTTCTTGGAAATGGGATGACTCACTGAAGTTCACCCAGGCAGTTGGTGGCTGAACAGGGACTCAAACCCACTTGAGCTGGAATCCAGACCCATGCCCCGTCACTAGGTTACATTGTACTTCATCTCACTGTGATGTGTGCATGTCTTGCAGGGCTCAGCCACCTTTCTGAGCCCTTGATACCATCATCCATATCTAAGACAAGAGTCTAAGACACAGAAGAGAAGGAGAAAATGCAGGGGCATCTTTCCACTAGCTGAAGCTTACCATGCCCATTAATAGAAGGCCCTGGTAAGTTGTAGTCTTACTGATTGAGTGGGGCTACTCTGAGGTCAAGACATGCTTTACACGCCCAACACATCATGAGACACACCGGCAGCACCTTGAACAAGCAGGGAGGCAACAGCAACAGAGGTAGCCTGGATTAAAACGTTCACTCTGTGGTAAAGGAGCACCTCCAAGGACCCACAGCCTCGCCTCAGCTCTTGTGAAATGTACACAAAAGGAAGAACTGTGCAGGTTCTTCTTCTTTTTATGCACTTACTACTTATTCAGAGCTTACTTTCTGCTGAGACAATGCTAAGGAATTCATGATCACAAATTCACATAAACCTCACAACAGTCCTGTGAGGAAGAAACGGTCATCATCTCCATTTTACCGATTAGGAAACTAGGATTCAGAGAAGAGAGTCTAACTCGAGTCATATACCTCAGAAGTGGCAGAGTCAGGATTTGAACCGACGCTTGCCTGGTTTTTAAACACTTTGCTCTACTGTCTTTCTTCTGATGTTCTGGGTTCCCATTCACGTCCTGGCACCGATATGTCAGCACGTGAACTGGCTATTTGTTGGTGATCTTATTGCTCCAACGATGAGTCGCTGACGAACTTCTGTAACAGTGCAGGTGGCACGATCAGAAGTTTTACAGAGACTTCACGTTGCACGCATTTTAGGTTTTAACTGTTACTGTCAGTTGCCTTCCTGCGTGTCAGGGTGGCTGTTGAGGTCTTGTGGTGTGTCCCATGATGCCCTGTGTAGGTAAGGCATGCCTTGACCTCCGAGCTGCCCCACTCCAATACATAAGAGCTGATGTCGCTTTTAAGGAGACATCTAACAACGTCAGTTTACCCACTCACAGCCATTGTCTGTGGGAGGCGCTGAGGTCAGAAGAGCCGTCATGGGTCCAGATATTCCCAAATGCCAGCCCTACGAAGCTCCACTTCCCAAGCACTGAGTCGGCTGCCCCAACATGTCTAGAGCACATGGTCGTCCCTGGGAGGCTGCAGGAGTGGTACCTGGGACTAAGCAGGAACAGAAAATCCCTCTTCTGAAATGTTATGCATTAATGTGAGAACGACATCTGGCCTGGAAGCCGAGGACCCAAAGCCTTTGGTTGGTGTGTGACCTCAGGGAGCCCAGGGCTGCTTGGGGTGGGTGAGGCTTACTCATCATAGACATGGCCACAAAAGGACATTGTTCTCTGCTACGAACACCAGGTCACGGAACCTGCAGAGCATAGGGTGAAACAGATTAAGAGGGCAGGAAAGATTTTCTGTGTCAAGACATCAGCCTAATTTACATGGGTTAGCACCTATGAATGAAGTCATTTCCTCTCAGTCAAAGGCTGAGGAGCTTGAAGACCAGAGCAGGAACCAGGGCAAGATATCAGGAGAAGGGGCGAGTTACATCTCCCAGTGGGAGATCCCCTCCCCTGGGCTTCAGCCTTCTCTTCTCTGCAGCCCTGAATTTCTGCCTAGTGACTGAAGTTTCCCTTAATCTTTCCCACACTTTTGTCTTTCCTAGCTAAGACTCGAGCAGCCTAATAGAGTGTGACTTGGTCTTTCCCCTCTTTTTTTTATACCAGGAAGAGGTTTATAGAGCTAGCTGGAGGAGACCTGATGAGAGTTTGGGGATTCACCTGCGGGGTCACTGAGCACCTGCTACGTGCTAGCATAACTTAAGGCATTTTGCATATATTTGCTCACTTCCTTCTCACAGCAAACCTGTGAAGGAGGTACCATCCCCGTTTTCTAGCTCCAGGTCCTTTCAACTATGCTGAAGGGAGGATGATGTTAATAACAGTGCCAACTGGCACTGACCCCTGACGCTACGGCAGACACTATTGTAAAAGTTCTTCCTACTTTAACTCATTTAATCCTCACAACAACCTCATGAGTGTTAAAATTATGAGGCTTATTATGAGGTATCACTAGTGCCACTTTACCGATGAGGAAACCGAGGCACAGATGGGTTAAATACGGTCACACAGCTGGTAACTGGAAAAGGCAGGAGTCAAACTCAGGTGACTTACTTCAGGGATTTGCTAATTATTGCATACCTGCTGGCCACCTGTTTTTATAAATAAAGTTTACTGGGACACAGCCATGCCCATTTGTTTACTTACTGTCTGTGGCTACTTTCCTGTTATAACAGCAGAGTTGAGTAGTTGAAACAGAGATCATATGGCCTGAAAAACCTAAATACCTATCACCTGGCCCTTTACAGAAAGTTTGCTGACCCCTGGTCTAGCACCAGAAGGAGATGGCACCTGGCACTCTCTGAGCTAGCCAAATGCCACCCCCATCAGCATGTCTTTCCAAAGCCCAGGTGGGGTGGCGGAAAACCTTCAGGCCTTGGTATCAAATACATCTGCGCTGAAATCCCCACTCTGATGTATTGTCTCGCAGCACCTTGAGTTCATCTGTAAACTTAAGGATGACCATTTCTTTCCTGGGGTTGGGGGGTGTCCGTGTGTGTGGAGGCCATTATACAAAATACCATAAAACAGTAGGTACACAACAAGTGCCCAGAAATCATCAATGGCACAGGTGAAGTGGGAACCTCCCTTCACCTCCCCTGCATCCCAGCAGAAGTGTCAGCTCCATCCTCCGCCATCCATGGAGGAATAACCCCTGTTATGCCATTGAAGCGCAAAACACTTCCTATCTATTTCACGTTTGCAAGCAATCATCAATATGCTGCTTCAGCTTGGCAGATGCAAAGAGAATGCTCAGATCTCCAGCTTGGCCAGCTGCTCCCTAATGGGCAAGGAGGAGGGGGGATAAGGCGAGTGGGGGGGGGAGGGGGGAGGGGAAGGGAGGCAGAGGAGGAAGAGTGAGGAAAGGAAATGGAGCAAGGGCCCGGGGCCTCTGTCACCCCACTGACCTCCTCAGTGTCCTAGAGGCCCCAATTCCAACTTGAACAAAGGGCCTTTTAGGACATGGAGGTGGAGTTCCAAGACTCCCAGAGCTGATTGCTTCCAGAGAATGCTTTAATAATGGAAGCTCTGTACAGGAGAAGAAGACTGGAACCTGCCTTCCGCAACCTCTCTCTGGAACTGTTGGCATGAGAGACAACTGGGGGCGCCTTATCAGACTGACTTCCCTGAACAACTTCCCAGGGGCACCCCCAGGAGCCCAGCACCACCAAATAGTAGCAGCCACCATGCATTGAGCACTTACCATTTAATACCACAATAACTCCATGACCAAGGTACTGCAATCTCAGCTTTACAAATGAGGATGCTGAGGCACGAAACATAGAAGATCCAGCACTGGGAGAGAATACAGTCCCATTGTTTCAAGTCCCCCAGTCTGACAATTTGTTATAGCAGCCACAGAAAACTAACACAAGGGCTTCACACATGATCTGGCATGTGGTAGGCAAGGCCATTAGATCTCACCACACCCAACCAACTCAGATCAATTGGTAATGCCTGAAAGTACTGAGTCTGGACTCCTCAGGAAGGAAGAGTACAATTGATTAGTGATGTCTGTCATAGGTAAGGAAACAAGGACTGTTGGCATGAATACTACGTATTTCTATTTCCTATAAGAATGCACAATAGGGCTTCCCTGGTGGTGCAAGTGGTTGAGAGTCCGCCTGCCGATGCAGGGGACACGGGTTCGTGCCCCGGTCCGGGAAGATCCCACATGCTGGGCCCGTGAGCCAACGGGAGAGGCCACAGCAGTGAGAGGCCCGCGTACCGCAAAAAAAATAAATAAATAAGTTGAGAGCTATATTTTATTCCGCGGGAATTTTTAGGACTTCAAGCCTGGGAGGCAGGGTTTCAGAAAACTCTGAGAAACTGCTCTGAGGAGGTGAGGGGGGAGCCAGGTTATATAGACGTTTTGCAGCAAAGGGCAGGTAGTCGAGAACATCAAAAGATTATTGTTAATTAAAGAAAACCAGATATCCCAAGTTAAGGAATTTAACACTTTCCTATCAGTGGGAAGATGTAAGAGTCTGGGCTCACTGAAATCATGCCTTTGATATGCATCTCAGCTATCTGGGGCCAGTATCCTGTATTTTCACATCCTGAGTTTCTTTTTTTTTAAAATAAATTTATTTATTTACTTTTGGCTGTGTTGGGTCTTTGTTGCTGCGCGCGGGCTTTCTCCAGTTGCGGTGAGCGGGGGCTATTCTTCGTTGTGGTGTGCGGGCTTCTCATTGCAGTGGCTTCTCTTGTTGCAGAGCACAGGCTCTAGGCGTGCGGGCTTCAGTAGTTGTGGCACACAGGCTCAGTAGTTGTGGCTCACAAGCTCTGGAGTGCAGGCTCAGTAATTGTGGCGCACGGGCTTAGTTGCTCTGTGGCACGTGGGATCTTCCCAGACCAGGGCTCGAACCTGTGTCCCCTGCATTGGTAGGCGGATTCTTAACCACTGTGCCACCAGGGAAGCCCACATCCTGAGTTCCCTCAGGACTCACCAGCTCACACTGGAGGGCTGCAGTTGCTGATGACTGTGACATCCTTTGTTTACTGATATGGCAGGAAATATTCCCTTTCTCAAATGTAATGTTTTGTGTCCAGACTTAGTCAGCTTCTTCTGGTATTTGCTCTCAGAATACTCATTCTTTCGTCACATTGATCACAAATGTAATTATAACGCTTTTCGTATAATTAACTGATTGACATTACATCCCCTTGCTAAATTGTAACCGTCATGAAGGCAGGGACAAGGTTTATTTCCTCCTTTGCTGTATCCTCCAGAATCCAGCGCGCAGATGTTCAATAAATAGTGGAATTATTTAGGACTCTTGGGGTTGCAAGCAACAGAAACTCACTATATTATTTAGAATATAACTTCAGCTGCTGTACCAGAGAGCCAGAGTACCAGAGCCTCAATAAAACAAAAATTTCTTTCTCTGACATGTAATAGTCTTGGTGTAAGCATTCCTGGGCTGACATGGCAGCTCCATGATGTTACATACCCAGGCTCTTTTGGTCTTGTTGCTCTACCATCCCCTTGAGTGCCGCCCTCATCTTTATGATGCAAGGGAGCTTATGGCCACATCAACATTCCTGTAAGCAGGAAGGGAGAAAAGTAAAATGGGCAGGCAAATATTTATCCCTTTTGTTCAGGGATACAACCCAGAAGTTACAAGCTTTCTGCTTGCATCCATTGGCCAGAGCGTTGTCATGTCATCACCCAGGTGTAAGGAGGCAGGCAGAAATATGGTCTTTAATTTGGGCGGCCACATGGACAGCCAAAAATCAGGGGTCATAAAGAGTAAGGCCAGAATGAATATTAGGAGAAAATTATCACTACCTTGAACAAGGGTGGGCAATTTATTGCTTTACATAATCCCTAAAACATGGTTAATAATCAAACCTCATGAAAGGCAAGAACACTCCAGGCCTCAGAACAAGGAGAACTAGGACAGATTCTCCCTCCATCTTCAATTCAGCTCTCTTTGCCCATCACCTCTTTGTCAATGTGATAGCTCCTGAATTATACATTTTACAATGCTCACAGTTGGAAAGTGACTGGTTCTCTATAACAACTCCTGGGGAAGTCCAATGCCCACTTTGAATTAAGCAATTGTGGTCAAGGAGACAGGGTGCTGTAAGAACATTCTACTAAAACTAAGTGGGTACACATAGATGCCTCCTACATGACGTAAAGACAGATAAAGTAAATGAATAAGTGACTTTGCACGTCCTTACCTATCATCTTGCATTTCTGGCTAATAATCACGTGTCAATACCTTGAAGGCTAAAGCCTCCATGTGATCCCATTCCTATTTCCCCAGATGCTGAAATCATTCCGTGAACACTTGTTGAAGCAGAGTCAAAGAATCAACACTTGACATTAATGTCAGACAATACCGTAAAAATGATCAGTGGACTAAATACATAGTGAGGCACAAGAGTGGGAAAACTTAGCACCTGTGCAATGGAAAAGGTAACAGTGCTCTTGGAAAAGCCCCAAGGCTGTGGTTGCTGAGTTTGTTCTTTGTGTCCAGCTGATAGGAGGTCCTCGGGGTACAATAAGGGCAGCACGCGCTAATTGAGGCCACAAATCGTGCTCATCACCAGAATGTTTCTGTTATCCTTTAAATCTAAATGAGACCCAGTGGGGTAAGTTTGGAACATGATTACCAGGGATTTTGCAAGGTGGCTTATTAACATAATTCCCCTAATTAGGAACCAAAGAAACTCTTGTTGAAAATTTTCCACTAAATATTATAGGGCCATAATTCCTGCATCATTAGGTGCCTAGCTCTGAATTCTAATTGTAAACCTTCCCCTGTGAAGGGCTCAGTTCTAGAGGGATTTCTTTCATTTAATAAACAGTTATTGAGCTCCTACATGTTTAGTACTGGGTTAGGTGTTGAACATACAGAGACAAGAGATAGTCCCTGACCTCAGGAAGCTCACAGTCTAATAGGTGGGACAGAGAAATAGACAGGTAATTGCAATTCAAAGGATATATGGTATGTGTGCATGTAAGGGGATGGGGGTAGAGACAGAGGGAGGGAGGGAGGGAAAGAGAGAGAGAGAATATGAATATGAAAAAGATGCTTTGGAAAAACCTAACAGCTTCTCAGCTTGGTGGAGGGAACTGAGGTGGGGAACAAGGGTAGGGAAAGCTTTCTGAACTAGGCAATCCATTAGCTATTTTGACGATCATTATGTGCAAATAAGAAGAAAGGTATTTCTGGTTGGGGAACAACACATACAAAGGCTTAGAGACATGAAGGACAATGTCAGGTCCAGGGATTTGCAGGTAGGCAGTTCAGCAAGTCCAGAGCGTAGAGCAAAACAAGAAGTGGAGACAGACATATCTGTATTGGTGGGTGAGGGTCAGATCACTATGCACCTTGGAAACCATGGTAAGGAAGTGTTTTCAAGGCCTAAGAGGGAGAGGGAGAGGTGGAAGAGAATAATGGTCAAAAACACTTTATGTATGATGCCTAGAGGGTTATATCCTCCCAGCAAAGCCCCTTCCTCTCACTCTAAAAACCTGTCAATCCTCCCTCCCATCCCCGCCATCTTAACATGGCCGTAGTCCACAGCACTGGTTACAATTTGGCCTCACAGTTGATTGGTCTGGAGGAAGATCACGTGATTCGAGCCACACCAATCCGGCATCAGGAATGTTCTCAAGTTGGGTGTAAAATGCTGTATACATTTTAGGGGAACCAAGCAGTCCTTAACTTTTCTCAGGTTATCAGAGAATTCCTCAAACCTCTCATTTACTGAGGCCCAAACTAGGGGGTGGGGGTGGGAGTAGGGGTGAGGAACCACACAACAAGGCACCCAGGCCCACCATTCTGCAACTTGCTTGAGCAAAAAGGAGAATGGTTTTATAAAGCTTAAACTACTCCTGTGCCCTCTGCTCCAAATTTTTCTTCTGGCCTTTTCATTATTTCAGACCCAAGTCCACCTCACTTATTTCTGTCTGACATGATACAGTGCCTATCTTGTGAGACATGGTGAAATGGACTATAATAAATACATTGCTTAAGCAAGGAAAGTTGACAGGAATATAAATACAGGGCATGATACATAAAGCCCCACACATCCCAATGGCCTCATTTATTAAAATATTGCCATGCTAAATTTACAAAGAGTGATTGTCTCTACATGGGTTCTCATAAAATACCACTTACTCTATTGCTCATGTCCAAACCCTCCCCAGTTTCACTAAGGGGGGGACCTTTCTGTATGTAAACCTCAAGGTCTCACTAGAATCCACCAGGGACTCAGCATTAGATGTTCAGGGTAGGCTTTAGATTTGGATCAAAGTGACGATATGAAGCTCTGGCCAAGGTTAGAAGGAAAGTTAAATGGGAATTTCTGGAGGAATCGTGGTCTCCGGGTCATTCCCATCACTAGCCACTCATCTAATCAGTCCTGAGTCAGACCCCAAATCAACAACGTTCACTTATCTAATTAATACTTAATGAACATCTGCTATGTTCTGAGTATGGCAGGACAGAATGAATTGGCCACAGCCCTTGCCTTTTAAGAACTCACACTAGAATGAGGGAACTAAATACACAAATATATAGTTTTGACACGTTGTGATAAGTGGTGTAAGTGATTGGAAAGGCAAATAACCATAACATTTGAGAGTCTATGATGAGCCAGGCACGGTGCTGTCTTTATGCCACTGTCTTGTATTTACATATGTATCTCCACTTTACAATTATGGAAAACGAAGCTCACAGAGGGGAAGGGACTTGCCTGAGTCAAACAGTGAGAGATTTTTTTAATTGAAGTATAGTTGATTTACAATGTGTTAATTTCTGCTGTACAGCAACATGATTCAGTTTTATGTGTGTCTATATATATTCTATTCTTTTCCATTATGGTTTATCACAGTATATTGGGTATAGTTCTCTGCTACACAGTAGGACCTTATTGTTTATCCATTCTATATGTAATAGTTTACATCTGCTAACCCCAAACTCCCAATCCATCCCTCCCCCGCACTGCCCCTCCCCCTTGGCAACAATAAGTTTGTTCTCTATATCTCTGAGTTTGTTTCTGTTTCATAGATAGTTTCACTTGTGTCATATTTTAGATTCCACATATAAGTGATACCATATGATATTTGTCTTTCTCTTTCTGACTTACTTCACTTAGTATGATAATCTCTAGTTCCATCCATGTTGCTGCAAACGGCATGATTTCATTCTTTTTTATGGCTGAGTAGTATTCCATTGTATATATGTACCACATTTCCTTTACCCATTCATCTGTTGATGGACATTTAGGTTGTTCCTATGTCTTGGCTATTGTAAATAGTGCTGCTGTGAACATAGAGGTGCATGTATCATTTTGAATTATAGTTTTGTCTGGATACATGCCCAGGAGTGGGATTTCTGGATCATATGGTAATTCTATTTTTAGTTTTTTGAGGAACCTCCATAGTGGCTGCACCAACTTACATTCCCACCAACAGTGTAGGAGGGTTCCTTTTTCTCCACACCCTCTCCAACATTTGTTATTTGTAGACTTTTTAATGATGGCCATTCTGGCTGGTGTGAGGTGATACCTCATTAGAGTGTTTTTTTTTTTTTGCGGTACGTGGGCCTCTCACTGTCGTGGCCTCTCCGGTCGCAGAGCACAGGCTCCGGACACGCAGGCTCAGCGGCCATGGCTGACGGGCCCAGCCGCTCCGCGGCATGTGGGATCCTCCCGGACCGGGGCACGAACCCGTGTCCCCTACATTGGCAGGCGGACTCTCAACCACTGCACCACCAGGGAAGCCCCCTCACTGTAGTTTTGATTTGCACTTCTCTAATAATTAGCAATGTTGAGCATCTTTTCATGTGCCTATTGGCCATCAAACAGTGAGAGATCTGAATCCAGGTCTGTCTGAATCGAAAGACTGTGCTTTATTCTCTGGTTCCTGTTTTACTGTGGCCTTCAAGATGGGCATGGGCTTCCATGCAGGGTCAGCACTGGGAAGCTGATACACTTCAAGATCCCCCTACTTACCTGCTTCAACTCCTTATTCCTACTCTTCCCCTTCCCTAGACATACACTTGAAGAAATGCTTGCGTTGCCCTCGGTCCATGCTGATGGAACTCTTTTGGTTATTGCCTGCCTACCACCCATTCCCTTTTCTTCTTTTAGTGGAACCCTGGTATCCCTTTCCCTCTTTCCATCCACATGCTCACATGCAGCTGATCCCACTCCCATGACCCAACCCTAGGCAAGCACAGCCACAGTGACTGATTCAGGGATGGGCATGTGATCCAACCCAGCCCAACTGGAACGAATGTAGGGCCTTCTGCTGGAATTGCTGGGCAAGAGCTGCTCTCTGTTGGCTGGGGTTGCTAAGGAGAAGAAGTGTAAGCCTGAAGCTGTCCTTGGCCATTTCTGCCTCTCTTTGGGGGGAACTTGGTGTAGAACAAAGTCAACAAAGAGAAAACTGAGCCAAGAAATGGAAAGAACCTGGTTCTGACACCCTTTTCAGTTCATTTTCAGTACTGGATACAGCCACGACCCAAACCTGCCCTACCACAGACTGTCAATACAGGAGGCAGTAAATGCCCTTTTTAGCTTAAGCTCACTTGAATTCGGTTTCTGTTATTTCAGTCAAAAGGGTCCTAATTAGTACATCCACCAGTCTTATCCCTGAGCTCCTAGAGGCTGGGGCTGAGACTTGGGTTAAGCCTAAAATCCCCTCCAGCTCACCAGCTTTCCATTCAGGCAGCAAAGCAAAGAATTCACTTGGTCTCAGACCCAGAATCCTCTCTGTCAATTCACTCCATCATCTTCCTCAGTGAAACTCAAAGAAAAAGTTGAGAGATGTGTCTCCTTGTATGACTTGAAGAAAAGACTACCTCACAAAACTGGGTATTTTGTAAGCTATTCTCCAATATGAGTTCTTAGGAGAAAGGCGTGTCGTGGACAGCTAAGTACCTGACCTTGTAATAAATAAAACTCCCTCTCATTATAGTACTAAATAAATAAAAGTGGATATGAAATTATATGTGAAGTATGATTAAACCATGAGAAGATACATAAGGGGAAAATGGTTTAAAACGTACTGCTGGGCTTCCCTGGTGGCGCAGTGGTTGAGAGTCCGCCTGCCGATGCAGGGGACACAGGTTCGTGCCCTGGTGCGGGAGGATCCCACATGCCGCGGAGTGGCTGGGCCCGTGAGCCATGGCCGCTGAGCCTGCGCGTCCGGAGCCTGTGCTCTGCGACCGGAGAGGCCACAACAGTGAGAGGCCCACGTACGGCAAAACAAAAAACAAAAAAAATCGTAATGCTAACTAAAAAAAAAAAAAAAAAAAGAAAACTGATGGAGATTTATCACAGACCACCATTTAAGTATATTTAAATCACATACACATAGAAAACAACCCTGAATATTTTACAGGTAAACATGCATTAGAGACATATATCAAAAACATTAGAGCGGGTGCCTGTGAGGGAGGGGATGGGAAGAGGGACTGGGAATGAACAGGGTGGAGGCGATAAGTAAAATGAGAACGGCATTGCATAGACCAATGATGACCCCAGAAGTAGGAGTAACTCAGGTCTTTGCATCTGAGATTATAGACACCAGAAAGAAGGAAAAGAAGGAAAGAAGGAAGGAAGGAAACTAGGAGGAAACACTGCACAATATTAACATATAGTCAGGGAGCATTTGGCTACCAGGAAGAGAAACTCACTCAAGGAAGCTAAGTTAAAAGAGGGCTGGTCTTATGGACACAACCGTAGACAATTCAGGCTGATCTCAAAGAGCTGTAATCTTGGCGACTATCTCTGCTAGCTCTTTATCAGAACTACATGCTCCCTCAAATCTGCCTCACTCCCTACAGAACAGCTCTTTGTGCTTTCATCTCCTTCCACAAGATCCATTGTGGAGGCCCCAATGGTCCAGGTACCTCAGCTGTTCAGCAACCCTCCTTTTCCCAGCTAACGGTCTCTGTGACTATTCTAAATTTGCGACGGACAGATGTGACTGGCCTAGCTCGAGTCACCTATTTACCCCTGGTTTAAACAGTGCTGGTGATAGTGAAAGGGAGTGAGGTGGATGAAAGGGAAATGAAAATGGGGCTGCAGGCTAAGACAGTTGGGGGAGAAGAACAGTGTAGTTTGTACAGACTGTCCCTCGTGCTGGGATTATGAACAATTACTTTCTTTATAACATTAGCATGGTCCAATTTTCCTCAAATGTGTGAGCTGGAGATAGAACGACTAGTGTTTAAAGGTGCAAGCTCGGAAGTCAGACAAAACTGGCTTCAAATCCTTGCTTTTCCACCTCCTTGCCATGTGAGACGAGCAACTACCTTCACCTCTCTGAGCCCCTCTTTCCTCCTCTGGAATGCAGGTGGGGTGGTAGCTTTCTCATAAGCTCTTATAAGCAGTAAATGAAACAACGTAACTAAAGCATTGAGCACAGTGTCTCATTCATAGTAATCACTCAAGAAATGTTATTCTACATTATTGTTAGCATACGTGATTTCTAGAATTAAAAATTCTTTTTTTTTTTTTTTTTTTGTGGTACGCGGGCCTCTCACTGTTGTGGCCTCTCCCGTTGCGGAGCACAGGCTCCGGACGCGCAGGCTCAGCGGCCATGGCTCATGGGCCCAGCCGCTCCGCGGCATGTGGGATCTTCCCAGACCGGGGCACGAACCCGTGTCCCCTGCATCGGCAGGCGGACTCTCAACCACTGCGCCACCAGGGAAGCCCTAGAATTAAAAATTCTTAACCAAAACAAACAAAAACCCTCATGTCATATGTCAGTTATCATTGAACTCTGTTGCTACTCTTGTTCTCTCACTCTCTTCCTGCTTGGAATACGGGATTTACCTATGCCGGAAATGGCTGTTGGAAATCTTCACTGTATACCATGTCCCCCTCCCCCCATGCACATAATCAATGAATTAAGTTTCCTCTTCCTAGCAGCCCTCATTTACTCACCCTAATTGATCATTAAAAGGCATGCTCCGGGGGTCCCTGGGCTCATATGTTCATTGACTGCATACCCACTTCATGGGGAAGTCCCCAGTTCCCCAAGAGCGAGCAGACTCTGCTCCCTCCTGCGCCCACAGTGCATTCTGGGAGTCTTCAGAGGAGAGAAGGTTGGCAGGTGGTGCATCTGATCAATTAATTAGGAGCATATTGAGAGGTTTGACTCCAAGCCTAGCTAATCGCATAATTAAATCTCCACCCATCCTCCATCCCAGTTCCCAATTCAAAAGGCTCTCCCGGCCTGCCATCCTGCTTGTTGCTGGGGAGATATGAGCCCTGCTCTGGTCTGTCCTCGGCCGGGGCAGCCTCTCCCCCTCCGCCTGCTGCTCGTTTCTGAGGCTGAAAAAACGGACTAGGAAAATGTTTTTGAGCACCTGGGAATGAAAGTGGACCAACTTCCTCAAAAGGTTGTGTGAGGATTGCAGAAAATAATAGTGAAAAGGAGCTTTTGCAAGGGGAAAAACCTCAACCTGTTTCAATAAGCAAAGCCTGTTGATCTAGTCCTCGGAGGTCGTTGTGCCAGACATGGCTTGTTCTCCGTCTCCTGCCCATCTGTTCTCCTCCACTTCACATAGAAACCCTGCTTTTGTTCATGGCATCCACGCGTGCAACCAACATAAAATGTCTTTCCCAGGCTCTCTTGAGTGAGGAGCGGCCCCAGGACAGTGAGATGTTGGGAGTAGACATCAGTGAGAGTCACCCTGTACAAATAATAAGGGGGAGCCATAGAGGAGGGAGCTTTTGCCTCAGGTCCGTCACCTCCTTTTTGCTCTCTTGATGATAGATGCAATGCCTGGCAGTGGAGCGACCATTCGGCAGCCATGAAGAAAAAATGCCGGCCTCTAAGGACGACTGAGATGAAAAACGGAGGGAGTCTGGGTCTCTAATGGCGCTGTAAACAGCCATAACAGCTGGGGCTGCCTCTCAGGATTTGTTGCTATGTGAGACTATAAAGTTCTATTTGGTAAAAACCACTGTGGGCAGCTATTACCTGCATCTGAACAAACTCCTGACTGATACAGATGCCGACATTAGCCTAATGTATAGTAGTAACAGTAGCGAGAATGACAAAATACAATGAGCATATGCTACAGACAGGATTGTCAGGAGGATTGAATGAGATAAAGTGGTTA
Organism: Neophocaena asiaeorientalis asiaeorientalis; assembly: GCF_003031525.2. NCBI lineage: Eukaryota > Metazoa > Chordata > Mammalia > Artiodactyla > Phocoenidae > Neophocaena > Neophocaena asiaeorientalis. Next base: position 7,970,037 of record NW_020173198.1, read on the forward strand.
AAACTCTTAGTACAATGACAGGCACATGACAAACATTCACGTACTTTGGTTTTTATTAGAATTTGAGGTTGAGAGGGTTTATAAGACTTATCAAGAAGTCTTTGATAAGACTTACCAAGAACTTGGAAGAGAAATCAATACCAAGATTTGGGAACCACAAAAGAAGTGATTACACTGATCTCATGCTCAGGAACTTTCCCCATTAGCCAGTGTCCTGGACCTGCCTCTGACAAGATGTGTGAGCTCAGGCAAATTACTTAAGCTCTTGGAATCTCAGTTTCCTCTTCTGCAAAATGGGGAAATTATGAGGATTAAATAAGATATGCCCGTTGGTTAGCACTTGTGGTTAATTCCACCTGGAGGTGGGCAGGAATCTCAAAGGAAGAGAATCTCTCAGGCCGTTGAGAAGGGTAGCAAGACAACCTCCCAGTCTTCAGCAAAGGTGTTTTCCAGCAGACCCCATGAAAAGCAAGAGGAGGCACTCAACATGTTCCTCGCTTTGATAAATATCTCTCAGAGAGGCAGTAAATTACCGAATCCTTGTTTCAGCTAAATCAAACATACTGCAGATTCCATTGACATTTAATACTGATATTATAGCCCCCAGGAATAACAAGTGAAAGTAATTAAGTTTAATGATTGCAACGAACCCAATACGCTTGATCGCAGTGTGTACACCTAATTATCTTCCTTCTTTTGTTGTGTGTGCGTGGTGTAACTAAGGCCTATTTGTTTAAAAAGGGCACTAATTTTAACATGCGACAGGAAAACTGCATCTGCAGCACCTTTCTGAAGGGCTCGCTCGAAACCCTAAGTGAGGAGAAAGTAGCTTGGCTTGTCAAAGTGGCAAAGGAGGGATGATGTAATGCTCAGGTCTCTAAACTGCAGGACAAAGCCAACTTTCCCAGCAGCAGAGGAGGAAGCCAGGGAGGCCCAAGCCTCTAGGGGCCCCCATCTTCTCCTCACCAAGGTAAAGGAAAAACAGAGGGGTGTAGAGGCTAGAGGCATACCCTGGGGGAGGAAATGGTAAGGTCTGACTATGGTCCTCAGGCGCTGAGTCTGCTCTGCTCACCTGGAGAGATGCTCCAGTGGTAGATGAGTCATCGGCCTCAATGCCCCAACACCTCGCTGTATCCAGGCTCTTTGCCATATGACTTTCACTTCTTTCCATTAAAAAGACAGAATATATTTCCCTATCCCTTGACTTTGAGTCCGAACACGTGACTTGCTTTGGCTAACAGAATAATGTGGAAGTGACAGGCTGCCAGCTACAAGCCTAGGGCTTAAGAGACCTTAAACATTTCTATTTACCATCTTGTGTTTCTGCCATTGCCATGTGACCATGCTTGGACGAGCCTGCTGGTCCCAGGTGGAGAAGGAGAGACACATGGCAGTTGCACTGAGTCAAGCCCAGCCTAGATCAGCTGGACCCCAGCCAAGCCACAAATATGAAAGCTAAATAAATGCTTAGTGCTGATTGATTTATTAAGTGCCACTGGGATTTGGGGTTTTTTTTAATGGAGTATAAGGGCTTTGGTATAACAATGAAAACCTTGAAATGCTTTGAGAATTTTGGGACAATAAGCAATTTTCTGGGAAACAGTTTCCCAGGTTTCGGGGGATTTTGAAAACTGTGTCTGATTCAAGGGAAACTAGAAACCACCTGCAACAGTTAATCACACCTCCCTGTACACAACCACAAGCTGAAAACTCCCAAGGCCTTCTTGGCTCTTCTCGCTAACAGCCACTGTCTTCTCCCAGCTCCACATTCGGTGACATCACATTAGTAACTTCAAATTGGCCATGGTGGGAGTATTTATACCATATACGTCGGTGAAAGCTACCAACCGGGGTTTTTCCCCCCAGAGAGCCAGCTTAGCATACCTGTGCCTCAGGCAATCTGTTGATCAAGTCATCTTGCCGCTTGGGCAGCAGCAGTGTCTCTTGGAAGTAGCCCCTTCCTCCCCATCCTTGATTCCACTGTCCTTGCACCAGGGGCAGCCTGGAGCTGAGGAGCATATGTCAGAGTCAAATGACCTGTGTTCAAATCCCAGCTCTGCTACTTAGCAGTTGTCTGATCCTAGTTAGTTCCTGAAACATTTAATCCTCATTCTCCACATGTGTAAAATGGAAATAATCAAACAGTATTTAACTCTTAGGGTTACTAGGAGAGTTCAGTGAGATAATTCAGGCAAAGCAGGCAGCACTGCTTACGACACCTCCTAACCACATAAGAAGTGACAGCGATCGTTACTTGGTTCACGCTCACACCATCTTTTGCCGTGTTTATTTGCAACGCCTTCCAGGTGACTTCTCACTTGTTGGTCTTGCCCTCTTTCACTCCATTCTCCCCAAAGCAGACAGAGCAAACTTTCCAAAACACAAATATGATTGTGTCACTCCTTGCTCAAAATCTTCCAGTCACTCCCCTTTGCTTTCAGGAGACAGCCCCAATTAACAAACAGGGAATGTGGAGCTTGGAGAGGTTAAGAAATCTGTTCAAGGTCATACAAGCAGTAAATAACATAGGATTGGAATCCAGGCTCTGGATCTCCACGTTCTGGCCTCTTAACCACTATGCTATACTGAGGGTGAAAGGATAGGTGGTTAGGAGGGATAGCTGGATGAACAGATGGAATAACAAAAGGAGAGAAAGATTGGGGGATGGATGGAAGTCTAGAAAGGATGGCAGATTCTGGAATGAAAGGAATGGATGGATGGATGGATGGAAGAGTAGAAGATAGAAGGATAAAGATAGAAGGATGAATGGACTGAAGGATGGAAGAATGTAGGGATTCTCCTAAGTTGCTCTCTCTCCTTCCCTCTGGCCTGGCCTTTCCTAGCAAGGCCTTCTCTCCATGGACACCTACCTGGGACATCTACTGAGAATGTAGCAAGTCCTTTGAACCCTTCCACTTCCTGGCTCCGAGTTCTCTTTTCCTCCTGCCAGCTCAATTCATCCCTAAACAAGTCTCCCTTGGTGATCAGTTTCCAGTGAACTAACCACTTCTGTCTTCTTCTTTTTTGTTTTTTTTTTTTTGCGGTACGCGGGCCTCTCACTGCCGTGGCCTCTCCCGTTGTGGAGCACAGGCTCCGGACGCACAGGCTCAGCGGCCATGGCTCACGGGTCCAGCTGCTCCGCGGCATGTGGGATCTTCCCGGACCGGGGCACGAACCCATGTCCCCTGCATCGGCAGGCGGACTCTCAACCACTGTGCCACCAGGGAAGTCCAATTCTGTCTTCTTCCAGAAGCTCAGGCTGTCCCATGACCAGGGACCAAATTTATCTTAATAGTTAATATACACTAGGCACTTACTGTATGCTAGATATATAACTATCTCATTTAATCTTCACGATTCCCTTACAAGGTAGGTGCTGTTATTTTCTCCATTCCATGAAGATTAAGAAACAGAGTCTCAGAGACCTTAAATAATTTGCCTAAAGTGGCACCACTACAAAGTGGTGGATCCAGGATTAAACTCAGGCAATTAGACCCCAGGGCCCATAATCATAATGACCGCACTGTGCTGCTATGTCTCCTTAGCTACCTCAGCTGTTAGCTCCATTCTCCATATTTGGATGGACAAGCTCTTATCAGTCCATGAGGGCGAGATTCACATTGTCTCTTGTGACCTTACCTAAGGCATTTCTCAGACATCTGCCAATTTATACAGTCATAAACAGCTATTGAGTACAGGTTACAGACTATACCACCATTACCAAACCAGAGCAATGTGGGCCAAAGACACCTCCCACATGGGATTAAAAGGCCTCTGACATCTTGCCTGAGAAAAACACTCCTGTAGGAGGCATGGCCTAGTTGGGACAAAAGACCCACAGTGGTTCCAGAATCTGACAAGCCTGGATTCTAGCCCCTACCCGCCATTCAGTTAAACTGTGTGACCTTGGGCACCTTACATTTCTGAGTGTTCGTTTTCTTTTCTGCAAAACAGGGAGAATACTAGCAGCTAGTATGAATAGTTGTAAGAATTAAATAAGATAATGTGTACAAAAGGCTCGACATGAAAAGAAATACACAAATGACAGCTCTCGTGCTGGAGGTTGTCATATTCTGACCGCAACTTCTCTCTGCGCAGATAATCTGCCTGGAACTTTTCTAAACTGTGGTAGATTGTAGAATAATACCTCTCTACCACTAAGACACATGATACAGTGTAAACACTACCTGCGAAGAAAGGCTTTGTTTCTTCAATGTGTGTTTTTTAAACAAAGTGAAAAAGCTCAATCAACTTTGACCAAGGGCCCAAGCCCCTCACCTCCCTGCTCGTTTTCTCGTCCCCAAAGGCCTCACCTCTTGGCAGAGAATCTGTTGGATGAGCTCCTCTTCTGGCTTCATTATCTTTCCCTGGTTCACTGACGGGGCTCAATGCAATTTAATTTCATTGGGAGGAAGTGGTTCAGAAATCAAGGTCATTTAATTTCCGAAAGGCAAGTAAAGGGTTGCCTTTCCGAGGTGATCTTTCTGCCATTTTTCCCCTTAAAACGAAAAGTACAGTGGTTAATACAATGGCTTCAAGGTCATGTTAGAGCACCTTTGCAAATAAGGGAAGAATTCTTCCTACAGGATTTTAATTAGGTCGAGTACAACTAATTCTTCCTTTGCTACTTATTCCATTTCCTTTCCTTTCTGTAATTACTGCATAACAGTGCTCACACACAGAAATGGAGCTGAGGAGAGCCGTGCGATTATCCTTTATTTCTCCTTCATGCAAGACGGGTGGGTTTTATCCACTGCCTTCAGTCTTCGTAATTCTGAGGACTATAGTCCTAACAGCCTTTACACGTGAGTGTCAGCATCATTATAAGAAGTGAGGGGCTTTCAAATGTGATACTAACACCGTGACACACAGGTCTCCCCTTCACCTGGTCTACAGAAAATGTTAGGCACCAGCACAAAGAAATCAACGTGTGTGCACGTCGTCAATCCGTAAACATGTATCACCTGCCTGTCAAGGGCTTAGAAGGGTGTTAGGTACATGCGAGTCAGGGTTGCGAAGGACACTAAGGAGCTTAGTCAGGTTTGGTGAGACTGACAGTTAGCAGGTACAATAAATCAGCAATACACTGCTTGGTTCTAGAATGGCAAAGGCGCTGTGCAGCGGTGGTGATAGGGGTGCAGGGAAGCAACCAGAAGGCTCCACAGAGGAGGTGAGGCTTGAGTTGATGGCACAAGTAGGATTCAGATCATTCACTCCTTTAACTATTTCCTCAGTGCCTAATATATGCCAGGCATTGTATAAGTACCGTCCTCACTTCAGTCCTGAGGGGCAGGTGCTATCCTTACACCCACTTTACAGATAAGGAAACTAAGGCTCAGATTCATTAAGCAAAGTGCTCAGAGACGCATTGGAGTGGCAGAACTGGGATTCAAACCCAAGTTTCTCTGACTCCAGACTCCAAGACAAAAAGGGAGAGAAGAATGAAACTCATTGGGAAGACAGAGATCATACAGGTTGTCTGGACAGGGAAGAGAGCTGGAACAGAACCTTTAAGCGCCCATAAGCCAGGTTCTGTGGTAAATGTGTCACCTCAGACACCTGTAACACCATTTTATGTTTAGCATAGCATTTTTCAGTACCTGTTATTTTCTTTGATTGTTTTTTATCAGTCTCCTCCTCTTTCTAGAATGTGAACCTCAAGACAGGAAGGCCATATCGCGCTTGATTACTGCAGACTACTCGGTACCTAGCTCCCTGACTGGCACATAGTAGGTGATCAACGAGTATGTGTGGAATGACAGATTGAATCTCATTTCCCAGGAGCCAAGGGGAGGAGGTGCTACACTGCAAACTCCAACAAGGTACTCTGCATTCCTGTCTGGTTCCCTACTGTATCACCAGCACCTAGGACAGCACCCACGGCAGATGGCAGCTACTCAAGGACTGTTGAATGAAGGAGAGACGGAGAGAGGGAGAGAGAGAAGGAGAGGAAGAAGGAAAAGAAGGAGGAAGAGGGAGAGAGGGAGGGAGGAAGGATCAGCCAGAGCAAGACACATACATTTAGTAGAACGCAGATTCAAGTTCAGCTAAATTGTTACTCCCCCTCACTGACAGACAAAGCCACCTTGCTAGAGACTGAGTCAAAGAAAACTCACTGCTCTGAATCCATTCTCAGAAAGACCCAGACACCTGGCTGGTCCACATCCCTGAGGACTAGCCTCTGTGCATACCATCCTCACCTGGAGGGAAAGTGCCCTCTAGACCTTGCAGATCTCACCACCAACTTGGATTCTCTTTTCATTAATTTGTGTTTTCCTAAGGAATATTTATTCATGTAGTTTCTGTTTAGGCAGTTATTGAAATTATGTCTAATTATGTAATGATGGTAAATAATAATAATCACCTAGTTGCAACATGCTCTGCTTCTATTATGGGTCAGGGTTTTATGCAATTTACTAAGAAATTTTCTAAGGTAGGAATGCTGATTAGGAAGAAGAGATGGTCATTTCGAATATTTGTTGAGTTATCACTATCCCTACCTAACGGTTATGCAGGAAAGGTCCTATATCTTTTTTTATCCAGCCCTAGGGCTGTACTCTTTGAATATTAATACCACAATTACTATTAATAATAGCTACTCTTAATTCAGCATTTACAATGTGTCAGATCGACTTTAAATACAAATTAAAATTCAATGCAAACTTATGTGCCTTCAAAGACCAAGAAAGTATGGTAAATGACTGAAGCAGGTTGGGTTGGGGATCAACAGGGAGCAGTGGGGTCTGCTGTGAACTGCAGCTCGCTTGCCCTAAAGGAGACAGCCAACACTCAGCTTCAGCTGGGTATTGCCGTTTGGAGATGTGGGAGTCGTGATGCCAATTCTTCTGACCTTTCAGGAGAAACCAGAAATATGGATTTTCATGTGAAATCCCTAGATTTTTCCACTACTGTGTGTGCCAACAGTCTGTGTGCTGCCCATTAATAATCCCTCAACCTCAGGCATTTTCCATCTGAAGCTTCTGGAAGCAGGGGCTGTGTCGACTTAGTTGATTGTTGCATGGGAGGAGGGAAGGAAAAACTGCATTGAGCTAACGTGGAGGCTGTAAGAGGCCATTTCTCATTTTTATTTAAAATCTCATAGAGGTAATTTCAGAGAACAATGAAATATCAGAAGTCTGGTCAGAGAGGAGAGGCGGGTAAAAGGGGTGGATATAATTACTGGCAGTACTGATAAGGAGAGCCAGAAACAGACAAGCCAGAGGCATGAAGTCCTTCTCCAAGGTCTGCACATGCCCCTGGGGCTGGCCAAGGCAGGGATCTGCACAGAAGGGATGCCAGGCTGCCCAAGTCAGAGCCCCCCAGGACCAATAGGGGCAAAAAGAGGCTGATCCTGGCTCTTAAGTAACAGGGGGGAACAGGGCATCCATGGTCTTCCCACCTCTGTTTAACTGTCATAACTCAGGGAAGTCTAACGTTCACGTTCCAGTGGCTTGATATTCCCTCCCCATAATATCCTTAGACTTCCCCTTTGTGACATTCATTATGCATGTGGTTATCTGTTTATATCAGATCCACTTTCCCTCATGAATATGAGAGTAGGGATTTTATCTGTCCTGTTTATCACTATATCTTTAGGACCCACAGAGCTTGACACATAGTAGGGGATCAACAAATAATGACTTAAAAATAAACAAGTGAATGAATAGTTGTTTGACCTTAGGCATGGGTTACTTAATTGCACGGGTTCGTCAATAACGTGGAACAGGGAGAAGAATAGTGCCTCTTAGGATCACTGTCTTCTTTGTGCTAGTACCCACAGAAAATGTATACACTGTGTGTTTCATCTGCTTTCCACAACAGGCATATTAGATCAGCAGGCTTTTTATCCCAAATTTGTACTGAGGAAACCCAGGCTTACAGCAGCTAAATGACTTGCCCAAAGTCACACAGCTAGGAAGTGACACTACGGAGATTCCAGTCTGAGTTGTTCTGAATCTTTATCTGCTTCCCTACAGGAATTTAGAAAGTGAGAATGTCATTTTAGCAAACTGGTGGGAGCCAAAGCAAACCTCGTAAAGAGATGCATTTGTTCTGGTCTTGAAGGGTGAATGAGGATCTAAAACGCAGAGGAAACAGGGAAAGCATTCGAGGTGGAAGGAATGACTTGGGCAAGAGCCTAAAAATATCAGATCCATTCAAGGAATGGCGGGTGATCACTTTAGATGAAGGGGAGTCCTGAGTGAGGCCGAAACCACATTGTGAAAACTCTGAATTCACTCATCCTCTCAACAATTATTTAGTGAGTGCCTGACTCGGTGCAGCACCGTGCCGGGTGATGCAGGGAAGGAGCCACGCACCCCGGCTTCCTGTCCCCACGGAGCTCACGGTCTGGCGCTCGGCTACACTGACTCCATAGCACCATGGCGAGGACCAAATGAAGAAGTAGGCAAGAAATTACTTTGAAGAGCTAAGCTTTGCTATTTAAATTCTCTCCTCTGTTCTGCTATGTCAGTTAGATGCTTCGTCGCGATTAAGTGAAAACTCCAGTTGAAACTGGCTTTCGCAGAAAGAGACTTCATTGACTCTGGTAAGAGGAAAGTTGGAGAGTAATATGGCCCTGCTGGTTTCAGGGGCTTTATCAAGAAAGCAGAACAAGTTCACCACGACTCTCTGCTCACCTCTCCTCTGTGTGAGGGCTTCATTCTCAGCCAGCCTGGCTCCTCTCAACAGCTCAAGACCTCATACCTCACTTTCACATCCCACTGAGTTGAAGCTTCTCTCTCCCAGTAGCTGAACCTGAGTTCAACTCTCATTGGCCAGAAAGTGATCACGTGCTCATCTTAGAACCAATCACTATACCCATAGGGACGGGATATGCTAATTGGTTTACACTAATTGAGACCTCCTTCTTCTCCACCAACCAAGCGAAAAACATAGGCTAAGAGTTAAAGAAAAGTGGTTTTACAAAGAAAATCCTGGGCATAATTTTACCAGAAGAATGGTAAATTCTGGGAATCAAAAGCATAGCAGTGCATTATTACCAGCGTGGGGGTTGTGATCTTAAGAAACCTCACATTATCAAAAATCACATTATAAATACACCATTACACTTGCCAAGCCAAAGTTGTTGGGGGCTTTTGGCAGAAATTTCAATAACAAGGTTTTCTTTTTTAAGATAGATCTGTTATTTTGTCACTGCAGGCTATAAAACTGACGAGACATGGCTGAGTACATCCTTAGTAGCACTTGAGATCAGACCCGATCAGTGAGCTTCCAGAGTGGTCGTTCTGAAACCACGGGAGTGGTGGCTGCACGTTAAATCACCAGGAGAGCTTTTAAAAATGCTGCTGCCCAAGCCTCACCCACAGTGATTCTCATTTAATTTGTCTTCAGTGTGGTCTGCCAGTGGATATTATTAAAACTAGTAGTTCTCAATTGTGGTCACAATTAGAGCCACCTGGAGAGTTTAAGTCCCAAAGTCTAAGCTAAAACCCAGACCAATTACGTCGGAATTCATGAAGGTGAGACCTAGACATCAGTATACATTGACGTTCCCACGAGCATCATTGTTGGTAGCAACCAAAAGGAGCGTAAAGAACACGTTCCCAGCAAGCGGACAACAGCTCCATAAAGAAGCTGGGCATTCCTTTGCAACGTATAAGACGATTTTTCTTCTTAAGTCCATGCTTCTGATTCCCAATTTTGTTCCCATTATGTGCCACAGAGGTCTGAGTTAGGCAAGCCATGTCCATTAACTTAATTGATGACATCAGATCCATTTCCTGCTATAAAAGCTTGGGTGTTGGGGGCTTCCCTGGTGGCGCAGTGGTTGAGAGTCCGCCTGCCGATGCCGGGAACGCGGGTTCGTGCTCCGGTCCGGGAAAGTTCCCACATGCCGCGGAGCGGCTGGGCCCGTGAGCCATGGCCACTGAGCCTGCGCGTCCGGAGCCTGTGCTCCGCAACGGGAGAGGCCACAACAGTGAGAGGCCCGCGTACAGCAAAGAAAAAAAAAAAAACTTGTGTGGTGGAAGTGGCCAGGATCAGAGCTATTTTCATGGCTTACACATGAGATATCACAAGCCACCATCGTTGTCAACGATCTGAGTTAAGGATTTGCATTGAGCTAACATTTAATAAGGGCTTAGTTTGTGCCAGGCACTGTTTTAAGCAGTTAACATAGACGTGACTTATTTAATCTTCAGAAAACCCTGTGCTATCATTATCCCAGCTTTACAGACGAGGAAACCCAGACACAGAGAGGTTCAGTGGCTGGCCCAAGATCCCATGGCTACCAAGTGGTTGGGCCAATATTTGAATCTTAGCAGCCTGGATCCAAGGTCTATACTCTTAACCTCTATGTTACAGGAAGGCTGGCTGGAACTTAAAAGGAATGTTCCATACCTCTTACTGTATTGCCACCCTAGTGAGCACATGCGCAGCTTGAAGGGACTCTCCCCTGTGTTCTCATTAGAGACAGTGGCTGGTGGCCTCTGGACTGCTGGCCTTTCAGATCAGGTCCACAGGGTTCCTTCTTTCATCCACTGGCTCAAATGATTTGATGAAGGTTAAAAGATGCTGCAGGGGAAGGAGGCAGGAGACAGGTGATGGGCATTCACCACTCTCATCCTCAATGTCTTCGCTCAAGGAGAATGTTCTCTCTGCACCTCTTTTCCTAGTTAATTCTAACTTGGCCTTCAGGGCTTAGCTCAGGATTGGTATCCCCTCTGAGAAATTTCTCCCGATCAACTCCTTCTCACTCCCAGGTTTTCCTTCTCTCTCAAAGGAAGTGTGGAGCAAACAATTCTCAGATTAAGAGTTGAGATTCCGGGACAGGTCTGCCTTTGTTTAGCAAAACCACCTTGATGAACAATCTTGGTTGTGGAAGGATGGCTCTTAGACTCTGGAAGGACTAAGACACCCATGAAAACCTGAATGTCTCTGTATAACAATGCAAGAGGAATTTGGAAGCTGCTGGGCAAGATTAGTGAGGATGTGAGGAGATTCTTGGAGGTGAAAGACAATATCATGCCTGCAGGACAGGAAACTTGAAGAATGACATTGGCCCGTGAGAATTCCCCTCATGCTCTGGCAGGTCTGGCAGAGGGACCTTACAATAATGATGTCCTCTTAAGCCATTGGCTGTGTTATAATTGAACCCCTTTTACTGCCTCTCTCTACCCACTCACCCACATCCCAAAATACATTAAGTGAATCTTGACTATCCCTTGGTTGATTGACATTTTGGAGCGGTAAGGGAAAGTAGCTTTGTCGAATATTTGGGCTGATGTGGAGAAGAGCACAGTCACAGAAAGCAAAAGACAAATGCACCTAACGGTAAGGGAGGATAGAGCTGGAGACAGGAGCATAAGCCATAAAGTTTAGGAAAATCTTGGGGAAGACTAATCCAATAGCATGAGATGCAGTTAGGGATATGAGCCAATGTTATTTAATTCTCAAAAGATAAGGCAACCTCTGCTACTATTTTAGGGACGCAAGGTTTCTCTTAAGGTTGGATTCCTCAAAGGCACTCACCTTTCCTTTGCAAATTGCCAACATTATACAAGAAATTTTAACAAGCAACTTCTTTAATAATCTTGATTCTGGCCATGCTGAACCATTTTAAACTCTACAGACACTTCACATTTTTATTCCTCTACAGATTTTTATACATGTTTCTCCATCTGCCTGAAACATACTTGTCCATAATCTTTGCCTATTTTAATTCCTGCTATTCTTTCAGATCTCAACCTTAGCTGTCACTTCCTGTGATGTATTAGTGAGGATGTTTTCGACTGCCAGGAAAAAACAAAATTTAACTCAAAATGACTTAAACAACAGGATATTTACTGTTAAATTAGATGCCTCTTATGTATCATTCTGTTGCTCTCAGTGCATTGTGTTCTTCATGCCAGTGGGCCAGCAGCCAAAGAAAAGAGTGACAGTGCCAGTGAGGTTAATTGATTATTAGTACATGAAGAACTAGGGGTGCAACTACACAGTGGGGGCAGGGAGAATCCACTGGCTTATCTTTTGGTGCTTCTATTCCCTGAGATCATAGAAAATGTGCAGTTTCAGGAAACATGGCCCCGAAAGGGCAAGGCAACAAGGGCTGAGGGTAATCCAGCATGGTAGTGAAAGGTGAAGATGATGGATATGAATCAGGAGCTTGCAATCGGCTGCAACAGCGGGGATCATAGTTGCGAAAACCCCCTTGCCTTGAGTCTTTGCAGCTTCCACCTTGAAGAGGACTCTGTGATGAATCAGACTTGTACCTCTTCTCTCAGGGAAGAAGTAAGGGTATATTGTCTTCAAAAGTGGAGGTCAAGAGGGGATCCGATTGATGCCAGGCATGGACTATATTAGATACCATATCACCATATCCTTCTATCACCGCTGAGATTCCATCAGAATTAGGTGCAATCTGACTGTACCTCAACTCATCCTTGCACCTGGACCACACATTTCTCATCTCCTTCCCAAGGTTTCCCTGTTAATGCTAAGCTGTTGGACACTGTTGAACCTGGCTGGTACCCATGCATGCAAAACTCAAAGGTCTGAGGCAATTAACACACCATAGGCAAATCTTTGATCAACAGGAGGTGAGAGTTGGTGCATAAACTATGCACCCTCTCCCCCTGATGCCCTGTCCCAAGATGCAGTTTACATGGCTTCTTAGAGGACTGTCACACTCAGTGCAGCCAGCTTGATAATGCTTCCTCATACTGACCCTTCCTCCTTCCCGCCTTCATTCTCTCTGTCCCCCACACATGCTCCCTGATACTGTATCCTCTACTGAGGTGCATATCAGCATTTTGTCCCAGGATCTGCCTTTTTGAGCAAACCAAAGATAACGATCACCCATAACAAAAAGTACGGAGGAGGTAGGAATTTCCAGAGTTCAGAAGGATGTGTGCCCTGTTTATTTTTCCAGTCTTCCTTTTTCAGTGCCTTGGGTTTCGTCTTCACACTTGTCCTTTCATGGTTTTAATAGGGCTGCAATAACTCCAAGTACCAGGACCTCAAACAAAAATGTTCAAATTCTGAAAGAGGGGAAGAGAGCATAACTCGTCCTTTCTGGATAGGAGTTAAGTCTCCTAGAAGCTCCCCAGGCTTCTGGGAGATACCTTCTCACATCTCCTTGCCAGAATTGCATCCCATTCCCATTCCTAACTGGCATGAGGAACTGACTTTCTTAGTCCAATCATGATTCATCCCTTGGGATTGGAGAAGACCCATCCTCCCCTAAGTCGCGTTCCTGAACAAATCAAGAAAGAAGTGAGGGATTAATAGCGGTGGGCACAGTGGTAACTATGTCAGACACTTATTAGCTAACCCAGGAGCCATTTTCAACACTCCTTCACCTTTGCCCATCTCCCACTATAGAGACTAAAGAAGCAACATACTTTCAGCCTCCTTTGCAGCTAGGGAGCCACGTTATCTGTTTTTAGACATGTGTATGTAAGGGAAAGCTTGGTAGGGGGTTTCTTCTAGGTCCTCCTTGATAAAAGTATATTGACACGAAAAGAGCTTCCTCTCTCTCTCTTGCTCCCTCTTTGGTCACCTCTCTGATTCATTTCTTTACCCCTGATCATGTGAAGATATGATTCCCAGAGCTTTGGAAGCCATCTTGCAACCATGGGGCAATAAACCTAAGTACGAAAGACTAACAAACTAATAAAGGTAGAGTAGAATGATGGAAAGAACTTAGTTCCTTAACTACATCCTTGAGCCACTAAAGCAGCCCTGGGATTGCTTTTCTCTGGATTTTTTTAAGTTATATCAGATTACTGTCTTTCTTATTTAGCCATTATTATTTAAGTATTACGTTACATGCAGCTAAAAGCCCTTCTAACTGATAAATCAACCAACATTTCTAGGAGGCATCCCTGGACCCTACAGACTCTATTAGCTATCCCTTTCCCCTAACAGCCAAGGCTTACTGCTGTCATGGCTATTACTGCAGTACGCTTTCATCGTTCAGTTAAACAGAGATTCCTTTGAATCGTCTAAATTCTGCAAGCAAAAGCTAAGCCACTGCCACAGAGCGTGTAATACAGTATTCCTGCACAGGGCAGTGGGCTGGTCTAAGCACCTCCACAGTCTCTTACAACTTTGAAATCTATGACCCCAATTGCTTTAATATAAATGTCCCTTTTCCATGCATAAAAGGCTTTTTTCCTTCCATTATGTCATAGCAAATTGCTAGGCAACACAAGAATAAAACTTGGATAAGTGTTCTATTCTGTTTGTACTGTGGGGAACTATCAAGCTAAATTTCCACTTTTGCAGATCATTTGGGGGATTATTTGTTATTCTGAACAGGCCTGTCCCCATTCTCCTTCAGCAGTATGGAGAATGGATAGGAAAAAAATGTGCGTAAATGTTTCTTTCTTTTTGAAATGATATTAATAAAGTATTTCCTGTGGTTATGGCTAATAAGTCACTTGTTTCCTAATTTTTCTGTATCAATATGCTCTTCAAGGAAGCTTAAACCCCAAACCTCTACACGTAGTGTGGTATTTGTAGAGTTCACTACAGTCTATAATTAACAGAGGGATTGCCTTTGGGGAAGAACAGAAAATTGAAGATTAAAAACCTGACCAAATATTTACCTGCAAACAGAAACCTTTTATAAGGAGCAAGGACTTGTAAATTTATAAATGTTCAGAAAATGTTCCCAATATTTTGTCTGTCTTCACTGAGTGATTTCTTGGTGGTCGACCAGAGAGCAGAGCAGAGAATGACACTGACTGTCCTCCAACTCTATGCTGGGTACTCGATGAGTCACTTTATAGGTATTATCTAATTAAATGATTTTTGTCATTTAAAAATACTCTTTACAATTACATAAGTAATACACACTTGTAAAATTTTTCAGCAATTCAGGGACATAAAGATGAAGAAGTGAAAGTTCCCCTTCACTCCCTTTACCCCTCAATTTCCCTTACATTCCTGGAAATAATTACCATTCCCTTTGGCGTATATCCATCCTGACTTTATTTTTTCTATGCCTTTTCATAAATGCACATATTCTTACATGAATATATAAACAAACCATACTTCATGTATTCTAGGATGCACTTTTTTCAAGTTTAAAATCTCTGAAATAAGAATGCACCTTACAATTAAAGGCATTCTACAGTGGCCAATTTCTCTCTTTCTTAGTGGCACATAAAATAATGGTGCATCTTGAAATAAGTGGCATTTTGGAGTAACAAGATACAGTAGATACAGCGCTTACACAATTATATAGATGTATGACTGTGTGAATTGCTATGGACAGCTTTCAGTACACATGGGTCTGCCTCATGCATTTTAATGTCTGTGTGAGCTGCCATTGTACGAATGTACCTGCTTTTATTTAACCATATACCTTGTAGATGGACCTTCAGATTATTTCCAAGTCCTCCTGGTAGAAAACAGTGCTGCACTGACCATCCTTGCCCCTAACTCTTTGGATCCATGTAATAAATATTTTTTTACCAAGAGATTCCTATCTCATGAGTTTTCATAGTTACCCTACGTGGTAGGAAAAACTTATTCAGAACTCAATGAGACACATGTTCAAATCCTGGCTCCAGAGCTGCCATGTTGAACAACTCAAGGGAGTTCAAACTGTCATTTGGGTCAGGGGTCAGCAAACTTTTCTGTAAACAGCCAGATGGAATGAACACCTGAGATGTGTGTATGACTCAGTTTCTTCACCAAGAAAATAAATCTGTGTTAACAGTGTTTGTGAGAATTAACACAACGCGACAAGTAAAGCATTTACAAGTGCTTGGTAAATGCTATAGCTATTAAAAAATTTTATTCTTTTACTGATGAGGAAATTCACAGTTATTAATTCACAGAAGCAGGACACAAACCAGGTGAGTCTGACTCCAAAATTTATGCCTCTCCTATAGCACCTACTGCCTCAAAAGGAAGAATCTATTGAAGAGAGAATCTGAACTCAGGGGAGCTGAAAGGCTTTTATAAAGTCCTACTATGTCACTGTCGGACATAGTGGACTTTGGCTCTTCGAGTGTCCAGCAAATATACTCCCCACCTGAGAAGGCAGCTTCTGTGAGACCCAGCCCTTTGGGCTTGCTGACATCCCCAACCAGTGGATTGTCCTGTTATTTACGCCAATTTAATATGATCGCAGTTCTATTACCTGGATGGAAATGCAGCCACAGAGGTGTTGATACAGCTGTCACAGCAAGATGGAGATAGTACGTCTCATTAATATTAAGAAAAGAATAAACCCATAAATAAGACATTATCAAGTGAAATAAGATAGTCTCTCCTCCAACTTCTAACAAATCTCATGTGCAAAACCATGTAATTTCCCCAGGCATCCTCCCTACGAGACAGATGTATAGAATATGAATTGTGCGGGGAGGGAAATTGATATGCAGAACAGGAGTTGGCAAAATAATTAGAGCTGGGAGGCTGCCTGAGTCTCGTGGTTTATTTCAGAAGTCACCAAATGTACAATCCCGGGGTCCAGACCAGACGGGTATGTAACATATCAGTCCTTGAAAAAAGCCTGGAGATGATGGAGGGGTGATGGTACTGGCTGCTGAGGGTGAAAGCAGTGCCAGGCCTGACACACTGAACAGGTAAGGGCCACCTCCCCAGGTGGGGAAGGGCAGGGGCTGCCCCTTTGGTGGCACAGCACTGCCTAGTACTGTCGCATATGCTCCTTACCCACTCTGCCCACTAAGATCCCAACCTTCTGCGTCCCTCTCAATCATCCCAACCATTTCTCCTGGCTGAGGCTAAGTACAAAATGCAAGTTGTATTAAGTTCCTAAAACCTTATCAACTAAGAACCACTCGCAGACAGGGACCAGTTGGATCTGTATCCCCAGAGGGCCCCCAGCTCAACACCTGGCTGTGGTAGGGAGTCTAGAGATGCTTATTGATTGGAATTGACTAAAGCCACCAACAAAATACCCCGATGGAATAGGAGAGAAAGGAGAGAAGAGAAAGGCAGGAGTGAGGGGAAGAGAAGAGGAGGAAGACAGGAAGGAGGGAGGTAGAGAAAGTGGCGAAGATGCTGGAATGTGAATTGAGCAGATTGAGGCAGAAAAGGAGCAGAGAGACGAGGGAAGAGAGAGGACGAGACCGACGTAGAGCAGCGACAGAAGGCAGAGGAGGCAAATGGGAGTGGAACGCGAGCTGAGCGGACAGGGCAGGGAGATGGGCAGACAGAGAGAAGAAGCAGGTGGGGGCACAGGGGAGGCAGCGAGACAGGCAGAAAAAGACACACGGGACAAACACACTGAAAGAAAGATGGGCATAGAGATGGTCAGACCCCCGCAGACTGAAACAGCGCACAAAGATGGAAAGAATGTAGACAAAGCCTGAGGAGGGACAGAGATACAGGGCAGAGCCAAAGGCTTTCCTGGTCCCCCAGGGGAACCCACACGCCCCTCAGTTTATCTCCCTACTGAGCTAATTCCTTGATAAAGAAAGGAAAGAAGAAAAAATGTCTTTCTGAAAGAAAAGATTCTGAAAACCCATTACTTGGGAGGTGGAAAATGTCCTTCGTCTCCAGGCATTCTGCCAATTCTAAGGTGGCGCTGCATCTCAGCTTTTAGTTATAAAAAAGCTGCATCTGGGCTTGCATCTCAGCCCCAGAGAGCCTGGGCGGCGGGGGGGCTGACCCCTCTGGACTCCAGGCTGCTCCATGTGGTAAGTTGTGACCAGGAACCCACTCTTTCTACCCTCATGGAATTCTTGACAGGATCAGCTCAAATAGCACTATGAAAGCCTTCCAAAAAGTACATCACCCGCTGAGATCATCCAGTAATGAAGGTGAGACGTTAGTTTGTTTTGGTTGACTCCTATAGTCATTCACATTCCTCCCTCCCTCCCCTCCCCCTCCCTTACTGTCCTCTTTCCCATCTACTCCCCCACACGCGCCTGCTTTATATTCCAAAGAGACCTTGACTTCAGCCCTCAGGCCATGAAATATTCAATCCACTTGGACACTTTTTAATGAATCTGGGGTTTGATTCAGGCCATCGCGCCTTGACGCCTGCCTCTGTAACCCCTTCCTGGGACCGATTTGTCGGCTTTGAGCACTGCCCTGGAGATGGAGACAAGACCTCCTCTCCTCTCCCGGAACTGGCTTGCTGAGGCATCTGCGAGCATTCTCTTTGCCATCCCACCATGCGTGCCTGGAAGAGACAACAAGGCGACGAGATCTGTCTTACGCAAGAGTCAAAGGTGACTTTTAAAGGATGAGAAAAGAAAAATGCAAACCAAAAGCTACTAACAGCTCAGGCGGCAAATATCCAGGTGATTAACAGGCTGGCTGGATCAAGGATACAGATGTTTCATCCGAATTCCACGTTGTCCTCACCTGACTTCCTTCAGCAACCCCACCTCCCATACAGACTCAATGATCACAAGATTCATTTGCACTTATTGACATTTTGTTCTGTTAAAAAAAAAAAAAAAAGTGGGCTTTTCATTGCCAGTATTATATTGCGCTAGTGGGTTTCGTCTGACAGGTTGAGTCATAATAAAATTAAACAGACTGATGCATTTAAGACTCTTAGCACAGTGTCAGGCTCATGTTAAGTGCTGGACAAATAACCGGTATTTTGATTAATTTTAGTCGTAGTCATCGTCACCGTCTTCATCTTGGGGACAGACCTGGCGTTCCGTTCTGCCTGCAACAGGTCACACCATATCTGGCACTGACGTGGCTCTTAGTAAAATTTGCCAAGGAGCTGTTTGGACAGTGAGTATAGGCTTCCCAAACAGTCCGTGCATCCCAACGTGGTCTCCCTTCTTCCCTAAACTCCTATCCAGTCATACAACAGTTACCAGGCACCTGCCGAATGCCACACATCATACTAGGTGCTGGGGATTCCAGGTGAGCAAGATAGAAAGGGTTCTTACCTTCAAACTTGTTAAGCCACAGGACTTCCCATCCATGTCAGTGACAATGGCAAATCTTAATACAGCACGGGGCTCAGCCAGATACTCTTCTCACATCCTTACCGGCACTGACACACTTAATCCTCACAATTGGTCTTTGGGGGAGGGACTTCTACAACTCTCATTTTATATTTTATGTATCTATAGACTGAGGCCCAGAGAGGTCGATTCATCTACTGAGAGCACACAGAAATAAGCAGCAGAGCTGGGATTTAAAAGCTCCAGAGTCCACACAGCTAAACCACAGTGGTGCTGCATCATTCGGATCATGGTGTTTCGTTCTGTGAGGGACTGTTGCCATTTGTTTCTGCAAATAGATTAGAATATCCTTCAACTCCGTGGAGACAGGAAGCAGATTAGTGGTTGACAAGGGCTAGGAAGAGGGGGAGTGAAGAGCGATCACTAATGGGTATGGAGTCTCCATTTGGGATATGAAAGTTCTAGAACTAGACAGTGATGATGGTTGCCCAATACTGTGAATGTACTTAATACCATCGACTTAAACATTTTTAAATGGTTAAAATGGTCAATTTTATCTTATGGGAATTTTATCCCTTAAAAATTTCCTTTAATCCTTAAGTGTAGGGTTGTCTTATATCTTTCATATCCCCACAATGACTAGAATGTAAAAGTTCTTAGCAAACATTTCATGATCGGCTGAGTGATTGCCAGTGGTCTTAGAAGTGGAGTTTGTTTTGTTTTTATTATCATCACTCTTGTGATTATTATAAACAGAGCCCTTTTGGAGCCCAGAAGGTTCCTGTCCATCTATGAGCAACGGGACCACAGATTGCGCTGATTCCGAGGGTGAGGGGACAGGTGTTCAGCACCAGGTGCTGGGCTAGGCCGCGCAAGGTGCTTCCCCAGAATAGGCGCTACACAGGGGTGAGTCAGCATCAAGATGGGGTTGAGAAGGCAAAGTTCAGAACCAGAGGAACAGCTCAGGCTTGAGGTCTGAGGGACAAACCAGGGCTAAAAATAGAAAACAACCTCAGGGTCAGGAAGTGAGAGAATCTGAAGCCTTTTGGGAAGAAGAATACAACAATAATATAAAAATAACAGTAATAGTGAATCAAACCCTTAGATAATTCTTTCCACGTGCCAGATACTGACTCAAGGGTTTTCACATATTAATTCATTTATTCTGGATTATTATTATCATTACCCCCACTTCATAGGTAAAGCAACTAAGGCACAGAGAAGTTAAGTGACTTGCCCAAAGTCACACAGCTAGCGAGTGGCAGACTCTGTATTCTAAGCCAAGTGGTCAGGAGCTCTGGATTGACTCAACCATGGGAGTTAAGGAGTGAATCCGGAGTTAAGATTCTGGTCCTGCTGAGAGCTAACTGCTGGCCTGATGAGAGGAAGGGCCCCTGGAGCTTGAGGTTTAAGGATGCAGATGAAATGCAGTCCTCAGGGCCCTGGACTCACAAAGGAATAAGTCAGTTCCCAACACCTAGAGGTAGAGAGGTGTAATGGCTCGGAACACAGATTCTGGCCTGGAAGCTGGGCCTTGGACTCCAGCTCTGTCCCTAAGCAGCTGTAAAACCTCAGGCAGATTCCCTGATCTCTCTCTGCCTCAGTTTCCTCATCTAAAACGGAGATATGATCCTTCCTAACTGTGAATTATTATAGAGTTACTGTCAGGAGTACATGACTGGATTTTTGTAAAGCGTTGAGACCAGCGCCTGGCATGGAGTAAGCAGAATGTGCTAAATAAAACAAACTCAGTCGAGTAGGAGCCACGACGCCATGTACCGTGGGCGGGGGGGACTTGGAGAAGCAGCGACCAGATGGAGAGCTCCCTGCACACTTTGCCTTTAACAAAGGAAACCGAACTCTTGGCTGAAAAAGAACTGGTGGCTTTTTGTTTCATACTGAAAGTTTCACACTGAAACTTACTCTTATGTCTTGAGCCACCGTGCTGTTTGTGTGCCCACAGTTCCTGCACGCCCCCTCCTGTTTCCATCCATGGCAGGAAGGGAGGGGCTGCAAGTTCTCCTGCCTCAAGCTGCCCACGTGGTGATATTTAATTAACCTGTTCATTTGATCTTCTGGTTTGCTCAGTGGCTCCCTTTCCTTGATGCTCCCAGAGGTTTGAATACAGTAAAATTCAGCCCTAATTAAAACCTAATTGAGATGCCAGCAGTCTCTGTTAATGAAACATCAGAAAGAGACTGGATTTCTTTTTTTTTTAACAGGCTTTTCTTAAAATCTTTGAGAGGGGGGATAGAATGAGCCCAGGTAGGAAAGAACAAAGTTAACAAACTCCCTCTTGTCTCCAAGTGTGTGAGGGTGGCCTTTCTAAGTCTCTCTTCTGGTCTGGGATTGGAAGCCAGTCCTTTGAGCAGAAAGAGTCCTAGAATCTGTGTCCAGAGATCTCTTGTCCCAAACTTCCCGTTTGGGACCTAGACCTCAGTAATTTTCTCCCCTCTTAGAGTCTCCGTTTTTCTATCTGCAAAATGGGGATGCCAGACCAGCTTTCGTAGTCTATGGTTTGAGAACATTAAGTTGTCAAGTCCTTGTATTCTTGAGCCTGGCAGGACAGAGTCGCAGGACCATCTTCCGCCCCAGTCTCTCCCCTCCCCTCATCATCCTGAGAAAATGGCAACAAGCAGTTTTTTCCACTCAAGTCACTGGGCTTTGAGTGATACAAGCTGCCCACAGTCACCAGGAACTGGACCAGAGATTGGACTTCTAATTCTAAGCAGCACTGCAGATCTAACTGAGAGGCCAGGGTTCTCCACATTGGGTGGAACCAGTCAGACCCAGCCAGATTCCCTCTCCTGGGGGAGTTTTAGCTGTTCCTCTCCCCAAGCAGAGTAGAGAAGCAGCAGCATGGGCACTGGCCAGACAAACCTGGGTGTAAAACCCTCCTGGTACCTCCTCCCTGCCACGTAGCAGCTATGTGGTGTACACTCTCTGGGCCTCGGTTTCATGATATGTAAATGAGGATAATAAGAATAATTCCCTTCTCTTTTTTTTTTTTTGCGGTACACGGGCCTCTCACCGCTGTGGCCTCTCCTGTTGCGGAGCACAGGCTCCGGACGCACAGGCTCAGTGGCCGTGGCTCACTGGCCCAGCCGCTCCGCGGCATGTGGGATCTTCCCGGACTGGGACACGAACCCGCGTCCCCTGCATCGGCAGGCGGACTCTCAACCACTGTGCCACAAGGGAAGCCCTAGTTCCCTTCTTTATCTCATTAGATAACTACGTCAATTACATGGCATGGGGCTTGACACATATTAGCCCCTAGTTATAGGTAGCTGGTAGCTGTGGTTACCATTGATGGCAGCAGATAAAGAAACAGGAGAGAGAGAAAGAGAGAGAGAGAGAGAGAGGGAGAGGGAGGGAGAAGGCAAAAGCAGAAGAGACACAGAGATGGCAAATCACAGAATGTGTGCATGGGTGAAGTGCCCTTACACGCAGCTCTCGGCCCACGTGCTCCAGGGGGACTCCATCCCTTTTCCAGCCATAAAGCACGTGGCTCAGGCCCAAGGCAATCGGAGCCTCACATTCTCCTGGCCACTGTGACCGGTCCAGAGGAGAGCACGCAATGAAAGTTAGCCCATGCCTGGTTGCACTCTGCCGTACCCGAGACGCAGAGTTCCGTTGATTCTCCAGCGTCCACGAGAAATCAACTCCCACTGACCCTTTTGTGACTTTCGAGGACTCTCGTAAATTTGTTGGGCAGGTCATGGGAAAGGATCACATCACAGAGCAAGTGGCTTTCCACCAGACGGTCACCTTGCCTGAAACTTACTCTTTCTCTCGTTTGTCGCTCCCCGCCTCCCAGGAACAACCCAGGTGCTTCCAAGAATAAACTTCAGCCCCGAACACCCACCAAAACGTTTTCCCAGCAAAGGGAGCTTTCTATTCCAAAGAGCAATTCTGGCTGAACCAAATGTCCTCTGTCTGTCTGCGTAAGTCAATTACCAGGTAAGCCCTCCATCAGCAGAGGACATTATCATAAGCGTTCCTGGGCAGGAGATAAGATCGATATCCTCTGCCCCTCATTTTGCTGGCATGTTGCTCCCACCCCTGGTGTCAACATCCCAGGCAGAACGAGCAAAAGACTTTCCACCTTAGTTCCCAGAGGAGAGAGATTCGGATGCACAGCCATCTCATTTTTCCTTAAACATCTTTATTGGAGTGTAATTGCTTTACAATGGTGTGTTAGTTTCTGCTTTATAACAAAGTGAATCAGTTATACCTATACATATGTCCCCATATCTCTTCCCTCTTCCGTTTCCCTCCCACCCCTCTAGGTGGTCACAAAGCACCGAGCTGATCTCCCTGTGCTATGCGGCTGCTTCCCACTAGGTATCTATTTGACGTTTGGTAGTGTACCTATGTCCATCTCATTTGACTTAGGGTTTGCAGGTCCCACTGCCACCAGAATTGCCAAGGTTAACCATTCCGGATGAGAACTGGAATTAATAACACAGCAATGGCCTTGCACCCACCATGGGTTCCCCCTGTTAGTTAATAGAATGATTCATTTGAACTGCTTCCCCCTTCATTGATGGCGAGGGGTCCACTCCTCCCACTGCTATAGCCCTTCCCTCTCTAGGAAAAGACAAGTGAGGCTTATTGAATTCTAATACATCATCCTGGCAGTGGGCAACAACAGAGAGAGACAGACGTGAGAACAGAACACGGAGCCCCATATCCATCCCTCACGGCCCCCCCTTTCCTCCTCCTCTACTCAGCAGATCTACTCAGCACCCCCTAGGGAAGCCGAGAGTTCATTATGAACACTAGCAAAGGGTCAATAAATACACGGCTGAGATTTCAGGCACCTACTGTGGCTGTCCTCATCACCGGCAAAGTAATTGCATGGCCCCAGCCTCGTTTGTGGGGTGGGGATTGGTGGCAGGGAGCTCAAAGGAGCTCTAGAGCCAGAATGATCTTTTCCTAAAGCAAATTTGATCGTGTAAAACCTCTCCACCTCACTTAAAACTCTTCAATGGCTCCCTATTGCCTCTAGGATAAAGACCAAAGCATTTAATATCGCTCACAAGGTTCTGCAGGGTCTGGTCTCTGCTGAGGTGTCTAACATTACATACCCACGCCTGCCCCCTCCCATTCGCAGCCTCTCCAGTCATACTGAGAGACTTTCATGCTGTCAGTGGCTTAGGGGGCCTCCAGAGCTCAGGTCAAACCTAAGTTCCTCATTCTGGAATAGATCCTGCTTTAATACAGTCTTCTAACCCCTCATACCTGCCCACATTTCCCTGTCTAAAGACTGGGTTGATGCTGGGTTGATGTGTAACTCTATGTCCTGTTCACCAAGCATCTCCAGCTTCTAACACAAGGCCTGGCACACAAAAGGAACTCAGTAGATATTTGCTGAATGAATGTCGTTATAAAGTAGGGTACGTTCCAAGAGCCGGAATCTGGAAGTGGAGCTAAAACAGCATGTGCAACAAGGTGGGAGAAGAGGCAAGAGAGGTGAACGGAGGAGATCACGGGACAGTCACTATTCAACACCGACCGTGCGCCAGGCCCTGTTCTACGCACTGAGGATACAGCAGTGAGTAAGGTGGACATCACGCTCTAAGTTTCCGGAGCTTACATTTGAGGTCATTCCCCTCTCATGTTGCAGGATATTCATCCTGGAAGTGTCTCCAGTTGTAGTGTTATTCTAAGTTGTGACAAGAATGCATTGCACACACAACCAGGTGTAAAGGACCTCCCATGGGCCACCTCCAGAGCTGGGGTCTCATCCACGGGGAGGCCAGTTAAGTACTTCAACACACCCCCAAAATGAATCCCCTCCACAACCTGTTGATGATAATTGGGTGGCTTCTTCTCGATTTTGTGGAGGCTCAGGGAAGGCGGATTGCGTCGCACACCGTAGGATTGTTTCCCCCTTGCACACCCCAAGGCCCTCACCCCTACTGGCCACTTCACCTCTCTTCTCTCCCTCTCACGCCGCCTCTCAAAATTCTTTCTGCTCTGAGCAATTCAGCCTTCATCTTCAGCTTGCAAATTTTCCTAATAGTGACCATCTGCCGTTCTTCAAACGTGCCCCTTGGTCTATGCTCCCGTATACGCACTGATCTAATTTGCTTGCTCTCCTACGGACAGTTAGAATCCACCAGCGCACCACAGCCCACCGGCAGTCACACATGGGGCCTTGCTCCACAGGCTAAGGATTTTGGCCTCTGTCTAGGGGACCATGTGTAACACAGGAGGTTTCTGGTAGGGGCGTGACTCTGGGCAGACTGCCCCACGGCACCGGAGACTTCAGCTCAGCTGCCGGGAAGAATCCAGATGCAGCTGTGGGCTCCCTTCTTCTGGCATTAATTGAGGCTTCACCCAGGGCCCAGCTGCAGAGAAGCCCGTGTGGTGCAGCACAGACGGGGAGCAGCTGCATAGGCGGCTCTAGGCTCCGCAGGCCTTCCTCACCCCAGGGGTCTTGCTGCTGGAAGCAGAGCTAGGGTGGCCTTGGGGAGAGGGCATCTCTGAAGTGGAAGGGAAATGCTTCAGCTTCCCACAGAAGAGGGAAATGGTTGTTTCCTTGGGAAAAACCTATAAAGTGGAATCGCCCAGAGGATTCTCTCTGATCTCCTTTGAGGACTGAAGCCTGCAGTCAGTGGCCCTTCCACAGAGCGCTCCTTTCAAGGGAGAGCCACGGAGTTGTGCCGCCTGGCAACCCCACCTCCCATCTCTTGCCTCCAACCTCCTGTGGCTGGGCCCAGTGGGCCCAGAGAGTCGTCTGGTAAGAATCAAAATTGTCAAAAATAATTGCAGGTACCATTTATCAAGAATTTACCAGGGCAACCTGCTTAACATACACGATCTTGATTAAGCCCCTCAATAACCTGGTGAGATGGAGATTATTATCACCATTTGACAGATGAGGGAGCTAAGGCTTCCAGCTACTTTCAAGTCCTGGACTCCCAGTTAAAAGCATTGTGATACTGAGCACGTTACTTGCTTAGCCTTTCCGCCTCAGTGACATCCCTGAATGCAGCTGCATACAAAAGTCTCTCTCTGAGTACAGCCCCCATCCTTACCCGGGTCTCCTACCCACCCTCAGGGTGACTCATAGACCATTCTCTGGGTTGGGGCAGCAGCTGTGGACTGGGCCTGCGAGAACCCTGGGAAAGCTAGAGGAACTGTCCCAGTCTGGAAATGATGAAGGTTTGAGGCTTAGGCAAAAACACAGGGTCCTGCAGAATCCTCCCTGCCCAAGTCTGGCTACTGGGAATTCAATTCTGCGTTAGATAAACACCTATACCACCCCCCAGGTGAAAATCCTAAAAGGCATATCTGACCCATCTGTCATCTGGTTGAAAACTCCACCACTGGCTCCCTTTCTATTACAGAACTCATGGGTAGCCAGCCATAAAAAAGAAAGTCAGCAAACTTGAGAGGGGAAAAGAGAGGGCAGAGGGAATGTATGATGGCTTATGGGAATTAGTAAGAACTGGTAGCTTGAGAAAAGCGAGAAATTGAACTTCAGTGAGCCTAGTCCCAAAAGAGCAATTTAGTGGGCCACGTAAGGAAACAGCAGAAAGCATGGTGAAGACGGGCACCCCCGGAACCAGGGGCTCAAGTGCTGTCAGGCTTCTGTAGCTCTCACGTCTGTTTCTTTCTGAAATTTGGCTTCGCTGTTCCTGTTCACATAGGTCTTCACCCAAAGGGAGCATGGCTGTGACAACCCGTTTTACTGCTTCTTTGAGTGACCGAGAAAGGAACGGTGGGTTCTCTTACTTCAGGTTGAGTTGAAGAATTTGCAGGAAAAAACAGATAGTGGCCAGATCAAAAAAAAAAAAAAAAAAAAACA
>NW_020173198.1:7996758-8138549 GCF_003031525.2 Neophocaena asiaeorientalis asiaeorientalis
AAAAAAAAAAAAAAAAAAAAAAGCCATGAGCAATAATCAGGATGGCTATAGATCTCACTGATGTAATAGAGCCCCAACATGACAGTGGCTTAAACAAGTTAGCTATTTTTCTCCCATGTAATAGTTCAGATGTAAGCCGGTCAGGGCCTGCAAGGTGACTCCATTTTGTCCAGGACCCAGGCTCTTTCCATTTTTTCGCTCTGCTGTGCTTAGGTATCGTTCTGCATGGCCTAAGAATGCTCACCACCACATCTACCATCCGGGGAGCAGAAGGAAGGAAAAGGTGAGTGAAGGAAGCAATACTTGGCTTAAAGAGCACAACTCAGAAGTTATATATATATCAGTTCCACTGACATCTTATTGGCCAGAATATAGCCACATGGCCACACATAGGTGCAAGGGAAGCTGAGAAATGTAGTCTTTAATCTGGGCAGCTATGTACTACACCAAAAACTAGGGGTTCTACCATTACTATAAAAGGGAGGTTATACACCCAGGACGACCTCCATTTCTGCCACAGTTGCGCAAAGGCAGGAGGGTTCTGGAAACAGAAACCAGAATATGACCTGGAACTAAGAATGTATTCTCATCTCCATCACTCTTCTCTGCTTCTCTTGGACGTCTGCTTCATTACCCTCTCCCTCCTCAGCTTTGAGCCCCTTCATGCCCAGGGCAGGTAGACTATGGCCACCTCACCATTTCTAGGCTTCCACATCCAGTGAAGTGGAGGAAAATAAGACCAGCCAGGCTTGAACACACATGGAACTTGGGATGAGCATTTACTGCCAAGTTAAGTGGATTTATGGTTTAACTCTGGGCCAGAAAGGGACAAATAATAACATAATGAGGCTAGGCTATTAGCTTATGAGGAATGAATGTTAAGTTATGTTAATAAGGGGAATATTAAATCCTTGTGAAGATCTGAAGGAGCTGTATGTGGCAGGGGTATGTTTTGGAAATAAATTAATTCTTGGGGTGATGAGATCAGTTTCATTTTAAACACTCTAGGGAGCAGCCAGCTGTAGAAATGCAGAGTAGAAGGAGATGCTCCAATCTATCTACAGGAAAAAAGCCGTCCCCACAGCCCAGCCAATGGGCCCTGAGTTGGAACTGCCCTCTACAGACATCAGTAACCAAGGCATAAGAGAAGAGCCCTTGACAGTCAGAGCCTGAAGCTGGAAACCTGCCAGACATCAGAAGGGACTGGTGAGTATGGAGACTTGAAGATTTTGGGTGGAGTGAGGACTGGATTCAAGAATGGGAGGGTTGGTGTACTCTAGAGAGAAGTGGATAAAGGGAGAGGGCCAGGGAGGGGCAGGAGAGAAAGGAGGGCATTGGGACTGGGGAGAGCATCCACATAGTAGTGCTTCAAATTCTAGGCCCTGGGGCATTCTGAGCGGTGCCTTCGGTCAGCGTGGTTAGGCTAAGGTCCAGCTGCCCCAGACGCTACATAGTTTGGTACTTAGCACCTGAACCTGTACCCCTGAGCAAAGAGCTGCTCAAATTTCCATCAGAGTCCAGTGTACATGCATTCAGTTTGGGAACAGCAAGCAAGTGTGTTTCCAAAATAAGGAGGGAAAGAGCCCCCCCCCCCTTCTTGCATCACCAGGCATCAGGACATTCCCACTGTAGACTGTGAGGTTGAGGGAGGGCCCACCATTTGGGGACTACTGAGAAGAGATGGGATCCACCTGCAGACCACAAG
Organism: Neophocaena asiaeorientalis asiaeorientalis; assembly: GCF_003031525.2. NCBI lineage: Eukaryota > Metazoa > Chordata > Mammalia > Artiodactyla > Phocoenidae > Neophocaena > Neophocaena asiaeorientalis. The sequence goes on from NW_020173198.1 coordinate 7,998,464, forward strand.
CCAGATGCCCAAATGGTTAAGTTAGCTGTAACCACTGTATGAGTTTGCTAGGGCTGCCATGACAAACGACTCAGACTGGGTAACTTAGACAACAGACATTTATTTGCTCATAGTTCTAGAAGCTAGAGGACCATGATCGAGGTGTCAGTAAGGTTGGTTTCTTCTGAGATCTCTCTCCTTGCCTTGTAGATGGGCTTCTTCTCCCTGTGTCCTCACATGGTCTTTCCTCTGTGTATCTGTGTCCTAATCTCCTCCTCTTATAAGGACACCAGTCATATTGGATTAGGACCCACTACAATGAGCTTATTTAACCTTAATTACCTCTTTAAAGACGACCTCCAGAGATAGTCACATCCCGAAGTTAGGGCTGGGGAGTTAAGGACTTCAACATATGAATTTTGGAGAGACACTTCAGCTCATAACATCAACCGTGATGAACCAAAAAGGGAGCTTACTTTGTAATTTCACATGTCAAAGCCTCAAGGAGAGACTGACTAAACTCCTTCTCATCTCTAATTACAAATTTTGGGAGAGAGGATTTGGGGTTGGTCCAGTTTGGGACAGATGTCCATCCCTGGTCCAATCAGCTAAGCCCAAGTATGTGGGCTCATCCAGAACAAACATGGCTGCCAAGACTCTGCCAATGGACACTGGCAGCAAGCTATTGGCCTGTGGCCTTGACAGACACTCCATATCACCTGTCAGAATAAACTCAAACTCTTCAGTAGGGCATACAGAATCCTTTACTCCCTATCCCCTTAATTGCTACCTCTCTGCCCCATGCCCTGCGACCCCTGCACAAATTCTGCCCTTCATCTGTGCTAAAGGTACAATGCCCTGACCTCACCTCACTGTTTCCTGCCTCCAGGCCTTCACTCAGGCCGTTCCCTCCATCTATCGAGCCTTCCCTCTCCACTTCCTTTGTCTACCTGACAAGCTCTCACTTATATTTATATTTCAAAGCCCAACTGAAGCATTCCCTTTGGAAAATCTTTTCTGACTTCCTTTAGAGTCAGCCTCCCTCTTTTATTTCATTCTGTGCCTGTATGTACCTCTTTTATAGCCCTTAGAACACTCAGGCACAATTTTTGTTATATTGCTTTTCTCTTGCAGTAGACTCTGGGTTCCAGGTTATTAGAGAAAATTCACCTTACCTATCCCAAAGTCTAGCACAGTGCTTGCTTTGTACTCAAAACTATTTGTGGAATAATGAATGAATGCATGTTATCACCTGGGCACAATGGGATACACAGTTTACAAATAAAGCACAAGTCTCTGTCCTTTAGGATCCTCCAAGTGACTAAGGAAGACATTAATATGAATACTGGTTATGAAAATAAAGATGTAAGCCAAGGGCTAAGGAAGTACAAAGGGAGCCGCCACTTAAACTGGGAGAATTACGGACAGCTTCTGGGAGGAGGTGATTTTGAGTGTCACAAAGGATAAGTAGGAGTTTGCCAAGTGGTGTTAGACAGGGAGGGGGAACTAGAAAGACAAGGCCATATTAAGGAAAGAGCATGAACAAGGCATGGGGAAAGGACCTTGCTTGGCTTGTAGCTGCAACAGAGAGCAGTTATAGGGACAATATGACCACGGATACCAGGTGGGAACAGCATCACCTGGTGTTCTGAGAAAGGGAGCCCCAGTCACACCTGGGCCTTTTGGCTGTTCTCAGGAATAAGCTGGGAAGAGAAAACCACTTTATGTTGTACTCATGGAGCCACCAGCTCCTCAGGACATCCACCCAGAGTCTCTCTGCCTCCATGGATTTTCTCAGGAGAGAGGGAAAGACACGAAGTTTCCAACAGTCTTGAGTCAAAGAAACCAAGTCTTCAGAGTCTGGAGTCTGCATGACCTCTTCCACTCCCTCCCCCAAATGACAGAGGGGTAGGGTGGCCTCTCTGAGCCTGGAATGAGACATTCGCTTCCCACCTCCTGCACATAACAGAACATTTTCTAAGCCTCTCTGATTTCAGTTTGCTCTGCTAGTCACAAGCAGGTCTTTCTCCTCTCTGAGCCTCAGTTGTTCATCCGAGAAAAGGTGATAATGGCCCCTCAGGATTATTATGAGGGTTAAAGTTAATGTAGGTCAAACACCTAACCATGATTGACATCTAAAAGGTACTTAGTTAACAGTGGCCATTACAATTAGTTTCTTAAGTAGAAATTGTGCTTGTCTTTCATCTCCTGTTCTAGAACTGTAAGTTTCTGGAGTAGATTCATGCCCCACACTGTCCAGCATATATTTATGCTCAATAAATGTATGTTACATCAATGACTGCCTAGAATCCTAGAATTTTCAGACTGAGAGATACCTAAGAAAACAGCTATCCCAACACCTCATTTTATACACGGAGGAAATAGAGACTTCTGACTCCATCACGTGTTTCCTTACCCACAAGAAAATGGAGTGGCTATTGGGTGGTCATAAGGATTCAATGAGTAAGTACATATGTAGCATTAAGGCCAGTGTCCGGCACATAATAACCATCAATAAATATCAGTACTGTTATAGGATGATTGAGGTGGGCCCAAAGGCACGTAATGAAGTCGTAGTGAGCCTGAAGCTGGAGCCATGTGCTCTTCCCCGTCTATCACCTTCCCCATTACACCCCACTGCTTCCACATGCGCCTTACCCTAGCTCCTGAACTCACGTGGGGTGTGGAACTCACATGGTGTTCCCATGTCCCAACAGGGCACAGGTTGACCCCTAATTCCTAGGGAGGACTTCTCAGGCAATCTGATTGTCAGTCAAACCAGGGTCTTGGCCAGCTTAGGGCCCCATCATCTCTGAGCACCCTCCCTGCTTGCAACACCCCAAATATGCTGAACTACTTCGTCTTCAATTGTATAGAACAGTTTGTCTCAATCAGGGCAAATTTTGCCCCCAGAGGACATTTGACAATATCTGGAGACATCTTTAGTTATCAAAATTGGGGTGAAGGGTGCTACTGGTTTCTAATGGGTAGAGGCCAGAGATATTGCTAAACATCCTACAAGGCACAGGCCAGTCCCTTACAGCAAAGAAGTATTCAGTCCAGAACGTCACTGAGCCGCTGTTGAAAGACCCTAATGTCAGCGCATGTGCATTCAGATGCTTCACATCTGTTTCATAGCTACGCAATCAGCAGGTAGCTTTAGCATTAAAGAGACCAGGGTTTAAATTTTAGCTCATCCACTTACTAGCTGTATGACTTTGGACGTGATACTTAACTTCCAGTTTCCTCATCTGAAAACTGGAGATATTTATGCCGTAGGGAAGCTTTACGATGATACACAGAAAGCACATAGTATGTGCTTAAGACATAATAGGTAGTAGACAACGTCCATTATTATTTACCTCCTCATTTTTGTAAGGTGTGTAAATATGGATTCTTGAAAATTTTGGTTGGGGATGAGCCAGAAGTTGGCTGACAGAAGACAGATGAATGGATGTTGATGGATCACTTAGGGCCAAGAAAGGCTCCAAGGCAAGAGATGGGAACCTGGGCAAGGTGAATGGGAGGGAGTGGAGGCAGAAATAGTAGGGGAAAGAATCCATGCATGTAGGAAATTATCATTCACTCATTTATTTTCAAATGTTATAGGCCAGGCTCTATGCTAGAATCATAGACATGATTCATTTATTCATTCAATAAAAATTTAGTGAACACCTACTATGTACTAAGCACTATGTACTTAGCACTGTACTAACACACCACCCAGTTGTTCATATCTTTATTTATTTATTCTGCAGTTATTCCCTGAGTGCCCACTCTGTCCCAGGCATTGTGTTACAATCTCACGTACATTGCTCCCTCCCTCCCTCACTTACCCACTCCCTCATTAATTCATTATTTAATTAACTCATTCAACAATTGTTTATAAGAACCTATGCTATACCAGACACTAGGTTAACTGCTGATAAAAGACTGAAAGCTCTAGAAAGGGAAGAGACAGGTCATTGATGGACCTTCATCTAGGATGGGGAAACCACAAGGGAAGCAAAAAATTCTGGACTTTATGGAATCATGGTACAACCCGCTTAGTGGTCAAAACTGTGGAGAGAAGACCCTCCACAGCAGCTAGTAGGCAGAAGCTCATTTTCCCAAGACCCCAGGTTGTCCATGATATAGACGTGAATGGTAAAATCTGAGGTCTGAATTAGAATTGTTAGGTGATTTTCTAGGGCTTGGTTGCAGAGAACAGAATCCACTTCAGCTACTAAAGCATAGTATCTCTTGGGTTTTGGGCTCTGTTCATTGCTTTGTGCAGCGATGGATTTTAGAATCACTGGGAAAACTGAAGAAACAGCTTCTAGACTGAGCTTCTAGTCTGCAGCTGGAGATCCGAGCCATCTCTGCTGTGCCCAGCGCCAGCAAGGGTGCCTCTTACCTCGCCCCCGACTTAACTCGTTCTGAATCTGAGTTTCAAGCAAGATTGTCTGATTTTCAGAAGCCCTCTCTGGGAGGCATAGTTTCTATCTTTCCAGGAACAAAAGCATTTTGGAAGGAAGATGGAATGAAAGTAGATTGAGCCAATCCACAGTCTTCCTCATAGGAGATTAATTTCGTTGTAAATCAGTGATAAAGTAGGTTCTGTAAATCTAACCCTCTCAGTTACCATCAGAATACACTGTTCTACAGGTGTTAAAAGCTTTCCCTCTAAAGGGCTGGCTGAATTAAATGTGTGCTGATGACCCATTCATTCTGGAATTCAACCGAATCAGAATTTTTGTGGGTAGGGACCAGGAATCTGTATTTTTTTAACTTTTTTGGTAAACCCTCTGAACAGCCTGATTTGAGACCTCTGAGAAAAACTAATTCATAACAAATGACTTAATTCATCCTCCCAGGAATGTGTACATCTCAACAGAAGACAATTTCCTCAAAAGAGTAGATTGTCTAATGCCAGAATAAGACAGGAGAAGAAAGCTTTCTATTTTCATCAAACTAAACCAGGTGGGCACCACTCATTTCATATAATCATAGTCAAATCTTTCTTAAGGGGGTTTTGGAACTTCCCTCTGCATTTAAACAAAGAATGCCAATACTGTCAGTAGCTAACTAGATAGCTGCAAAATTGAATCTCAAGAACTGAAATCTGGCACACATCAAATAAAAGAAATAGAGTCTCTGCCCTCATAATGCGAACCACCTAACAGAGCAGACTAACAGGTAACCAGACAACCATAATTACTATTTAGGGGCGATAAGTAAGTGCCCTGATTTGAGGAGCGGGGGAAGGAGGTGTGTGGACACAGAGTGAAAAGGAAGCGTCAGCATGGATCCCTGCCCAGCCTGCGGGCATCAGAAAATCTTCTTGACGGAAGTGCTGTGTTAGCTGAGATCTGAAGGACGAGGTGGCCAGGCACAGAGGCCAGGGAGAGGGAAGAGAGCTACAGGTGGAGGGACCCATAGGTGAAAAGGCCTGGAGCCATGAGAGGGCCGGACACATTCGGAGAACTGAAATGTGTTCAGCACGGCCGGAGCACAGAAAATGAAATGACTGATTCTGAAAGTGGTGGCCCTGTACTAAAGGAAAGCAAGGAAGCAACATCAGCTGAAATCTTGGAAGGGCAGAGAGACCTGGCACGGACTGTCCTAAGGATGGAGCAGCGACCATCCAGTGCCCAGAACTGGGCAAGCGGCTTCTGTGTCAGCTAACTGGCTGTAATTGAGCTGAACCAGCAGGAATAAACGGCGAATCCAATAGGGCTGGAATGAAATCGCTGTCCCAGCTTCACGCCAGAGGAGCATCTAAGGAAGCAAAAGCTTTCAGTGGCCTTGCAAGAGGAGCCTGAGCACAATTCTCCTTACTGCAGGAGTCTCCATCTAGAAGCACACAGCACAGATCGCGTCCTTAAACCAAGCACATTGGGAACACAGCTGATCGTCTAGCCCGTCAATACCGTATGATTCCTTTTAGTCTCCCTTCCCATTCTTGAATCTGATCCAGGCAAAGGAGACACCGGAGAGGTAGGTTCAGGGACCCATACACACAGACACACACAGACACGCACACACACACACAAATGCCCACAAGCCCAGTTATAAATGTCTTGTTCTCTCTCATTCCTCCCACCGAGCCCTGTGCTCAGCCCTCCTGGCTTCTGGTTCTCCTGTTTTCAGCTCACCTGACGGTCCACACTCAGCACCACCTCCCCAGCTTTGCCTTGTCCTCCCTTCTCAATCATGATTTGACTTTTTCTTCCAACTAGGCTGTCTTAAAAGCTGCCTTGATACACTCTTTCCCGGTTTAACCTGGAGAGTGTTTTGTGATGAAAAGATTATGGCTCTCGGATCCCTCCTTAGCTGTATGACCTTGAGCAGGTGATAACCTCCCTGAGCCTTGCCTCCCTCACCCATGAAATGGGAACAACAATGGCTATGTCAGCGTTGTAGTGAAGATCAAATGGGAATCCATGCAATACCTTTACTGAAGTACCTGGCATATAAAAAAAATGCTAGAGAAGGAAAGCGTCCTTTTGTTTTCTTTCCCCTCACCAAAAGGAGTGCTTTACTCATGGCCACTAGTCTGAAATTAGGTAATCATTATGATTGTGTTTTCTTTTCTCAGTTTCCCAGATTATGTTGAGCAGAAAGCAGATAAGAAGCACTTGTTTAGAGTTTCTTGCATTTTTAGCAATTCTAAGAATAACCATCGCGGCACTAAGAATAACGCGTAGTTGATTTCTCCCATGTTTGCTCTCAGAGAATTTGATGTTTTTATGCATTTGGTTGGAAATGTGGGGAGCATTTGGGGCTGTCATAGTGACTAAGCGGACACGATTGACAGCGTAAGTAGCTGATTACAAAATGATCTGTAATGTGCAGGATTTGTCCAGCCCCAAAGGCCTATAGTTACCCATTGAGAAATACCATATAAAGCGCAATGAAGCCGCAGAGAGAAATTCTGGGGGAACTGGGGCTAGACTCAAGGATCATTTCCATCCAGAGCAGCTTTTCAATTCAAAAAAGTTCTTTAATATATTTAACAGACATGCAACAGATATGAATTTAGCTTTTATTCTATAAATTAAGTGGATAAAAACTGTCACAGTACTTTATTTTCTCTACATCAAATTTGAATCCCAGCCTCATCCCATTGGCCGGGTGGGAAATTCAGTTCCAGTTATTATCAGAGCTTCTTCTCACTCTCCAGGACTAGGAAAGGACCTCAAAGTTCTTAGAAAGAGCGAATATTCTGGGAGCCACTTCACTCTTTGGAGTCAGGCAGCTCTACTATGACGGGTCTTGCTTGGCCATGGGCCCCAGAGGATGCTGGAAGCCCAGAGACTAAGCACACCTCCGTGGGTGCACCTTGACCATCACCCTGAGGTCTTGACTCCCCAAGGCCTTGTGAAGGGATCAGCCACAGGTTCCAGCCTCTCACGGAGTCTGTCCAACTTCCTATGCTTGGGATTTACTCTTCTCTCTGTCCTTCTCATTTCTGCTGCCCCCAAAAAGAACTTGCCCCCCTATCCTCACTTTTTCAGGGCCCACCTAGTATTATCTTCCCAATAAACTCTGCAATAAAACTAGGAAGGGGGTTCACCTTCCAGGCAAAGACAAAGGAGTGGTTACCTTCTTGGAAAACACCTTATTTTATCTCTTCTAGGATATAAATCTTTTCCTGCCTCTTAACATCTCTGACAGTCTGAGGCATCACTATTGATGGCATCTTACCATAGCTGTTGGTCAGTGGCCTTCAAGACATAGGTATTATTTTCTGTGCGTGTCCAAATTTGGTTGTCACTCCAGATGGCAGGACGGGACACCTAACAACCCCTTGACCTGTCAGTCAACAAACTATTGAGGACCACCTAAGGAAGGGATATGAGTCTTGGTTGTTATCTGAAAACTTTCATTACAACGACCTGATAAGATCTAGAAAATGTCAACATCAAAACTTGTAGAATGAGCGTCAGCGGTTTGAAGAAAATCCCAGTGACAACGATGGGGCTCTCTTGTAGGAAATGCCACATCACCAGCACTCCAAACAGCGCAGAGGCTGACACTGTGTGGAAAAACACAGACACTGTTGACCACCGATGGCTCTGAGTTGAAAAGTGATTCACAAGAGTCGTGCATTGAACGTGAAGAGGTTTTAGGACCATCCTAAACCATTTTTTTGCTAACATTTTCTGTTTGATATATCCATTAGAGTGATACATGTTCAAATCTATGTCTCAAAAAGGCTAGCAGGCGTTTTTCATGAATATAAAAGTAAAATTCTAAATGATTAGCATGTGTCATAGCTTAATTGGTAGTGTGATGTTTTTTCTTAGTGAGATACAAAGTAGTGGTACATCTTAAGATCAATACCACATGCTGTACACCAAGACCCTCGCCAACTGAGAGACAGCAGCTGAAGAATGGAAAAATGAGGTGTCAGGGAAGGAGGAATGCCAGTTCTCGCCTGTGGTCTGCAACTTCTCGATCTGGACCCTAAGCCCCAGAGCCCCTGCCTGAGCTCCCAAAGTATTGCCAAATGAAGAGCAAAGACAGGGCTGTGAGCTCCAGCATAGCAAAAGCCCTTGACAAGGAATGCAAGGACCTGTCCACTAAGTGGCCTCAGAGACCCTATTAAGCAAATACTTTGTGTTAAACACTGTCCTAAGCACTTTACAAAACTAAGTCATTTAATCCTCAGAGCAAACTATAAAGCAGAAACTACTATTTTCATCATTCTCATTTACAGACTGGGAAACTGAGGCATGGGGAGTTTAACAAACTCACCTGTGTTCACATAGCCAGTAAGTGGCTGAGTGAGGATTCAGACCCAGGCAGTCCACCCCGCAGTCTGTGTACTTTCTTTCTTCCTATGCTCTGCTACCCTGTCACGCTTGTCAGCGAAAAAAATAACCACCATCTCTGGGTTACTGTGCTGCTTAAATAATAGAAATAAAGTCCCTGGCACATAGTAAGTCTTTAATAAATGACAGTCATCGACTTCATTCTCCAGGCTGCCAGCCTTTTAATTCACACAGGAATAATAATAAATTCTACTTGTATTGTTTTACAAGTTTAGAAAACGCTTTCACCTTAATCACCCTCATTCATCCTTATAACAGTCATACAATCCACTGTTTTGATTATAATAATGTTAACATATAGTACTTTATACGTCCCAGGCATTATTCTATGTGGCTTGTGCATTTAGTCCTAAACTCAGTTCTACAGCTCTGTGAAGTAAGTACTATAATTATCCCCATACCACTGGCCCAGAGAGGTTAAGTAATGTGCCCAAGGTCACACAGCTAGTAAGTAGTTAGTGGTGCTGGAATGAAACACAGAGAGTCTGGTTTCAGACTCTGAGCTCTGAACCTCTACTCTGGGAGGTCCATGTATGAGGCAATTCAGGCTCTTAAACCCCTGTGATGAGTGACAGAGTCAGTAAGTGACAGAGCCAGAACTCAAACCCAGGGCTGTCTGTCGCCAGTGTCCCCAGTAGTGATTTTTCTCACCCTGCCGTCTTGCACATCCAAGTGGCCTAATGGAAACAGCCTTGAGTTGACGGTCAGGAGAATCAGGTTCTAGTCCTGCCAAGAAAATAATTGGTCAACAGCTGAGTGACCTTGGGCAAATCACTTTGCCTCCATGCTTCATTTAACAAATTAGGGAGTCATACTCACTTGCTCTTTAATATCCTGTAATTCTAAGCAACTATTTTCCGGTACTGAATTGTCTGCCACAATTCTGTTTGAAGAGGAGAAATGCAGCATGTTTCTTATGGCTCAAGGTCAACTCCACCCCCACCCCTGAGGAAAACTCTGGAAAATGCCTCTGTACCTGATGAAACCTGGCATGTCCTCTGAGGTGCAGCTCAAATGCACAGCAGCCAGAAACACAGTCACTTCTCTGGAGACCCCTCCAGCTCCCAGCGGCTTCCTCTCATCACTACTGGGAAGAATTACACAACACTTCTCTGTGCTCCTGCAATACTTAGTTTGTGCCTCTATATTAGCAACTACTCTATTCACTGATATTAGGGGTAAGTGCATGTGTGTGTGTGTGTGTGTGTGTGTGTGTGTGTGTGTGTGTGTGTGTATGTGTGTGTTCCCCACTGAACAGGAGCTCCTTGAGGGCACAGCCTGTATTCCATTAATTTTCACATGCTTGGCAAATTATATTAGATTGACCATATGTAACTGCCAATATTTGACCATTTTTGACCTGCACAAATGGCAATCTCATATGGTTTAACCTAACAGATACTCGTTAAATATGGGATATTTACTACTGTGTAATACATGCTTTCCTTTAAAACCTCATGTTCTGCAAGAGAGCTCAGTAAGCTTTTTCTGTAAAAGGCCACATAGTAAATGTTTTAGACTTTGTGTGCCATATAGCCTCTGTCCCAACTATTCAGCTTTGCCATTTTTTTTTATCAGAGCAGTCATAGACAATCTATAAATGAATAAGTATGGCTGTGTTCCAGTAAAACACCATTTATAAAAACAAGATGGACTCATGAAGGAACAGAAAATCTGCATAGCTCTATAACAAGTAAAGAGATTGAATAATCAATCAAGAAACTGCTCACAAAGAAAAGCTCAGGACCAGATGGATACACTGGTGAATGCTACTAGACATTTAAGAATTAATCCCATTTCTTCATGAACACTTCCAGAAAATAGGAGAGGAGAGAATACTTTCCAGTTCCCTCTATGAGGCCAGTATTACCTTGATGCAAAAAAACAAAGACATCAAAAGAAAAAAACCTACAGACCAATATCTCTTAAGAATACAGATGTAAAAATACTAAAAAAAATACTTCAAATTGAACCCAGCAATATATAAAAAGGGTTATACATCATGACCAAGTGGGATTTATCCCAGGAATGCAAGGTAGGTTTAACAACTGAAAATCAAGTTATGGAACACAGCACATAAATAGAACAATGTACAAAACCACATGATTAACTGAATAGACACGGAAAAGCACTTGACAAAATTCAACACCCCTTTATGGTAAGAACATTCAACAAATTAGATATGGAAGGGAACTTCCTTAAGCTGATAAAGGGCAGCTACAAAAAAAAATTACAGCTCACATCATCCTTAAAGGTGAAAGACTGAATCTTTTCCCTCTCAGATGAGGAACAAGACAAGGACGTCCACTCTTACCTTTTCTATTCAACATTGTACTGGAGGCTCTAGCCAGGGCAATTAGGCAAGAAAATGAAATAAAAGGCATCAGGAAAAAAAGAGGTAAACAATCCCTATTGCAGATGTTGTGATCTTGCATATAGAAAATCATGCATATAAGAAATCCACTAAAGAATTTTTTGCATGTAAGAAACTGTTAGAATGAATAAAGGAGTTCAACAAGGTTGCAGGATATAAGATCAATATACAAAAAAATCTATTGCATTTCTATATACCAGCAACAAACAATCCAGAAATGAAATTAAGAAAACAATTCCATTTACGATACCATCAATAAAACATTTAGGAATAAATTTAACAAAAGAAGTGCAAAATTCTACAAAACACTGTTGAAAGAAATTAAAGACCTAAATAAATAGAAAGACATCTCACGTTCCTGGATTAGAAGACCTAATATTGTTAAGATGTCAATGGACCCCAAACTGATCTATATAGTCAGCGCAATTCCTGTCAGACAATGTCGAATGCCAAAAGTAGATAAGTATAAGACGCAAAATAAGAGAAGGAAAGTCCTGGATGGACTGGATAGAAACCACTTTCTTAGTCACACACAGCAAAAGATAATGAACAATTTTGGAATTTAATATTCATAATCATATATATTTTATGCTAACTGAACAATAAATTGTATACAAGTCTCATTCCAAAATTTAGACTCATTCTTCTCAACTAATCTTTTTGTCATAGTCATAAACTTCAGAATTAATTTCGGGGGGATATGGTTGAGATAGCTATCAGGATTGGGTGGGTCATCTCTGACAATTATAATCACTATTTTGTTGCCAAAGTGGGAAGATGGACCCATTTTATAATAGTGCCTTAGCCCATTTCTATCCAGGAATGCTAAATAGTACCCAAGTAGGGGTGTTTACATGAGTAATCAGTATCATTACCATCTACATGATTCTTTGGATGCTAAAGAAGTTATCTAGCTGAAAGCAACTATATATTTCTTCTCATTTGCTCAGCTTGTATTGAATGCTTGCTATGACGCCACACAGGGCTAGGTGCTAGAATATGGCAGAGAACAAGCTCCAACTCTTGCTTCAACCCTAGAACTTGTAATCTGCTTGGAGATCATCTAATTCAGTGGTTCTCAACTGGGGGCAATTTTACATCCGGGGGGCATCTGGCAATATCTGGGGACTTTGTCACAATTAGGGGAATGCTACTGGCATCTATTGGATAGGCCAGGGTTGCAGCCAAACATTCTAAAATATACAGGATTATCCCCAGAACAAAGAATTATGCAGCCCAATTTGTCAATAGCGCACCTAGTGAGAAACTCAATCTCCCCATTTTACAGAAGAATAAACTGAGGCCTATGTAATGATGCACCCAAGATCATCGGCTCTACAGAAATGGAGTCCAGAAGTCCTGGTTGCATACCGCGTTCAATAAACTTTCACCTTCCCTTCTTTGAACTGATACTGAGGACTCATTTTGACATTTGTCCTCCCTTTCCTAAAAGCAATGGGTTCTGCAGTTGCACCCTAACGGAAGGCTGTTTTAGCCAGTAATGGAGAAGCAATCACCTTTGATCTGCATGATTGCTGCAGGAGACGGGCTCTAGAGTTGAGTAACAGAGCTGCCTTGGCATGGTTGGATACGGCTTCTGGACTTTGAAAGTAAGGATACTGTGAAGAAAAGCATAGACTTGGAAGTTCCATTTATGCATTCTTTCCTTTTCTTGTTCATTCCTAGATTCAACAAAAAATACTGAGCCCATACTATGTGGGAAACATAGGCTAGAAACCAGAGGCATGACAATGAATAATCAATATGCGGTCCCTTTTTTCAAGAGCTCGTGGTAAACAAGAGACACACAGATGAACAAGGCATTACAATACATTGAGATAGAAACACTGATGGAGGCAGGACAGGATGGAATGAGATGCGGCAGGTGGTCAGAGTTACTGGTTGCAAGCAACAGAAACCAATTTTGGCTTATCTGAGCAGAAAAGAAATTTATTGGAAAAATACCAGGGAGCCCACAGAAGCACCAGAGAGCCTAAAGAACAAGGCTCAGAAAACAGACAGGAAAAGGGAGGCTCAGCTGTAGCTGGTATCTCAGCCTCAAATCTACTATGATGAGGACTCTGCGACTGCAGTCAGTGAACACTGGCTGTTAAAGTTTAACAGCACTACTCCAGCACTGGACACTATAAGTTGCATTGGACTCCTGCCCCGTGCCCCTGGAGCCAGCATTTTGCTGGCACAGCTATGGCAGGATGGCTTCCCCAATGTCCCAGCTTTTTTAACTTTCCAGATTCTAAAGCAAAGTCTTTGGCTCACTCTGGCTGCAAGGCATGCTGGGAAAGTAAGCATCTCACCTGTTGAGTTTCCGCAGATAGAGGCCAGTTCTGTCTCCCACCACCAAAACTCATGCGTAAGAACAAGTCCTCCTGGGCTTTGCTCAAATGTCACCTTCTCAGTGAGACCAAAGTGTATCAAATCAACCCATTGTACACCTTAAACTTATACAACTTTATATGTCAATTATATCTCAATAAAGCTGGAAGAAAAGGGAAAAAAACCCTCTAATACCTCCCTCCCACAGCACTTGTTACCACCCTTCCATGCTATATTTTCCCCCATAGCTCTTATTATTATCTCATATACTATATGTCTATTTCTTTATATACTTGTCTATGCCTCCCTTCTCAAATGTAAGCTCCATTTGGAAGGAATCTGTGTCCAGTTTATTCACTGCTGAGTCCGCAGTGCCGAGAACAGTGTCTGAAGCATAGTAGACTTTCAATAAACATTGTTGAATAAATGAATGAATGGATGGATTCTTCAAACAAAGGGAGATCAAAGATCCCAAGGATCCAAATTTCAACAAATGCTCACTGCACAGAGCCTTTGGGAAAGGCACATAACATAACCTGGCCTGGGGATAAATCAGAGAGAGCTTCCTGGAGGAAGTGAAACCTGAGCTGAGTCTTCAGAAGGGGCAATGCAGGCAAATCAGGATCAAGAAAGCAAGACTTAAAACAGTTACGTGGGATTCCAAGAATGTGTTGTTTTATGGTTTGCCATGATTCTGGGATGCACCTCAGCCAAGCTCCCTGCATCTTTTCTGTAAGAAGCAGGCGCTGGGTTGGACAGGTACAGCATCAGGCTTGACCACCAAAAGCCAAGATTCAGAGCTTGGAGGTGGAAGGAATCTGACCAAAAGCATCCAAGAGTGAGTTCCCTGTAGAATCAAATGGTAGGTTCCAAGGAAAACCTGGAGCCTTAAACAAAACAGTATTATTCTGAACATGATTTTGGAGAAAGGCAATCGGAGCAGTGAGAAAATAATGATCAAACCTAAAAGGCGAATGAGTTTTTCTTAATAAAGGTGCTTGTATTATTACCTGGATAGCTTTTTGTTTAAGTGATTATGTTGCCATAGAACTTTTTGTAATTCATTAAAATTCATAGGACATGGAAGGCCAGGAAAAACAAGAGTAGGTGGCAGGGTTATTACTTGAAGTCCAATTCAATAAATATAATTTATTTTTCTATAGAGTCCTTTATACACAATATTGCCAGTGGCTTTACGGTCCAACAAGACTGAGCCTGAATGACTTAAGGTATTTGCTTTCAGATCAAATCGACTTTATGAACATTCTGACTTCCCCCTGTACTAAATGAAGTGATATACAGCTATTCTTGACATAATTTCTATCACCACCATTATCTTTCCTCGCTTCAGCTCTTTCACAGAGCTCTGGGGTGACATAAAGTGATAATTGCTGCAGTCTTTCCCTCACAGAGGGGACTGCTTTTACTTCTTTCAGTTGATCACTTCAGAAGGGACTTTCACAAGATGCTGGGTGGTGTAAGGAGAGGAAAGGAGCCGATAAGGACAGGAGCCTAATGAAGGGGCACAGGACTCACCCCTCTGTCAAATCCAACCAACCCAGGCACAGCCAGAGACAGTTTCCTAGGTCCTCGGGATGCAAACATGACCCAGATGCAGCCTTGTCACCTTGTGCCTTACCTCATCTCCTTATGACATTCAAATAAATGGTAATTGAAAGGCAATTTACATCTTTGCTGCAGTTTTTGCTAAAAATGCCAAGGGGAAAAGACCTTCATAGTGCACAGCAAAACTCAAAAATCCTTTCCCCAGCCTGTCTCTCTTCTCTCCTTCCGCCCTCCCTAAAACTCCCTCATAAATCAACCCCTGGCAGCCTTTCTGCTCTTCTTCCTTCCCCTCTTCAGGCTCAGCTCTCTGGCTTTGGCCGGTTTTTCTTTTCTACCCTCACCTAGATACTGTACCAGAAAAGAAAGCAAGCAAGGTGGACCCGAGGCAGAAACACATTGCAAAGATTTATAACTTAATATATTTTCTTTTATAACCTGTCATAAATTCTTCCTTCAAGGAGTGCCCACTCTGAGAACAGTTGTGTTTTAGTTAAACCTACTGTGTAAAAGACTACGTTATCACCTGGACTTCCTGTTTGTTTAGAATGAACAATGTTGACCCTTAGAATTGGTCCAAAGAAGAAGAGAACTGTGTATAATTTAATGTGAGCAAAAAAGATTTAATTACCTCAAGTGTGATCCAGGAACAACCCCTTCTTTGTAAGAGCAGAGAAAATCCCAGAGGAAGCAGACCTGCTTTTTCCTAATTCCTTTAACCAGTGACCACGTCTTCAAAATAAACCTAGGTGTCAAGACAGTAGTTTTTAAAATTGGGTAAAATACACATAATAGAAAATTTGCCATTTTTAAGTGTACAGTTAAATGGCATTATCTACATTGATATGGTTATATAACCATCACCACTATCCATCTCTAGAATTTTTTCGTCTTCCCAAACTGAAACTGTAGCCATTAAGCAACTCCCCATTTCCCCCTCCCCCCACTCAGCCCCTGGCCACCAGCATTCTACTTTCTCCCTCTGTGACTGACCACTCTAGATATCTCATAAGTGAAATCATACAGTTTTTGCCTTTTGTGACTGGCTTAGCTCACACAGCATAATGTCCTCAAGGTTCATCCATGTTGTAGCATGTGTCAGAGTTTCCTTAGATTTGTTTATCCATTCATGCATTGGTAGACACTTGGGTTGCCTCCACCTTTCGGCTATTGAGAATAATACTGCTATGCACGTGGGTGTATTCAAGCTGCCTTTCTTGTCCAATACAAAAGTCTGGAGGCTGTTTTGTTTCTGTTGGATTTTTACTGGGTAGAAAATGAGCATCCTTGAACATTTAGTGCTTCAACTCCTTACTCATCATTGAAGTAGATGCTTTGTGGGCATTTGCCAACCCATATCCCTGTTCTCTAACAACTGCCTCCTCGTCCATCAGTTGGGATGCCGCTGATGTCATCCCAACACTGGGAGTGACTCCACCCTTCCCTGGACACATCTGATTGGATAAGGGAAAACTCTGACCGGGGGAAGCCAAGCCATTGGCTGAGATCAGCCCATCAAATTCCTCCTCTCACAAATTTGGACTTGACACTCATGAAGAGACTGGGTCAGTTAGCACAAGTCCACAAGTACTGGACTTGTGCAATACGTAAATTCAGGGCCACAGGGTCAGTCAGCCCGCTCTCTGAGGTGGAAAATGGAGAAAGCCAATCCCTGAGAGAAAAGAGTAAAGTCTTACTACAGAGAGGACAAGAGACAACCTGCAGCAGAGAAAGTTATACACCCAGAGAAAGGAACAGAGACAGAAATAGAAAGAATCTGCCTTTGGCGCCACTGGCCTTTCTGTTTCTGAAATGCTGTATTTCCCATTTCCTTGAGATGCTCGTGTACCCTTCCAAAAAAGTTCCCATTTTGCTTAAGTTATTTTGAGGGATTTCTGTTCTCAGTAACCTAATGTGTCAAGATAATCTATCGAGATATTAATTTCTGTCTTGTTTCTCTGCTCAAGGAGAGAAAGATGAGAAGCAATTTTCTCTTTCTCCCCACCTCCTGAGAGAACAGCCGCATTTCTGTTTTTGCTTTATTGTTCTAAGATTCCACTCATTGTTCTAAGGTAGCCACTAGCCACATGTGACTGTTGTGTGCTTTTGACATGTGGTTAGTGTGAGCATAAGATACACACTGTTGCAATGGCGTAGCCCTGAAATCAAATGTCAAATAGCCCATTAAGCATTTTACATTGGTTACATGTTCAAAATGGTAGTGTTTTGGCTATCTTGGGTTAAATAAAATATATTATTAAAATAAATTCATCCATTTTGCTCTCCTATTTTAATGTGTGCCTGCCACTAGAAATTTTTAAATTATACATGTGGCTCAAATTATATTCCTCTGGGACAATGTCAGTTGAAGGTCTAGGCTAGTTGGGGGGAAAAGGAGTGTCCAGAACTTCTTTGCATTCCAGGAGTCCTTCAGAAGAAAGCTCCACTCGTGTCTTTAGTGGGTAGGTCAGACTGACCATGGAATTAAGCTAGAGTTGTCATAGAGGAGCCAGAGGAGAAGGGCGCTGTGAATGGAGGAGGGAATAGTGTCACCCTGGGGAGAACTGGAGATCCTAGGACCCAGAGGGTGGAGGGAGGCAGACCATGAGCGCCAGAGACCTGTAATGCCCTAGATGAGACAACCCTCTGACCGGGTGACTCCTGGATCCTAGGGGTGATGGCCAAGAACCATGACTGCAAAGGCTATAGGGAGGTCCCTGTATCTGAGCCACAGCTCAACTATGGAAAGCATCTCCCAAAACAGATGGGTGAGGACCAAGCCCCCACTGGCATCAAAATAAACTCCGGGATTTGATAAAATGCCATGGGGCGGGGTGGGGGGCAGCCTAGTGCCGACAGATCTCATCGGTCATGTGGGTGGGGCCTCGGAGTCCGATTTTATTTGACTTAGAAAAATGAAGAGAGGTGCGGTTTTCTGCACCCCAGCACAATGGAACAAATTCATGCCTGTTTCACCAATAATCTTGGGCTAAGACAGCCAGATTCTGCGGGTCTTCAGGGCATGTGAAGCCGAAGGTCCACGGGCCTCTGTGCACGTGGCTGGCTGCAGGACTTCTCTCTCGTAGCCGCTGACCTGAAGTATCAGGACCCTTCCAGTTAGATACATCTTCTTAGGAATATACGGAGAACTACTGGGAACCAGAAGCCAAGAGAATTCCGAATAATGTCAAAGCTGCCGTCATATAACCTCTGAGCTGGAAAGAATCCATAGAGATGACACAGTCCAACTCCTTCGTTCTAGCAGAAAGAAACCATAGCCTGGGTGGGAAGAACGGAGGATTTGCTTGTGGTCACACAGGCAGTGGTCAGATCTCTAACTAGAAGGCGGATGCCTTTTTTACTCTCCTGGGCATCTCAAACGGCCCTAGAGCTGGGTCCTCAACACTGGGGCCTCACATCCTTCTCTTTTCAAAAATGCCAAACGATTTACAAGATTCCAGGCAGAGCCTTCTAACCAGATAACATGCAGGTATCTAATTTGAGACATTCAAACTCTACAAGGAGGAAACTACTTTTACTAGAACTATGCATATATACACACATTGTCATAAGATATAGCCTAGTACAGCTTCTGTAGCTGCTATAACCGAAAGAGGGTGGCTTAAATAAGCAGCTCATCATTGTCTCATGAAACAATCTGGACATAAGTAGTTCAGAGCCGGTAAGAAGGCTCCAGGCGCCTGAGGCCCAGGATCTCCCACTGTGTTGCTGTTCTTCCACACATACGGTCTTTCCTTCACTGTGTGGTCCGAGAGGGCTCATCTTCATACCTTCATTCTGACCAGTGTGGGGCAGGGGTGGGCAAAAGAGAGGAACGGGGAGTCATGACTGGAAGCTGCTAATATCACTTCTGCTCACACCCTATTGATCAGAACTTAGTCACATGGCCATGCCTCACTGCAGGGGAGACTGGAGAGCAGCCTTTGTTCTGAGAAGCCACATACCTGGCAAAAAGTCTATCACCACAGAAGCAGAGAGTAATAGATGTGGGGAAAACTAGCTGCTCATGGATACAGCTGCCCATGTGCCCATACTCACACATCAGCATGCTGGCTCATATAGAAACACACACTTACATGTCAATGAATGCACCTGACACCAACGTTCCTATGTGTACTTTCACACACACTCAGATATGCACGTGTTCCAACCCTATGCATGCTTGTTTATCCATTCACATGTTCATATATCTCCACACAAAGCACACATACCAGTGTGGCTGTGTCACTAACACACACATACAAATGCGTGTACACATGGAGAGAAACAGAGACGGAGGGAGAGGAGAGACTGCAAAACCTGTCCCTCTGTCATCCCACTGTGCAATGTGGGGATCGATTCCCAATCTTCATATGTCCCCTGTCATTGGGGATGCCCCTTGTCCTGTGTTTAGGACACATTCTTTTTTCCTATATTCAGAAGGACATTTAGAACAAGATCAGGGATTATGCAACACACCACAATGTAAAACAAAATAAAGTATCATGGAAGTGCCTGTGAAGAGGTCCACCCCATACTCCACACCCATAACCACTGGGGTAACTGACATCTCACCCTCTCTATTGGCAGTCTGCCCACCATATGTTTGGGGCTACCCAGCTGACTAGGAGGACATATAAGGTGCTAGAGCCAAGATTAAGAATACCTGTAAGGCCAAGTGGTATGGGAAGGGATGCAGACTTAGAAGCAAGCACGAGATACGGTGAAATACCGAAGCAGGTCACCAACACACGGTACTTAGTGAATACTTGGATGGATGGATGGATGGATGGATGGACAAGTGGACAGATGGATAAATGGATGAGCAGATTCATGGGCAGAGAGCATAGAACATTCTGCACCCTGCCCTCGCTTCACTCCTGTAACTCGATCCCCTGACATAGCAGTAGGCACATAGTAGGTGCACAAACAACAGTTAGGCCAGTTGGCTGGCTGACTGGATGGAAGAATAAATGGTTTAGATCTTTTCTGTCCTTTTTGGAAAATGAGTGTTTGCCCAAAGTGACATTTTGGATTAAGTAAATTAAGGCATGGGGAGGAACAGAGCTACCACTTACTGGCATTTACTATGTTCCAGACAGAACAGTTGCACGTGCCGGCACGTTTAATTCTCAAAAGAAGCCTGTAAGGCAGGTTCTATTATTATCTTCTCCATTTTACAGTTGATAAACTTGAGACACAGAGAGATTAAGTACTTTGCCCAAGGTCACTTGCTCAAGCTAGTGAGTGGAGAGCAAGAATTTGAACCAGGGCTGTCTGACTCTAGCTTGCAACCGTGCCGTACTGTAGAGAGCTTTCCCCAACTGCAATGGGCTGTGGGAGCCCAGTTCATGTAATAGATGAGGGAAAGACAGCTCTGCCTGTTTTGACTCATGATCCCAGAGCCCTGCTCCTCCCGTCCCCTCTCCTTACTGCCTAGGACAACTCTGTGGACCCCTGGAGCCCCATGAAGCATGGTGGGAAAGCTGCTGCTCTGTAGGACGCTCCAGGGCTCTTCCTGGCCCTGTGCTAAGAGGTCTCCCAGGCTACCGCAAGTAGAGATAAAATTACTTCCCCCAAAGCTTCCCACCAATAGGGGGAAAAACAGTTAAGGGAAATGGGACACAATGGGAAAAAAAATCCCGATGGCCCCGGGCTTTGTTGCCTCATCGCTGTGAGCTTCATTTCCTCAGATGTGAAGTGGGTGTAATGCTGTCACCTTCACAGGGTGGCGGATGGGTGAAAGGAAACAATGCGTGCTCTGCACACAGCGCATGTAATAGATAGTCACTAAATGTCAGGTGGCAGTAGTAGCAGTGGAGGAAGCCCCAGAAGATCCTAGTTCTCTGGCCCCATTAGGTGGCAACTCCTTTGCTTTGTCTCTTCTGGCAGCATGAGATGGTAAAAAGAGGATTAGACAGATGTGAATTAGAATGACAACTCAGCTATTTACTAGCTGAGTGACCCTGGGCAAGTCACTTTACCTCTCTTAGCTTCCATTTCTACTTACTTAAGTGTAGACTATTTGCTAACTTATGTTGTAAGCATCAAATTAAATGAAGGCAGGCACACAGGAAGGCGGACATAAACATTCTTCTTTCTTTCCCATTTCCCAGAGCCTTTAGGGTTTTGCAGTGACAGCCAACAGCCCCAGCTCCCGTGAAATCCACAGCTGCTTCCTTAGGACAAAGGTTCCCCAGCCACTTCTCCCCACAGGGGATTACAGTTCTCTCCTTCCCACCAGGCTCCAAGACCTGCTGGCTTCAGCTCCTGGGCTATGGGATAACTTCCTCCTGGTTATTTAATTTCTCTCCAAACAGCAAGGGAGAAAGAGCAGGCCAGCTCCTGCCTTGGGCAGACAATCCTCAGATACAGAAATCACTTCCCTAGGCAGCACAGACGAAGAAAGATTTGGGGCCCTGGATGAATCATCAGGGCTCCGGGGAAGCAGGGAGCATCACAGTCTATCATCCAGTTGGCATCACGGAGAAATAAGGGTCGCTGGGATTCCTGGAAAAATGACATGTGAGAGGAGGCTTTGGGGGGCCAGTGAGACAATTTACTAGTTGGCCGTGCCATCTAAATAACACCCGAAGGTCCTCTGGACACCTGTGTCACCTCATGACAGGGGATCTGAGTGAGGCAGCCCGGACAGGTCCGCAATGGCGAGAGGAGTTAGCTGTCACATCAGCCTTTGCCACTGTCACGGGGGTTGAGCCTCTCTCCTCCTCCTTGGGTGTTTCACTCTGGAGTGTACGTCTGTACGGGGCCTGGCACAGGGCATGGGTGGCATGGAGCTGAATGGATCAGGATCCTGCCCAGGAAGAGTGCTCAGAGAGGGTAGACATGTGCACCAACTGTCGCACGTAATAATCACCGTGCTAGGCGCTGAGCGTTCGTTCACTTCATCTACACCACCGCTCTGTGGCGTCGGTGCAGTTATGATCCCCATTTCACAAACACAGAAAGTGAGACACGATAGTTCAGTGACTTGCCCAAGACCACCGTCAGCAAGTGGCAGTGGCAGGAATAGAAACCAGGCGGTGTAGCTTCGAGCCTCCGTCTTCAACCCCTCCACTCCAGTCCACACAGGACAGGAAGCAGTAGGGCCATTCAGGCTTTGGGGTAAAGTGTTCAAGGCAGTGCACAAAGGGAGCCCTGGAAGGCTTCCCAGATCCCATATGGTTTGGACCGAAAGGGATGCAGGAGGGTGGGCATTCTGGCAGATGAAACAGCATGACTAAACAGACAGAGGGTACCCTGTGGGCTTGGAAAGTGGACCTCACCAGCCGGTGGGAAGGTCCTGGAGGAGAAGGTTGGCAGGAGGGGGCTCAAGCATGAGAGCAAGAGAAGGATTGAGGCCACCGAGGTTCTAGAACAGGAGAGAGACCTGCTCAGATTCGTGCTTTGGGGGCTGCGGCAGTAATGTGTGCCGGGGAGCAATGGAGGGGCTGAGCCCCGAGAAGAGGGCTGGAGAGGAGGGTGCAGCCACTTACAGGTGATTCTGTAAAATTTGAGGAAGAAAGGGGGAAAGGGAGGAGAAGGATGAAACCCAAGGAAAAGAAAAGGAGAGCAAGGAAAGAAAAGCAAGGAGAGGAAGAAAGAAGGAGGGAAAGGGAAAAGGGAAGGAAAGACCTGACTCTGGCCCGGGCGCCAGGCACACGCGTTCTCTCAGCGTTTCCCCTGAGTGTAGGGCTCACGCGTCCGGTGATGGGCACACACGGAGATGACACGAGGGGCGCCTGGCCATGGGATTAAATAACGCCAGAGCTGGTAGTAAGAAGGGTGTCCCCCTTTAAATGTGTTCGTTCCTGTTTGTGTTGAAAGGGAGTGTTGGTTTGGTGCCCCCTGATGCTTGCTAATCTTCCTCTCTAACAGAGTGGCCTCCGGCTCACAGTCTTTGGCGGGCAATGGTAAATAGCTAGCACTGAGAACATTATCTTGTTTTTGTTTTTGTATGGGGGTCGGATATGACAAAAATCACAAAAATGGTGCCCAAGTGACCAAAGTGCTGGTTTTCCATCCTGGCTGTACTTTAGAATCATCTGGGAGTTTAAAACTCCTAATGTCCAGGCTGCTCCACAGACTTTGGTTTGATGGGCCTGAGATGGGGCCAATGCATCCATTTTTTTAAGCTCTTGAAATGATTCTAAAAAGCAACCACAGCTGAGAACCACTGGCTAAAGTCTTGAAAATATCCCATTATCTCATTTAAATCATCACCGGTATGTCATTACTCTGAGGATGGTGACAAAAATCTCTACCTCACGCTATTGCTGAGGACAGGGGATCTGACCAATATTTGTAGTTCAGGTTCATCTCTTCTATGATCATGTCCCCTCCCTAACCTTCATTCCAATGCCCAGGGCTGGGCTCAGGGCCAGGATCATAGCACTTAAAAGTCCTGCAGGGTCTTCTGCCCCCATGGAGATTACAGCAAAGCTACCCCATGTGAAGGCATGTCCACTTGTAAGCTGACCCTCCTAAGACGTGCAGCTTTCCAAGTGCCCGATGCAGCCCCAGCCCTGGCAACATTCCAATTCAACCAGCCTTGCTGAGGAAGGACACTGGGGAATCCCGCGTCCTCTTCCCAGCCCATCCATTCTCAGTGGAGGGAAGCTGGTTCTTTTAATTAAGCCCCACATCAGTGCCAAGTGCTTCCAAGACAGAGTGTGGGAGGAGTCTCTGAAGTGTGAGACAAGTTGACAAGGGGGGGTCATGATGGATCTTTCCACACCAGATTCAATATGCCTCTAACGACTTGTGATACAGCCAGCATCAATCCAGACTAGCAGCGGCCCCCATGATGCATGTGTTTTCTCTGCAAACCAGAAAGAAGTTTTCGTTCAAAGGAATTCCCAAGAATGCCATTGCCTGAGAAACATTAATCTGCAAAACAGGAACTGCATCTTTAAATACCTTTAGGGGCCATGTGAGAAACATCTGTGAGTGAAGCACGCAGTGTGATGCATGTGTTTTCTCTGCAAACCAGAAAGTTTTCATTCAAAGGAATTCCCAAGAATGCCATTGCCTGAGAAACATTAATCTGCAAAACAGGAACTGCATCTTTAAATACCTTTAGGGGCCATGTGAGAAACATCTGTGAGTGAAGCACGCCAGGGTGGGTGCGGCAGGGAGTAGCAGAGACTGCGGCAAACAGCAGGGGAAATGCCAAGGAGAAAGCTGCTTCTGAGCTCTGGGTCCAGTGGGTCCAACTGGGTCCAGTGTAGCCTAGTCTTCTGATTTTTTTAGGGGAGCAGTCTTCCCATTTCACTCTGAGTCAAAGCTGAAGTCCTGACAAAAGCTTGTCAGCCCGTCATGATCTGCTCTTCCTCTCCCACTGCCACCATTTCTGTGTCCTCTTTTCCTATCACTCCCACCCTGCTTGCTCCCACTCCAGTCACTCTGGCTTCCCTGCTGATCCTGAAACTCACCAGCCACACTCTCGTCTCAGGGCCTTTGCATGTGCTGCCTGGCAAGCTCTTTCCCCAGGCATCCCCATGGCTCATTCCCTCACCATCTCCAGGTCTTTGCTCTAATCTACACTCTCTCAATGAGATTCACTCCAACTAACTACCCTCTACCATCTGCCCTCCCCACACCCCAGCCCTCCTGACTCTGCTTTTTATTCTTTCCTACAGCATTTATCACCTCTCACCTATATTACCCCAAAAGGCAGGTTTTACTTTATTTACTGCTATATCCTAAGCACCTGGAACCATGCCTGGCAGGTAATAAGTGCTCAATGAACATTTGGATAACTGAAATCTGCTGTTATGAACTGAAATTATGGTGAAATTCATATGTTGAGACCCTAACCTTCAATGTGACCATATTTGGATACAGGGCTATTTAAGGCAGTAGTTAAGGTTTAATGAGGTCATAAGGGTGACCTTAATCCAAAAGGACTGGTGTCCCTATAAGAAGAGGAAGAGACACCAGGAACACACATGTACAGAGAAAAGGCCACATGAGGACACAGCAAGAAGGCAGCCTCCTGCAAAGGCAAAGCCCTCATCAGAAACCAACCATGCTGGCACCTTGCTCTTGGACTTACAGAAAATAAACTTCTGTTGTTTAAACCCCTCAGTCTGTGGTATTTTGTCATGGCGGTCCAAGCAAACGAATGTATCTGGACATCTGGATTTTTGTGTGAAATCTCCTGATTCATAAACGCTGTCCACTGTTTCGAAATTTAAAAATAAACTTAAAAGGTCTTTCTGAGGGCCAAACAGGGCATGTCTACGAGCCAGATACTGGACATGTGCCCCTAGCTTGTGACGTCAGGCTTGCTAGAAGTCATGCACTCAAAGAAGGATTCATATCCCACTTTAGATCACCTGTGCTCATCCAGCATCTCTCAGTTAGGACAAGGAAAGGTGAGAGTTTTGTCAGCCTCCTTCCACCCTACCCCTTGTGCGACTCACTGGAGCCAAAGGCTCTGAACTGCAAAAACGATCATGCTCCCCCATTCCTGAGTCCTCCCACAGCCCCCTATTGCTCTTGCAGTAAAACCTATCTCCTTACAGGATCTACTCAGCCCTTCATGATCTGTCAGTGGGAGGTATACAGCTGTGATGAATGCCACCGCCGGCTATGGCCCCCCAAAACCCAAGTGGCCACCCACATTCTCTTTTCCCCTTCTATGGCAACCATTAAGGCTTTGTGCTGAAGATGGCAGGGTCACATGATGGAGGGAGGCAGGATCCCTGAGTCACTGCTTAGAAGAGAACCACCAGGAGAGCTGCCCAGTTTTTACCCAGACTGTGGCATGAGTAAGAAATAAGCCTTATGGGCTCCCCTGGTGGCTCAGTGGTTGAGAGTCCGCCTGCCGATGCAGGGGACACGGGTTCGTGCCCCGGTCCGGGAAGATCCCACATGCCGCGGAGCGGCTGGGCCCGTGAGCCATGGCCGCTGAGCCTGCGGGTCCGGAGCCTGTGCTCCGCGACGGGAGAGGCCCCAACAGTGAGAGGCCCGCGTACCGCACACACAAAAAAGAAAAAGAAACTGAGATTTGGGTGGGAGTGATGTTGAGGCATTGTTACTGTAGCACAGCTAGCCTCTCCTGATCACCACAGTACAAATGCCAGTGACAGCAGGCTGTTCTTCCCGTTTAATCCGAGCCAATGGGACTCTCTCAGGCTGGAGAGAAATAGAAAAGCCTTAGTTCAGATTCATCCAGCAGAGGCTCCCTGAAGACAGTGCCCAGTAGTTCCTGCTTTCTGGAACCTGAGGGAATCTGGATCCTGCTCTTTGAAAGCCTGGGCCACATGACTCTGAATTCTTCCCCCACTGTCCCAACTTGGATCCTACTCTGACCCCTGGGACTTACTCCCTAAACTTGGTCTCCCTGCCATTTCCCTGTCTTCCAAACCTAGAGATTCTGCACCCTGTGTGACCTCAGATAGGAAGTCTCTTTTCCCCAGACCACTCAGAGCCCAGTCTCCGACACTGGCCCTTAAAAGGTGCCCTGGTCACACCAGGAAGGCCATGCCTGCATCCAGCCCTTGACACGGTGATTCAATATGGCCGGAGTGCTCTTTTTTGTCAATTCCCTTCTGAATCCATTTACAAACATTTAAAAGTTTCAAGATGGGAACAAACTCATACAACCCAATGGTTAAGGATTTGGGATCTGGAGCCAGATTGCCTTTTTTTTTTTTAACATCTTTATTGGGGTACAATTGCTTTACAACGGTGTGTTAGTTTCTGCTTTATAACGAAGTGAATCAGCTATACATATACACATATCCCCATATCCCCTCCCTCTTGCGTCTCCCTCCCTCCCACCCTCCCTATCCCACCCCTCTAGGTGGTCACAAAGCACTGTGCCATGCAGCTGCTTCCCACTGGCCATCTATTTTACATTTGGTAGTGTATATATGTCCATGCCACTCTCTCACTTCGCCCCAGCTTACCCTTCCCCCTTCCTGTGTCCTCAAGTCCATTCTCTACGTCTGTGTCTTTATTCCTGTCCTGCCCCTATGTTCTCCAGAACCAATTTTTTCTTTTTAGATTCCATACATATGTGCTAGCATATGGTATTTGCTTTTCTCTTCCTGACTTACTTCACTAACACGACTATGTCAGATGTGTAGCCATCCGAGTCTCTGCGTCCCCTCCTTTAACGTCTACATCCAGGCTGGCTGGGACGGTCAGGGTGCAGGACGCTGGTCTGGGGCTGCCGGACTCTGGCCTGCCCGGGCTAGCCGAGCGCCAGGAGCCCAGATTGCCTTTAAATCCAATCCCCAGTACTCACTAGCAAATGACCTTGGACGTAACTCTCCGAGCTCTAATTTCCTTATTTGTAAAATGGGCCTAAGAACAGCCCCAAGATTTTTATGCAGGTTTAATGAATTAATATATGTAAATTACTTAGAACAGACTCTGGTACAGAGTAAGCACTCAACAAGTATGAGCAGTTCTTGTTTTGTGCCACACACTGACCATATTTTCCCATTTAACCCTGTCATAAACGATACTATACTCTCCTGCTAGCAGAGGAGGAAACTAGGGCTCATTGAGGCTAAGTAACTGGCCCTGGATTAAACAGCTCGTCAGGGATGTAGTCAAGATTCCAAGCCTTGTCTTTCTGCTCTGCTCTACTACTTTACTTCCCCAAAACCAGTATTCAAAGAAAGCCAAGGTTTATTAAGCACTATTAATGTTTCAGGAACCAAGCTTGATGTTTATGAATATACAGTTTCAATTTTCCCCTAACAGCCCTATAAAGTCTAACATATCATCCCCAACTAGCACATGAAGAAACTGACTCTCAGAGAGGTTAAATCAAGCACTGAAGGTCACAGTGCTAATAAGAGCAACTGGGGAGCTTCCCTGGTGGTGCAGTGGTTGAGAGTCCGCCTGTCGACGCAGGGGACACGGGTTCGTGCCCTGGTCCGGGAAGATCCCACATGCCACGGAGCAGCTGGGCCCGTGAGCCATGGCCACTGAGCCTGCACGTCTGGAGCCTGTGCTCCACAATGGGAGAGGCCACAGCGGTGAGAGGCCCGCGTACTGCAAAAAAAAAAAAGAGCAATTGGGCTTTAAAACCAGGTCAGTTTGACTCCAAAAGCTCACTCCACTGTTCCTGGCTACCTCTTGTAGTAATTAAAACTATTTGTTGAGCTTTCGTCTATGTCCCAGGCAAAGTAAAACTGACAAAGCATGCTTTGCGCAGGACATGTCATCCTCAGGAAACTGAGGCTGGAGGAGCTAAATTTGTTGCCCACCTGCGCACAGCTCCTAAGTGACAGAGGTAGGACTGGAACTTGGATCTGCAGTCTCCACAGTGTTTGTTCTTTCCCGATGACATCAAGCTGCAGAGGCTAAAGGCCTCCCACACTGATGAAATTCCCACCATCACCTCACGGGCCACATCGTGGCTGTCCCATAGTGGCTCGTGGAGTTGGATGCTTTTCCTGTAATTCAGAATTCTTGATACTTTGACCAAAATTGAGGTTTCCCTGCATGCGGTGCAAAAGGATTGGCCCAGGAAATGAGGGGTGGAAATAAGATTGTAGGCTCTTGTTTACATATGCAAGGCATGTGTTCTTACAAAAGCTCATACATCTGAAAATTGCATCTTTTTAAAGAAACCGTCCCACAGAACTATTGGGAGAGGACTTCAGGGGCCCAGCTTCAGTAGTTGATTAATGACCTATAAGCTGCTGACATCAGAAGCTGGTGAGGCTGGTCCGGCTCTACCCCACAGATAAAAGATGCTGCCAACCCCAAACGCCCCGTCTCCTTTGGAAGGATGGCAAAGCTAACTCCCAGCCTGCTTTTTTTTTCTGCTGCCCTGGGGGAGGTTAGCTTCTCAAAGCATTCCCAGCAAGGGCTATAAAAGACTTTTGGAAATCCGAGTTTACCCACATAATAGATTCCTTAGAACCCTTTCTGCAAAGAGGCAAGTACAAATCACAAATGGTTAACGAAACCAAAGTAAAATTTGCAGTGAGATAAATCTTCTCCTGGACTTTCCAATTACAGGAGCCAATAGCGCCTCCGGATAGAGAATAAAAATCTGAGGGGGCAGAAGGGAAGGTGGCCGGCGGCACTGCGCTCCCTGGCAACGCCCCTGCATTAAGGAAACTTTGATATTCCGCACACGGGTACACAGAAGATCACAAAAGAGCCGAGGAAAAAGCTCCTGCTATTTCAGAACCACATAACCGGAGTAAGAAGCCTTGAAGCCAAGAAAGCCTTGACGTTTTGCCTTCTTAAGAAGACCTACAGTTTTAAGCCGCGTTAGCATATTAATTGCCCTTATGCAGCTGCGTGCTGCTAATTACAAATGAATGGTGTTTATTCATTATAGGAGACCCAGCAGGAATGTCTGTCTACTTAGCAACACTATGTTAATTTGAGTTTGGCTTTCAAAGGTCATAAAACTGCTTTGAATGAAAACGTTTCTTAAAGAGAGAGTTGTTTCCCCTTCTCTCCTTCACCCATTGCAAGGAAGTTCTGGGTAGAGATCTGGTCCTTTCTCAGTTCCCAGACTTGCTTCTCAGGTGGGTGAGAGCCGGTCTCCCTAGTGGGCAGGGAAACAGCATTAGCAGCTGCGGAATGCACAGCCCACCCTCTTCGCCTCTTTCCCTCTTTGTTTGTTTTTCAAGTATCAGCACGTCAGACCCATCTCTCCTTTTCTATCCACAAGTGGGAAACACCCATCCCCACCGGCCAGAATTTCTCTTTGTGCTCCTGGCCTGCATATGCTCGTGTCTGGGTGGTAAGTCTGACCAACCTCGCCTTGACCAACTAGCTGCCTTCAAGTTAGGGATTAAGGAACTAGGAGCCCCCAGTTTGTGTTCTCATTCCAGTTTTTACCTGAGAGCCCTGAGTTTGGGGGAGGCGATGGGCACAGTGTTTTATATAATCAAAGCATCATTTCTCATTTGGTTAGTGATGCTTGAGTACAGTATCTGCTGGACAGAACACACAAGAGCTAGTGGAAGCGTGGCTCCTTGAACCTCTCTTGAAGTCTATAATTTAGATATTTCCAAATTCTCTTTACCGTGATTAGTCTGAAGTATTAAAGCTTGAGCCTGTATGTTTATCTCTCCTGTGGAAATCCCATTTTCCTTCTATAATAATCCTAAAAGGCAGTGCTATTTATTATTCCCCTTTTTTCAGATAAGGAAACTGAATCTCAGAGAGGTCAAACAGCTTGCCCGAAGTCACACAGCTAGTACAATGTGAAAGTAGAAACTGAATATATCTGACTCCATAGTTCTGAATCACTGCTTTACAGGGACCTACCAAAAACTCAGGGTTTTTCAATGTGGAAAAAGATGTGTGCTAGAGAGATGGAGAGAATCCAAACTCATACCTGGATAACGTGAGAGCAAGGTCCTCCATGCCTTCTGGGGCATTGGCCACAAGCTGAAAGATGCCATTACCCTAGACCAAAGCATTTTAGAAGCTCAGTTTTGAAAAATCAGTAAAATGTAATCCATCCAACCATTGAGAAGTTACAGCTGCTGATAGGATGAGACATAAGCCTAGAATTGCTCAGTAACCTTCTTATCACCGTGAGGGAAGAGCTTGTCAGAAAATGCAGACCACACAGAAGAGAGAAGATCTGAGACGAGGAGAGAGAAACTAAATGCTGATCTCACCATTCAAGCCCCTGGATCCAGCCATAACTGTGTGCTCACCACTTTTCTAAAACTACTTGAATCAATCGCTGTCCAATTCTTCCATGTCCTGGTACTTATAAAAATCAATTATGAACTGTTAACTCTTCTCCTGAACATTTTTAGTTACATGAGCCAACACATCTTCCTTTCCTTATTAAACTGAGTTGGATTTTCTGTCATTTGCACCTGCCAGTGTCCTGAGTACCCATTAGTTTTATATTGCTGTTGTTGTTTTTCTCTTCATTATTAATATCATTATCTTATAGCACATGAATAAATCGTTTAACTGTGGATTTAGAGGGCCCTCAAACTTTACCTCACACCAAACACAAAACTTAATTCCAGATGGATCACAAACCTAACTACACCTAAAAGCTAAAAATATAAAAACTTCTCAAACAAAACACAGGACAATATATTTGAAACCTCAGTTTAGACAAAGATTCCACGGACAGGATAGAAAAGCATTAACCATAAAACGTTTTAAACGACAGATTAAACTTTATTGAAACTAAAAACTTCTATTCTTCAAAAGACATCATTAAGAAAATGAAAAGGCAAGTCACAGGCTGGGAGAAAATATTCACAATACATATATCTGACAAAGAAATTGTATCCAGAATAAACAAGTCATACAACCCATAATAAAACATTTTAATGGCAAAACGCTTAAACAGATATTTCACAAAGAAGATACTCAAATAGCCAACAGACCATATGAAAAGATGCCCTATATTATGAATTTTCTGGGAAATGCAAGTTAAACTTGCAATGAGATGCCACTTCATATCTACCAGAAAGGCTAGAATTGAAGACAGATAACCCCACTGTTGAGTACAATAAACCACTGGAACTCTCATACTTTGCTGGTAAAATGTTAACAACCACTGTGGAAAATAGTTTGGCAGTTAGTTAAACACACTTGAAATGATCCAACCATTTCACTCCTACGTACGGAAGAGAAGTCAAAACTTGTACCCACAAAAGGACTTTCATAAGAATGTTCATAGCAGTTCTATTAAGAACAACCAAAACCTGGAAATGATCCAAATGTTCATCGAAAACAAATCATGGTATATTCCTACAAGGGAATAATATTCATCAATAAAAATGAACAAAGAACTAATACATTCAATAACATAGATGAATCTCAAAAACGTTATGTTGAGTGAAAGAAGCCCAGACACAAAAGACTGCATGTTGTCTGATTCCATTTATGTGAACTTCTAATACAGGCAAAACTAAGCTATGGTAATAGAGATCAGACCAGTGGGTGCTTGGGTGCTTGGGCGAGAGTAGAGGGTGACCCTCTACTCTTCCTTTCTTTTTTTTTTTTCTTCCTTTCTTCCTGAAGAAGTATAACAGATACACAGCATATAACAGTATATGGCACAACAGCAGAATACAGCAGAGTAACAGTATAAGCATGGAGACTTGGAACTAGAATGCCCAGCTCAAATCCTGGTCCATGACATACCAGAGGTGTGACCTTGGGCACATAACTTAACCTCTCTGAACTTCCATTTCTTCACCTGTACATTCTTCATGAATGTTCAAAACTTAAATAACGTTTAAAAAAATAAGGTAGGGCTTCCCTGGTGGCACAGTGGTTGAGAATCTGCCTGCTAATGCAGCGGACACAGGTTCGAGCCCTGGTCTGGGAGGATCCCACATGCTGCGGAGCAACTAGGCCCGTGAGCAACAGCTACTGACCCTGCGTGTCTGGAGCCTGTGCTCCGCAACAAGAGAGGCCACGATAGTGAGAGGCCCGTGCACCACGATGAAGAGCGGCCCACGCTTGCCACAACTAGAGAAAGCCCTCGCACAGAAACGAAGACCCAACACAGCAAAAATAAATAAATAAAAATTAATAAAAGGCAGAATAGGTGATAGTGCGCCCCGAGCACACTATTAAAAAAATAATAATAAGGTAAATTTTTAAAATAAGATAAATAAAATATGGTGTAGTAGGTTGGATAGTGTCCCCAGAAAAGTTCACCCAGACCCTGGAATGTGACCTTATTTGGAAATATGGTCTCTGCGGGTATAATTAGGGCAAGGATTAAGATGAAATCATACAGGGTTCGGGTGGGTCCTAAAGCCAATGAGAATGTCCTTAGAAGAGACAGAAAAAGACAGAGACACAAAGAAGTGATGTCATGATGAAGGTAGATGTTGGAGTGATGGGCACACAAGCCAAAGAACACCAGGCATAGCCAGCAACCTCCACAAGCCAGAGGACAGTCATGGCACGGTTGGTCTCTCAGAGCCTCCAAAAGGAATCAACCCTACAGACACCTTGATTTCAGACTCCTGGCTTCCTAACTGCGAAAGGATAAATTTCTATTGCTTTAAGGCACCCAGTTTGTGGTAATTTGTTATGGCAGCCCTAGGAAACAAATACATATATGGTAAGGGCCCATGCTGGATGAATGGATTTTTTTTAATTAGTAAATGGTTTTTCCTGTTATTAAAGAGCAAAGCCCTTGCCCTGTATTCCTGGGGATCCCATGTAGTATCTAGCTAGATGTTTGTATTAGTTTCCTGGGGCTCCATAATGAA
The DNA here is from genome assembly GCF_003031525.2 of Neophocaena asiaeorientalis asiaeorientalis. Taxonomy (NCBI): domain Eukaryota; kingdom Metazoa; phylum Chordata; class Mammalia; order Artiodactyla; family Phocoenidae; genus Neophocaena; species Neophocaena asiaeorientalis. The sequence goes on from NW_020173198.1 coordinate 8,031,736, forward strand.
GTGTCACAGACTGGGTGGCCTAAACAACAGACGTTTATTTTCTCACAATTCTGGAGGTTAGAAGTCCAAGATCAAGGTATTGGTAGGGTTGATTTCTTCTGAGGTATCTCTCCTTAGCCTGTAGATGGCTGACTTTGCCCCGTGTCTTCACGTCATCTTTTGCATGTGTCTGTGTCCAAATTTCCTCTTCTTATAAAGACACCCATCATATTGGATTAGGGCCCACCCACATGGCCTCATTTTAACTTATTTATTTATGTCACTTAAGACCCTATCTCCAAATACAATCCCACCTTGAAGTACCGGGGGTTAAGATTTCAACGTATGAATTTTGAGGGGACACAATGCCACCCATAACAATGTTGATAAATGCTTATTTTACTGAAGCATCAGAGTCTTGACCTTCAACTTACGGACAATTCGATTATACTGAACAAGAACTTACTACTGAGGCTTCCTGTAGCAACCATGGAGGTGCCCTTGTCAGATCTTCCTTCAAGAGGACCTGCTGGCTGTTTGACATCCTTCAAACTTAGCACCTTTGTACCTGTCACAGCATCCCTGCCAGGCCATGTTCCCTGGGCTGCTCCCAGCCAGGGAGGGAAGATGGCAGGGGCACTAGATCCCAGCCATTGCCGTGGCAGGGCTGCTCTAACCGGCAGCTTTGGCTCTGAGTCTCCCCGGCAGCCAGCCAAGACTCACCCAGGGCTGCACTGTGACCTGAGGCTCATCTTTTCCTCTCTCCTTTCACAGATGTCAGACCTGAATCGGGCTGAACTCTCTCCTTCTGGACTCCTGCTCTCGCCCTTTCTCCTTCACAGGCATTTCCCCAAATAAATCTTGCATCTCTTATCTCATCTTGGTATCCAGTTCTCAGAAGATCCGAACTGACACATGTGCCATGATGAGAACTTGGAATGAAACACGAAGTTGTCCTTAAAAACCTGGGATTGGGGCTTCCCTGGTGGCGCAGTGGCTGAGAGTCCGCCTGCCGATGCAGGGGACACGAGTTCGTGCCCCGGTCCGGGAAGATCCCACATGCCACGGAGCGGCTGGGCCCGTGAGCCATGGCCGCTGGGCCTGTGCATCCGGAGCCTGTGCTCCGCAACGGGAGAGGCCACGACAGTGAGAGGCCCGCGTACCCCAAAAAACAAAAACAAAAACAAGAACCTGGGATTCACCAAAACCACCCCAAAGCACAATGCAAAATCCAGCAAGGCAGGGGCTCCCTTCATGGCCAGGCGCCGTGGTGTCACTTCACTCTCACAACCACAAAATTAAGGTACAAACACGCTCATCGTTTTACGGATCTTACATAGCTACGCGGAGGAGTTGGAACTCAAACCTAGATCTCTTTTGCCCCGTAGTCTGTGCTCATCACCACTAAGTTCTTGAGGGTTCCAAACGCAAACGCCTGAGACATTGGCCGGAAGGAAGGAAGGAAGGAAAGAAGGAAGGAGGGAACCCGGGCAGGCTTAAGACCCAAGGAGTGGTGGGCTTGTGGGGAACTGGAGAGGCTCTATGCATTCAAATTTAAACTAGTCAAAGAAAGCTCATCTGTGGACAGGACTGAACCTGCTGAGGAGTTTGCAACTCTTCCTTTTCTTCATTATTGTCATCGTCATCGTCACGGTCGTCATCCTGCCTCCTCTTCTTGGAAATCTTTTCTCTGACACTGACATGGTGAACTCCTACCCATCCTTTAAAGCCCCAGATAAATGTTATCTATTCAGAGCTTTCCCTCACTTCCCTAGAACAGCTAGACTCTCCCTCCTCTCTGTCCCCACAACACTCTCTATGTCCCTCTGTCCCCGCAAGGAGTACATTAGTTTGCAGATCTGTTTCCCTTGCTAGACAGTCAGTTCCCCAAGGTCGGGCCTTATTCTCCTTCCTATCCTTCAGCTGCACTGGGGGCAGGAAACCACTATTTTTTGGATGCCTACTCTGCCCCAGGCGTTGCAATGAGCACTTAATCTTCACAACCACCCCGGAAAAGCATTTCTCTTACCCCGTTTTACAAATGGGGATTCTGAATTCCAGAAAGGTGAAGTGACTTGTCCCACAACTAGCAAAACTTAGGCAACACCAGAATTCAAACTCGGCCTGCCCCCCATCGTCCCCAACCAAAGCCCCCTCGTCTTCTCACACTGCTCTCCGGGCAGCCACAGGGCAACTGCCACAGCCAGCAGAGGGGGTGGCGGGAGGGGCCGCAGGACAATCCCAGTCTTCTCTGTATATTGAGGGGGTTGGACCAGCTGACGTTTAGCTCCTTTCCTGCACTGACGTTTTATTCTAGGAGGTTTGTTATCTCTCCTTTTGACACCATCTGAACTATTCGAGACAAGCCCCTGCTTTAAAAATAATGATAAAACTGCCTGTCATTGGAAATAAGCCTCACACACTATCTCACTAATAGAGGCAGGACTATTTCTGAGACACCTTGGTGAGTTCGTTAGGTATGCAAGATTAAACTCGAATTCATCTCGGCTCAGTCAGACGCGCCCTGAAATCGAATTGCAGGGAGTGGAATATTCAGCTGCTCAGCTGGTTCAAGATGAAGGTGAGGGAGACCTGGACAAACATGCAGAAATCTGCCCACTGGAAGACAGGGGCTTCTAACTGCCAAAAGCCAGCCTGACCCATACAGGGACATGGCATAATGGGTAGACATGCAGACTCTGGAATTGGAATCACTAGCTTCAAACCCAGCTCCCCCACTTGCTAGATGAGTATCCTTGAGCAAGTTTCTTAATCTCACTGTTCCTCAGTTTTCTCATCTGTAAAATGGGGTGAATGATAGACCACATACTATTAGTTGTTGTGAGGAATAAATAAGCATGTAGTTAGTGCAGCCCCTGGTATATAGGAAATGCTTAGTAATCGAAGTTAGAATTATTATGTAGGACCTTTCTAAAAGTGTCCAGAATATTGTTACTCACAGGACACAGCTCATACTCAATCATACTTGCAAGGCCCTGCATACTCTGGCCTCTGATAATCCCTCCAGCCTCGCCTCTTGCTTTTGGCCCCATCTGCTCCGCATCCCTGTTCAATTGCCTACAATCTCCCAGATGTCCCCCTCTCTCTTCCCTTCCCCACCACAGCTGTCACACACAACTTCCCATACACCCTTCAGAGGTCACCCTCTCCGGAACCCTCTCCTACCTCCCCATCAGTCAGGAAGACTGGATTAGGGGCTGCAGGTGGAATACCCACACAGACACGAGGCTTGGTCCTACAGGGGATGACACTCCTGGGAAACTGCCCTTCAATTCCCCTCACCCTACTGTACACACACAGGAATGTGCTGGCTGTCACTGGAGACTCACCCTTGGTGGGCAGGCAGGCAAGGGTCAGCGTCACGCAAACTGTCAGGAAGGAACTGGGTGTCCATGATGATGGCCAAAGGAAGTTACTCTGAGAATCAGAAGAGATCCTCTCCCCTCTCCCCTCTCAGTTTTATCGGTAGCTGGGTGTCGTCATGGGGACTTGGAAGCTACATGTTCTGTGCAGTTTTTTTCTTGTTCAGTAAGATCTCGTATCCTTTACCCATGCCGTCTGGCATTCTTTCCTCCAAACGCATCGCTGTCACCTCCATTATAGCCTCTCTTCTAAGTCCTGTGCTGTCCTTGTATTTCCCCTCTACGGTCCTTCTCAGGCTGTACATGCTTGGTATTTAAGGTTATGGATTCAAGAACCAGACTGCCTGAGTTCAAACCCACATCTTCCATTTACTAGCTGTGTGATGCTGGGCATGTTACTTAACCTCTCTGTACTTCAGTTTCCCCATCTGTGCAGTGGATAATACTAACACTTTTCTCATAGTGGTGTTGTGAGGGCTAAATGGATCAGCACTTGTACTGCTCCGGGAAGAGCGCCTGGTACACAGAACTAGTTCAGTAAACACTAGCAACGGTTCGTATGACTATGAATCTGAATCTCCCTCCCCCCCTCCCCTCTGGGTTGTAAGGTGAAAGAGAATAGTGGTTACCTGCACTGTTTATACTTTGCCCCCAGCACAGGATATAACCCAAAGCAGGTACTAAGTAAATATGTGTGGAAGGAAGAGAGAGAAGAAGAGGAAAAGAGAAGAGGAGAGGGGAGGAGAGGGGAGGAGAGGGGAGGGGAGGGGAGGGGAGGAAAGCCTTGAAAGTTAAGTGCAACATATAATGTTATAGGTAGAAAATTATCCAGAATTGAAGAAAACCAGATAAATCCATTTCCACCCAAGTGGAACCAAATCATGCTTTTTCAGTTTGCCAAAATCATGTAATTATTCTCAACCATCACATATTTCATAATTCCTTATATTCCGTTCATTATTTGTTACTTTAGAGAGAGGCACATTAGCTCTTACTTGAAAGGTGCATTGACCAGCACAGAATGACTGTCTACATTGGACCAGGATCCAGCCGGTCCTTCAGAGAGCTTGTGACCACATCTCAGTCTCAGGCAGTGCCCTCAGCCCCATGGAAAGCCAGTCATCGCCTCAGTGCTCATCCTGCAGTCCCACGTGTAAACCTCAGCTTTGCAGACTGAATCCCCGATTTTGCCAACACACCAACAATGAATCTGTTTTCAGTTGTACATTCACATTATGCAAGTTCTCAAGATGAATGTTTAAAACCAAAAACTTAATTGAATAGTTTTCAATGCAAAATCATTACCACACAGATTGGATTCCTCTAACTCCCTGTGACCAGTATTTTCTCTCCCTGTCAACAGCCAAGTCATATTCAAAGGTCATCTGATGATTAGACACTCAGAGCTAGAGGAGCTGGATGAATCAAAAGTTCAGCGGCATCAGAATAAGATGAACTGATGCGTTCATCTCACAGTAACAGATGGCCTTGCCTCACAGTTTAAACTTCAGGCATTCCGGTACCACCTGCATGACTTTCTGCTGTATCTACTGGCACTGTTATCTACTATCTTATAAGGAGCTCCTGGACAATCCCTTTGTTGGGTGGGGCTAGGAGTCCTCAAACAAATACTTCTTTACATCAAGAGTTTTTCTCTCTTGTTACCAGATAGTTCCTAATATAGTTAAAGCCTATAGTTCTTCCTTAAATGTAAAACTGGCTTTGCAATTTTTTTTTTTTTTATCAAATGGTGACTGACAGGAGGTAACAGTTGTATCTCGAAATGTAAGAATGTTCTTGCTTTTCAGAATTATGGAATTCTAAGGATTGGTGTTTCTAATATGCCTGGGCAGTCCCACTCTGGAAATCTTGCCACCATTGATAAGGTTAGGTATGCTTAGATGACCAGCACTCCAGGGCAGCCAGAAACAGTGGGATTCCCACCCAGTCCATTTCACTACTATTGTTCTGCTGAGAACCACTGGTAGAAATTCTGATCTTAACTGACTGGGTACAGATAAAACACAAGTTTCCTTAGGAACTCACAAGTTGTTGGAGTCTGAAGATTAAGAAATTGTAGCTCTTTACGCCCCTCTTTTTTAATATTTATTTATTTATTTATTCGGCCACATCGGGTCTCAGTTGCAACACGCGGTCTCTTCCTTGCAGTGCACGGGCTTCTCTCCAGTTGCAACATGTGGGATTTTCTCTAGTTGTGGCGCTTGGGCTCTGCAGTTGTGACACACGGGGTTAGCTGCCCTGAGGCATGTGGGATCTTAGTTCCCCGACCAGGGATCGAACTCGCATCCCCTGCATCGCGTGATGGATTCTCAACCCCTGGACCACGAGGGAATCCCCTCCTCTCCTCTTTGACTAAGGACCACACTTCCTTCCTCACTGGGTTTAGGGAAGTTGGAGTATCATCGAAGTTCACATCTATTGAATCTACACCTTGCCTATCTGCATTCCCCATGCAAAGCCCCATTCATCTGGTGGGAGAAGAACCACCTCCTCTTCTAACTCCTCGTTTGGTACCAGAAAGTTAGTTCTTAATCAAACTGATACATTTATACCACTTTTTAAAGGTCAACTCTCTTTTATATTACTTAAATACACTTATTTTTAAAATAAAGCATTATATTTCTATTCTATGATTATTTTACAGATATAAATAAGTGGAAAATCTGTATCACTTGCCAGAAGTAGAAAGCAAAGTAAATATAAATAAAATAAGACAATACCATTAAAATCTAAATAGATACTGTGGTTTGCTAAAGGCACCAAACTGAATGAAGGAAATTTACTATATCTTGTTTTTGGTGGTTGTGTATACTTGTCAAAATTCATTTAATTGAACACTGAACATTTTAGCATATGTAAACTGTACCACAAAGAAAAAGAAATATTCCATTGGTTAGGATTTCCTTCAAGATGGACAGTGCTGGGCAGAGTGTGACAGAAGTTTCTCTCCCTTCTCTTGTCTCCATGGCTGCTCAATCACCTGCCCATCTCTTTTTGATTGACACTTTCTGTATTTGGCTCTGTTAATTCATTCAATCAGGTTACATTAACATTCTACAGGCCTAATACCTACTCAGTCTTTCTGAGGTGATTTTTGGTTTTGGTTTTGTTTTTGCGGTACGCGGTCCTCTCACTGTTGTGGCCTCTCCCGCTGCGAAGCACAGGTTCCGGACGCGCAGCCTCAGCGGCCATGGCTCACGGGCCCAGCCGCTCCACGGCATGTGGGATCTTCCCGGACCAGGGCACGAACCCGTGTCCCCTGCATCGGCAGGCGGACTCTCAACCGCTGCGCCACCAGGGAAGTCCTCTGAGGTGATTTTTTACATCACTTTTCTGACCCTTTATGAGGTTATATGTCTTACCCATAATAGCCTCCAAAAGGCAACCCTACCACAATGATCAAATTTTAAGGACATGCCTCACTAATAGCTTCAATACTAGACTATGATATTATTTCCAGTACAGGATCCCCTGGATTACACAGGATAGTCCAGTAGTTTAGCTTACAGTTAGATAAAATTAATAAACTGAACCATATGAAGTTGCCAACACTCATTTATTTTTACCAACAAAATGGCAATTATATACAGCTCAGAAAGTAAAATTGGATAATTTCACACCTACCTCAACATTCTGTACAGCTACTATAAAGTAAGATGAGTATTTCTTTAAAAAATTAGAAAAACTTAATTGACAAGCACAAATCATTAGTTAATAATTAAATAATTTAATTAAATACATTAAAATTAGTTAAATAATTAAGTAATTGGTTAAAATGATTAGTCAAGTATGCAAAAGATTTTAACTAAATTAGTGTATGTATATACATACATGCTCAAGGTGGCCCAATAGTTTGCTGAAAGTCATCTCACAACCACAGAGATGAGCCTTTATGTCTTGTTCACAGGTATATTTCCAATAGCCAGTAGAGTGCTGGAAATATAGTAAGTGCTCAAGAAATATCTGCTAGGGCTTCCCTGGTGGCGCAATGGTTGAGAGTCCGCCTGCCGATGCAGGGGACACGGGTTCATGCCTCGGTCCGGGAAGATCCCACATGCCGCGGAGTGGCTAGGCCCGTGAGCCATGGCCGCTGAGCCTGCGCATCCGGAGCCTGTGCTCCGCAGCGGGAGAGGCCACAACAGTGAGAGGCCCGCGTACCGCAAAAAAAAAAAAAAAAAAATCTGCTAAAATAAGCAAATGATCAGGACTTTTGGCAAATAGATCACCCCATTCTCAAAACATATATTCCCAAATTCTTTTACTTCTAAAAGAAAGTTCCAGATTATTTTTGCTGCATTTTTCCGTGTTTACATCATACCCAAATCAACTTTCCTGCTTCTAACCAAGACATACAACAGTGCACGAGTCAAAAGGAAAAAGATGGGGGTATCAATAATCCAAGTTTTAAAGATCATGTCCTCTATGTGACAGAATAAAAACCAGCTCAGAGGATTTTAGGTTTGACAATAACATGAACTTCCAGAAAAGATGGTAGAATGCAACCAGAGTATATCTTCTGCTATGGAATATTTAATTTGCTGGAGACAATATGACAACCCGCTAAGAGCATGAAGCTTATGAATTAGACAAATCTGTTTTCAAAGCTCAGCTTTTCCCTTTTCTGGAAGTGTTACTTTGAGCAAACCCTTTAACCTCCTTGAGCTTCAGTAACTCATCTGTAAAATGGGGATGATAATGAATCATTCATTCATTCATTCATCAAACATGAATTGAGCACCTTCTCTATTCCAGGCCTTGGGCAAGGTGGTGGGATACAACAGTGAACAAAATAGACCACAATCCCTGCCCTTGTGGAGTTTACAGTCAAGAGAGAATAAGAGGCAATAAATTAAGGAAGTACATTGTAGAGTATGTTTGAAGATAGGGAGAATTTCAGAAGGCTGAGATGCTGCGTGAGCAGGTAGGGCAAAACCCAATCAACTTTGAGTTATTATTGGCAATGGGATGAATTACATGCACCAATGGGCAGCTTAGAGCAATCACTTAAATCAGATTTGAGAGAGTGCGAGCCCTAGCTAGATGGGTGAACGCCTGGATAGATCAGTATGATGGGTAGACAAATAGAGTGACAGATGGATGAATTCGAGAGTCAGGCAGACAGACAGACCTAAACAGACGGACACTAATGGTAATTCAAGTGCTCTGACAATAGCCTCTGCCGCTAGAATAACTGACTGTTGATCTTGCACATCTGGCTCACGAGGCAGGCATTTCATCTCCCTCCCAGGCTGGGCCACAGGCATCCTTGACAAATCCTCTCCATCCCTGAGGGTGATTGCAAGAGGCCGCTCCTCTCTCCAGAGGGTACCCATGTAAACCCACACCAGGCCTTCATGACTTCCCACTGCAGAGGAATGATTATGGACTGGGTACTGAAAGCTACTGGAGAAGGACTGTTGGTCTCCTGGGTGTGCTGATAGCCCTGTAGCACGGTAGTGAAAGAAAGGTCTTTGTCTTCGATGCTTGCAATACAATGATATCATACCTGGGATTTACCTTGGCAAACTCCAGCCAGGAAAATATGACAGGAATTTGGGGATTGAGATGAAACAAGCTGGGCAAACTGTTTATAGCTGTTGGGTGCATGGGAGTTCCCTGGATGGTTCTCTCCACTACCAAGTGTGCTGGAAAGTTTTTATTGAAAAAAAAAAAAAGGTTAACATAAAATCTTTCCATTTATTTTCAGAAGGGAAAAAGTGCATACAAGCACACATATGTGTACTTGGAGCATTTTTCCAACTTTGAGGATTCATTCTGTTTGGCAGACAAAAGCTATTCTATTCAATGATTTTTGGTATTCAAAGAGCAATTTGGTTCCATGTCATTGCTACCTTAAATTAACTGTTGCCTGAGCCTACAGAGATGATTGTTCGGGCCAGAGTGAAGGAAGACGTGGCAGTGGGCTTCAAGTGGCATCGAGTGGCTTCAAATGTGACCCGCTTAAGGAAAATCACCCATCCCCAGGAAGGATGCAGAATTCCCAAGTGGAAAGCAAAGTTCTCCAACAACCAGTGACGCCAGTGGCTTGTTTTCACTGCTCTCAACAACCTGCCACCATCTGAGTGAGAAGATGATTTGAATTCCTCCCCAACTGTTCCTAAACAGAGCATTTTAGCAGTGAAAGGGAATTTTAAATAATTGAGCCTAGCCTTACCTGCCTTCAACATTCATTCACTATATGTTCATTCAGTATCTACTCAATGGCAAGCACTGTGCCAGCCATAAGGGGTATATAGTTGTAGGGGACCCAGAGAAGGGTACTGGCCTTATGAGACTTGTAGTCCAGCTGGGAAGTCAGAAATCCTCAACAACTAAGTCCACAATACAGTAATCAGTATTGTCCAGCATGATACAGCATAATAAGTGCTATGAGGGAGAAATGCAAAACTTGAGGAGGGTGTCTTAATCCATTTTGGGCTGCTATAACAAAATACCACAGACGGGCTGGCTTATCGACAGAAACTTATGTCTCACAGTTCTAGAGACTGGATATCTAAGACCAGGGTGCCACCATGGTTGGGTGAGGGCCATCTTCTGGGTTGTATCAGCACACAGTGGAAGAGACTAGGGAGCTCTGTGGAGTCTCTTTTATAAGGGCACTAATCCCATTTAAGAAGGCTCCATCCTCATGACCTAATCACCTCCCAAAGCCCCACCTCACTGGGGATTTAGGATTCATCATGTCAATTATTCAGACCATAGAGGAGGGCTTAAGCAAAGGGACTCGACATAGTCTAGGAATCAGGGAAGTCTCCTTGAAGAAATGTCAGTGATTAGCAGGGGCCAGAGGCAGAGGAACCTGTGCGTGCAGAGTTCCTGAGGTGGGAGATGCATGGTGCAGCCTAGAAACTGTAAGGCTGGTGTAGCTGGAACTTCAAGAGTGAAGGTGAGAGTGGTGTGAGATGAAGCAGGGGTAGATCACACAAGAAGTTTTTAGCCATTTCAAGGACTTGGGGCTTAAACGAGTAAGGAAACTGCAGCCCAAAGAAGTTAAAGTGATTTTCCCCAATGCACTCGCCCACGGTGAGGCTGGAATTCAAAAATAATAAAAGAAAACATTGATAAAGCCCCGTAAGAATGCGCTGGACACTGGGGTCTCTTGGATAAGGTAATATTTCAGCAGAGATGTAATGAAGCCTTGAGAGCAGATAGGAGAAGATTATCCCAGGAAGCGGTGACAGCATCCAGGCCTTGAGGTAGGAAAGGTCCTACTAAATTCAAGGCCCATCCCAGAAGGCATTGACCTTGGAGGAGCGAGGGGATGCAGTGAGAGCTGCGGTCTGAAGGTGCCAGGAGTCAGACGATGCACAGCCTTGTAAATCAAGGTGCGGTCCTCGGATTGTCCTTTGCATAGATGAGGAACCCCAGGGGCAGTGAGCAGAGGAATGATAGAATGTGCCATTTTTAAAAAAGTCTCACTCTGCCTTTAAGGAGCGAGGGTGAAAGCAGAGAGACACTTTAGAAGGCTGTTGTAACAGTCCGGGGATTCATAATGGCTTGAACCAGGAGACGACAGCAGGGAGGATGAGAAACAGTCTGATTCTGGATGTATTTGAAGGGGAAGCCAGTAAGACTTGCTGACAGATCGAATGTGAGTTAACAGGAGAGCACCGAGGTGTTTGGTCTCAACATCCACAAGGAGGGAGCTGTCTTTAACCAAGGGGAGAAAGAGGGGGAGAGAGAGAGAGAGAGAACGAACTGCAGGAGAGCGAAGTACCTCTCCTGACACCGGGGAGGGACCTAGAGGGTGGCGGAAGGAGAATGAATGGGTCTCCTCACCCTCTAGAGATACATAAACTGAGTTGGATCAGGTCAAGGCTGGAAACAAGGCTAAATAAAAAACAAGGGGGCTTCCCTGGTGGCGCAGTGGTTGAGAGTCTGCCTGCCAATGCAGGGGACACGGGTTCGTGACCCGGTCCGGGAAGATCCCACATGCCGCAAAGCGGCTGGGCCCGTGAGCCATGGCCACTGACAAGCAGTGGTCTGCAGGAATCCTGGGGCCTAAGTGCCTGCAGGGTATTTCACCTGGGGTTATTTAAAGAGGCAGGGTACTGAACACTTGGCATTCTGCACTGAAGGATGGAGAAGGCACAGGGAAGCAGAGAGAGCATCATGGCAACCATGCAGGTAAAGGTGCGGAGTGAGGCATGGCTTTGATGTGTCGGTGGGACTGTCCGTGTCTCCAGCAACCATTGGATGAGGTTTCCAGGGCCCAGTTTTCAGCCTTGCCCAGAGAGTGGGCAGGGGGACAGGTCCTTCTCGAGTTTCCCAGGAAGACACATTAAGCCTAATGGAGGAAAACAGATGGTGCAGCAGTAAAAACAAGCCACCCCGTTCCTGGCTTGGCTGTTTGGGTTGTAAAATTTCTGATGGAGGCTGAACAAGTGGAAGCTGGGGAGGCACAATTCAGTTTAGTGATGTCTCAAGCAGTTTCTCAGACGCGTGATTCGGAGAAGATGTGGATAGTCCCCCTTTGCTGTGGCTTCACACACCCCTCGCTACTCAGCCCTGCTCTCCACTACTGCTACACTGGGCTAGATCACGGGCTCTGGAAGAGCTGGGAAGGGGTGGCAGAGACCCTAGGGAAAGCCACTCTCCCACTTGCTAACCGCGTGACCACAGGCAGGTGGAGTGACACTCATAGTGTCTCCTCACAGGGTGCTTGTGACATTGAGTGAGTTAAGCCATGGAAAGCATGTAGAGCAGTGTTTGGCATGTACTAAGTACTCAATACAAATCAACTGTAGTTATTATTATTCAATTCTGCATCCACAGAGCTGAGTATATAGCCCAGCACAGGAGTTCAATGAATAGTTGTTTAATAGAATTTGATGTCATCGCCATTATGTTCATCATCATAATCGTCGAGCCTTTACAGCGTCCACTTCTCTGCAAAGCAGCTTATAGACACTTGAGTTTCTTGGGTTGTGGTGAAGGGAAAGTTCTAGAATCTCAGGACATGTGTCAGGGACCAATTTTGCTCAGAAACTCGAGGATCACTTTTACAAGAAGATTTTGGCCTTGTGGTTGAATATGGAGGACAGCAAAGCAAAGGAGAAAGAATGAACTGAGAGAGAAGGTCTTCCTGAGCACAGAGCTGAGGTTTTCGGTGTGTCAGGGAATGAGATGCGTTCATACTACACCCTTTTATTTTTAAATTGGAGCTAGGAGTTTGTTAGTCAATAAGTCAGTTAATTAATCAGCTAGTTTTACTTTAGGACTGATGGTCCTTCCTTCTTTCCTTTCTACCTTTTTCCCTCCCTCTCTCCTTCCCTCTCTTCTTTCTTTCTTTCTCTATTTCTTTCCTTCCTTCCATGGAAGAAAGACCAAGGGTTAAAGAACTATAAGATATGACTCAGGCCAATACACAGACAAACCAGTACACTAAACACCAATTCCAAAACAGCCAATTCCCTGAATGCCAGTTTTTGAAGTTTCCCACTCAGCAATTGACTTTCCCTGAATTTACCTAAATCCTTGAGGTACAGCTGAAGATAGAAAAATAGAGACAAGTGCAGGCAGTTGGGCCCTTGGAGAGAACAAGGCATCAAGCACTGTTTAGAGAGTTGTTCAGTATGAGGTACCTGTGACTGAGAGGCACTGGGGGGGTTTGCCCTCAATAGACCCAAAGGGAAATGGACGTCGGAGGCTTTAAATATTTAGGAAGAATTCTTAAGGGAAAAAGAAATCCTCAAGCAAAACCTGGAGACCAGATGCCACCTCAGAATCCATCCAAATGCGGCAGGAAGACCAGCGTGAATTAGACAAGTCCCACGCTCTGAAAGAGGAGGTGGGCTACAACACAGAGGTGGGTTCTCCCCTGGAATAAGGGAAGCAGAAGGACACAACTTCTACATGGGGGATTTTTTTCCCAGCTGCATTTAAATTCATGGTTCTTTAATTCCACACAACTGGTATAAAGTGACTAGCATCCCAGCGAAGCATAAGCTATGGAAGTTGTCTTCTTTTTCCTCCTATTTTCTGTGTCTCCACCTTCCCCAGATAACACTAAGATTTCAACGGACCCCCAAAGATACAGATACATGTAACTTAGTGATCAAGAGTGTGGACTCAGGAAACACCTGCCATGTGACCTTGGCTAAATCACTTCACCCCTCTGTGCCTCAGTTTCCTCATCTATAAAATGTAGATAAGGTAATAAGAGCACTAACCTCATAGGGTGGTTGTATCAAATTAATATCGAAAGTGCGTAGAACAGTCCTTGACTCATAGCAAGTGATCAGCACGATAGTAATGATTACTATTCCTATGACTACTGCTACTGTTATCATTATTTACACTAGTGAATGAAACTACTCAGTCTAAGACAAATCAGAGTAAAAATTGGGAAGAGGATAATTGCAGACTTTAACTTCTTTGAACTCTAATTTAGAAGGAGAAGGGGAGTTAACTGGAGAGGAGTTATATGGTTTCCATTTGGGACAAGGCGTGACCACTAGGAAGCTATGTTGGACAACATCACTGGGTATAATCTGAGATGGTCATTGGAACACAGAGTGAATTTTCATCCTTGGTGGTACAAGGAGGCCTCACTTAATGAATGAGCTGTTATGGATCCATGTCAAAGAATTCTCGTAGGCAAGAGCTGAACCATCCGTCCTCCAGGTTCCAGGAAAACAGCCCAGGTTGTGTTAGGAGGGAATTCTCCAGGAAGTAGAAGCAGAATTGCCCACTTATGCTTCTGCTTCTCCCACAAGGAGGGAAACTCTGCTCGGGTTGACCATCAGCTAAGCCTTTTAAGCCAAGGGTAGAGAAGACCAACCTAGAAAATGTTTCAGAGAAGGTGTGTTTCCTCCTCTCTACTCACATTTCTAGACTTTTCCTCAAGGGAGAAGAGAATTCCTGTCCTTTATCCCATTATCTGCCTGTCACCCAATCCCATGGGAGAAATCGCTAACCCAACCTTCATTGAGGCAAGCTGCAGATCACAACACAGAATGGAAAACCCTCTTTCTTCCACTGTGTGTGACAGCCACAGCTCGGCTGGTCCTAGCGGTGCTTTCTTGCATTTTCTTCTGCTCCCTCTGCAAAGCGGATGAAGGGTCTGACTTCTCAGGGTAGGCTGGATTACATGCTAGCCTCAGTGGAGGGAAGCACAGACGTTTCCTGTTCCTTTTTGATTTTTTGTTCCCTGTGCCTCCATGTGGACAGCCAACAGACAAAGTCAAAGCCAGCCTTCTTGCACCCACTGTGGAAGATAGACCCACTAGTCCCTTCCCTGCCGTGTTCTGTGACCCACTCCTACCCACCGCTCTCCCTCCCCAACTGGCTTTTGTTCGGTGTGTGGAAAGGCACGCTGTATGATGACCGTATGCAGGGAAGCAGAGGTGAGGGTGAGGGTCCAGTTACTCAGAAACCTTTGCATCCAATTACACACACCCAAAGAGCAACAGCTGGTATTGCTGTATGATACAGCTTGTGGAATTCCCACTTTGTAGAAGGGAAAACAGAGGCCCACAACACTAAAACGTCTTGAATATAGAGAGTAGGTGGCAGAGCCAGGATTCTATGACTGGTCTTCAAACTCTAAATCCTCTTGCTAGTTCATCCATTGCCCTTTATGCATATTCAGTGCATGTTACTTTAATAACTTAATCACCCTAGGGAAAACGTGTATGTCTACATCTCTATAGACGTGTGTGTAAAGAAAAGTAAAATGTGTATATAGTATACGTATGTCATATAAGATAAAATCACATAATCCACCATCCAACGTCTAGGTGCTTGGAGGAGTGTATGAAAATCAAAGTATGTTTTCTACCACCTTGACTCATTGGGCTCAATGCCCCTTCTTACTTCCTGATTCACAGTAGGCTCTCAAAACACCAGTCCCTTCCTCTCTGGTTCCCAGCCTGGCGGTCGGGTGCTGAATTCTACCCTCAGCACAGCACAGCCTTCTGATGGAGGCTCCGTGGAGTTCAGAATAATCGACTCTGCTGGCAATTCCAATCACTTTGACCTGAGGGAGACGCCATGCTCAGCCCACAGTGTAGACAGAAGACAACAGAGCTGAGCATGGACCCGACCAGACACAGATAAGAGTGGGGGTTGGCACAGACTGGGCAGCTGGAGCTTCCTCCTCTTGCCCAGCATTCAGGCAGGGATCTGGGAGGAGACAAGCGCTGTATGGTGTGTTGAGTGATGGGCGCAATAGTGCCAACCGGAAGGTCAGTTGCTCTGGGGTTAAGTTTTTCTCAATTAACAAATTAATGCTGGTAACACTGGGACAGTGTGTGCACTTTGGTGCCTGGTGAAAGATCAGGGCAGCTCTTCTCCCATTAATCCTAGGAAGCATTTTCTCCTCTTCCGGACATGAGGGCAGAGGCTGGGGGTGCCAGGGCTGGACGCAGCTGCTGTAGAATAAAAGCAGCACCATCTCTGGAGTCAGAAACCTGAACTCTAATCCCAAATTCGTTCACACAAGAGTGACAAGACCTTGGGCAAACTACCCCATTATCCTGGGGTGCAGCTTTCGTACCCTCATCAGTATAGAAATAATAGATATAAATATATTATATATGACATATTATATAATACGTATACAGTATACTATGTATAATATTTATATTACATATAAATTGTATATGTATATATGTATACAGTCGGCCCTCTGTGTCTGTGGATGCGGGTACAGAGGGCTGACTAAAGGACTTAAGCATCCGTAGATTTTGGTATCCGCAGGGGTCCTGGAACCAATCCCTTAAGGATACCGAAGGACAACTGTACATGTCTATATATGTATATACGTACATATGATATGTATAAAGCCACATGTCTCTATGTATATCGTATATACATACAATATAGACATATATACCCCTCACGTCAGAGGGTTGATGTGAGGATAAAGTGAGACTAACTCTGTTAAGATGCGAGATACTCAAGAAGTGGTACCTGTTTCCCCTTCATAGCAGTTAGGATAGCTGTAATTTTAGGAAACATGCATCTACTTTGTGTCTCCTGTCTCTCTCCCCTGCTGGATTTTGAGACGGATGACAGCAGGAACTACCTCTGCCTGTTCATCACTCTCCCCAGGTCCCCATCAGGGTGGGTGCTCAATAAATCGTGCAGCTTGAGCGAATGACTAAATGAAGACATTAGCGCCTACCTCCAGGAACTGGAAATAAGGAGATGGCGTGCAGTAGAATGCATGATAAGCCATTAAATGCTGCGGAAACAGGAAAAGCAGTTGTTGCTGTAGTCTGTGAGGTGCAGAGGGGATCACGGACCACTGGGTGGGGGCAGGGATGAGAAAGAGGAGAATTAGAGCTCAGGCAAAGAGCTGGAAGAGATACAGCGAGGAGTCTTTAGGAGGTGGCCTGAGGGAATGGAAAGATGAGTGACAGAGATTGACATCATGGCTGGTCCAAGAGCCCTGATTCCAAGATGAGATTTCTCCAGGGCTGCATAGGCAGAAACTGAACAGACCCTGGGCAGGAAGCCCCACTTCAACACTCTTCCACCTCGCGGCTCCTTTTATGGTCATTGTCATTATCCCTTCGGTCTCTGTGGCTTTGGAGAAGCAGATCCACAAAGAGCTACTGCACTTTAGAGGTCAGGGTAAAATTAAGAACTTGCTTTTCATTTATAATTTATGCATTATACACCACCTACTTCCCAAAAGGATTTGAGACAGCTTTACAATAACAATCATCTTTAAACCGTCTGCAGAGCCACAAAAAAAACATGTTTTCAGAGAATCCTTAATGGCACAAGGAAATTCTCAAAATGTAACTTTAAATGAAAAAGACAAGACAGGACACTTTATTTACTATAATACTGTCACGTAATATAAAGATGGATGGGGGAGGGGAGAGGGAAGCGGGAAGAAAGACCAGCAGCAAGAGAGGAGAGAGGAGGAGAGGGGATAAGAGGGGCCGGGAGGGAAAAATAAAGTGGAAGGAAATATTTGCAGTAGTTATTTGCCTCCTTAAAACTGTAAGGAGAGACCCCACTGCTAACAGCACAATTTCCCCCAAGACGTTGTAAATAAGATGATCTTCAAGGGTACTAACGTCTTCTTAGCATGAATGGTTATGCCTTCATAGATCAAATGTGTATTTTTTGAAATATAACTAACACATTAAAACTGTATGTGCTGGTTCAATTTCATTTGCCCGGATCCCTTCTCCCCCGGCCTCTGCCCTGCTCTGTGCAGAGGAGTCTCCTTTGTCCTCTGGCTTTGGGTTGGTTGGGGCCAACAAGCACTTCAGTTAAAACATAGAGGGTGGAGGAGAGAGGGGTGAGGGTATTCGCTGCCCTTCCCCTAACCCCTGTGGCCTTGCCCCAGCTCTGGACCTGCTGTGTCCCTCGGTGCCTGAGGGCCTATGGGGGCTCTCTTAGGGCACCTTGTGTCCCATTAATACTGTTCGGTTTCCCCTCTGCTAGTTCCTGCTGTTTCACTGTCCATTGCTGCTTCTCTTAACCCTGCCCTCAACTCTGTTGCTCTAGTTCCTTTATTAAACTCTTTTTAGTACTTATTAAAGTTTAATGTGCATAAGAGTCCCCTGCAGGGCTTGTTAAAACACAGATTTTTGCCCATCCTCCCACCCCCATTCCCACCCCGAGAGTCTGCTTCAGTAGGTCTGGGGCAAAGGCTGAGAAGTTTCATTTCTAACAAGCTCTCAGGGGATGCATGTACTGGTGGTCCGGGGAACCTGCTTTGAGTGGCAGTCTCTTGGGTAATGCCTTGGGCGTGTCCTCAACTTCCTAAAAGCTCCCTACCAATACTTGATGAGGGCAGTTCTGCGATAGAATTGACTTCTTGATAGAAGTTTCTGCGATCGTGGAAACGTTCTGTAATATTCCGCACTCTCCAGTGGGGTAGCCACACGTGGCTTGTGAGAACTTGAAACGCACCCAGTGCACTGAGGAGTTGGATTTTTAATTTTATTGAATTTTAATTAATAGAGATAATTAGCTCTGAACTAATAAAAGTCAGTTGGCAGGTTCAGCGTTCTACCTGGAAATGTCCTTAGCCACACTGGCAGGTTCGTTAGGTACCATTTCTATCTACGTGTTCCTGCAGAAGTAACATTGTGCTCACCGTTCTGGAAGTTCATTATTTGAGTCTCATTTTCTCCGGCCTCCAATAGTTTTCTCATTGCCCTTCCAGCCTCCATTAACAGTCTCCTCAAGGTGCTTCAGGCTTCCACCTGCTGCCTGGTTTCAAGGCCATCACCACGTGCTTTAGGTTTATGTTTCAGTAGCACCCTACTTCTCAGCAGTACCATGTCTCTTTCAGTTGTGTACTGCTGTGTAACTACCTGAGATTTAGTGACTTAAATCAACAACGATTTTACTATCTTTCCTGATTCTGTGGGTTCAGCTGGGCAGTTCTTCTGCTCTGTGTGTGTTGGCTGGGGATACACTTGTCTCAACTGGGATGGAACCTCCAGGCTGGTTTACTCATTTGGCTGGCAGTTGGGGTCAGCTAGATGCTCAGATGACGCTATGAATCACAGCCTCAATTCTTACCCAGGTGTCTTCTCCATGTAACTCCATGTAGCTCAAGCTAGGTTCCAAGAGGCAAGAAGTAGAAGCTGCTTGGAAATCCCAGAACATCATGTCTGGTGCATTCTAGTGGCTAAAGCCAGTCGTAAGAACAGCACAGTTTCGAGGGAAACAAGTTCCACTCCTTGATGGAAGGAGTGGCTTGTGCACTGAGGGAGGGGATGGATTCCTGGGGACATCTTTGGAGACTAGCTGCCCTTAGAGAGTGTCTTTCCACAGCAAAGATGGGCTACACAGACCATTGCTTCTCAAACTTCAGGATTCCCACAATCCCCTGCAGACTCTGATTCAGTAAAGCTAAGCAGTTCATAAGAGGCCACTTTTTTTTTTTTTTTTTTTTTTTTTTTTTTATGTGGGATCCTCCCAGACCAGGGCACTGAACCCGTGTCCCCTGCATTGGCAGGCGGACTCTCAACCACTGTGCCACCAGGGAAGCCCCAAGAGGCCACATTTTTAACACCTTTCACGTGACTGCTGATGCTGGTGGTTCACAGATCACACTTCGAGTAGCAAGGATGTAGATTATACCGTAGAAGTAGACTAAGGCTTAGGATCACAGACCTAAATTCAAAACCCATCTCTACCACTTTTTTGTTGTGGGTCCTTGAGTAAATTACCGAACAACCTCTAGCCTCAGTTTCCCCATCTGTTAAAATGGAATTGTGGGACAATTGTGACAACCAATAGGAAGAAGTACAATATAGCAGCATTTGAGTCTCTCTGAGTCTCTTACTAGCTGTGTGTCTTGGGACACTTAACTTTCCCTTACTGAGCTTTAGCTTCTTCACTTAAAATTAAAGTGAGAATGGGAATGACGGTACCTATGCCGTAGGGTGGTTGTGAACATTCGGTGAAACCTGGAACTAGCCGATGGTGACTATGCGAGAGGACGTGGGAAATACGTCTTTCCTCCCGCTCAGCGTCATCAAACACTTTCCGGCTGGTCAGCATTTGCTGCTACTTGGCGGAAGGATAGGGTGGATGGAAACAAGCAAGGACTGAGCTTCTGAATTAATCGAGTTTTGAAGCTAACTCATGGTCTGCCTCTACCAATGACTGCTCCATAGAAAGGCAGGAGTTTGCTTCTCCTTTTCCCCCACTGGGTTGGAACCAAGGAGACAACTGTGAACCGTATTTGTCCTAGATGCCAGGCAAACAGCATCAGCCGTATTGTTTGTGGTATCAGTGGCTGGCGCGATTGATGACCCCTGCTGGGAAATTCTGCTGTGGGCTTCTGATGATGAGAAGAGTTATGTATCAGGCGCTGAGTCCCAGAAGACTTCTGAGCTGGTTCCACTTGGCCTGACCCCAACAGGGTAGGGGTCCTTGGACAATGCTTGGGAATCAAATGCTCTGGACCACTGAGGACAGCTCAAGTCTGTTTGGTCATATTCTTGGACTTCCTCGTATTCGTTGAGATCTGTGTAGAATACAAATGGCTCTCAAGACTTTGGAATTATGTCAAGATGTGAACCAAAGCTGTCATACCTGGGAATAAGGCTACAGATAACAAAGCAAGAAACGATGGTTAATGCTCGTTATGCACTTGCTCCATGCTGTGTTCTAAGACAAATGTATAAACATGCATCATCTCACCCTTACAACAACCCTAGAAAGAAGACAGCATAATAATCCCCACTTTACAGATAAGGAAACCGAGGTACACAGAGATGAGGTGTTTGCTCAAGGTCACACGGTGAAGTGGCAGGGCTCCGACTTGAATTCAGATCTGCCTAATGACGAAGACTGTGCTGAAATGATTTATGAGAGCTGATGGAATCTGGCTGGGATCGGAGGGGTTAGCATCTCACGTATAAAAACAAGGTTTCTTCCCCAGTTCCGTTCAAACACACACATGCACACACACGCGCACGCACCTCTTGGGAAAAAGAGAGCAGTGTGAATGAAGCAGGAATTTAGGAAGCAAACTTGTGTGTGGTGCTATTGACCAGGGCAGAATTGGAGGGATCTGTGGATCTAATATGAATCACTGTTCCATGCAGTGTGAGACCTGGCTCTGAATACTTGGCGCCAGGGGCTCCAGCTCGATGCTCCGTGCAGATGAGGCTTGGCACGTGCCGTACCATCTTCCCTCCTGTGTAGGCCCCTCTTCCGCACTGGGCAGTGTCTTCCTTGAGGACCAGACCTTATCAGGGTCCCTGGGACAAGATCCTCGTCACTCTGTCTGCACTGGACTCCTCCAGCTTACCCTCTGCAATTAGTTAATTTATGCAATTAATTAATTAGTGCAAATTAAGTGATGTCACTCTCAGCTCAACTATCCCTCAGGGGCTCCCACTGTCTTTCGGGTCAGAGCATCCGAAGTCCTTCCCAGACTCATCTCCTGCCTTCCCTCACCCACAGCCAGCTCTCCAGCAATGCCCAGTCACTGGCGGCAGGCTGGTCCTCACTTCCTCACTTTTACTCATGCTGTTTCCTGAACTGTCCCCTCCTCAGCATAACTCAGCTCTGTGGCCTTTGGCAAGTCACTGCCCCTCTCTAGACTCTGAAATTAGTTAATTTATTAATTAATTTATTAATTAATTATTAATTAATTAATTAATTAATTAATTAGTGCAAATTAAGTGATGTCACTCTCAGCTCAACTATCCCTCAGGGGCTCCCACTGTCTTTCGGGTCAGAGCATCCGAAGTCCTTCCCAGACTCATCTCCTGCCTTCCCTCACCCACAGCCAGCTCTCCAGCAATGCCCAGTCACTGGCGGCAGGCTGGTCCTCACTTCCTCACTTTTACTCATGCTGTTTCCTGAACTGTCCCCTCCTCAGCATAACTCAGCTCTGTGGCCTTTGGCAAGTCACTGCCCCTCTCTGAAATTCAACTGACACCTCACTACAGTGAGCTAATAATGATGCCTGCCTCACAAGTGGCTGGATGATTAAGGAAGACAAGATGGGAGAATGCCCAGAACAGGGCCTGGCAGCCATTAACTATCTCACCCAGCTATGGTGGGAGGAGTCTATTCCTTGGCCAAAATCCTCCTTGCCAATATCCCCTTAGGCAATTACCCACTTTGCCAAGGAAGCTTCTCGCACCATCCTTACCTCAACTGAAGCCATTTCCCCCCAGAAAACCTAACACTGATGAAAACCTAACACGGAACAAAGAAAAGTGGTACTTTTTTCTCTCCTGTGGCCAAGGGAGAAGGGAGAGGGAGGGACAGAGAGCCCGGGAGGAGAGAACTTCGGGCTGGTCCCTGGAGTGCTAGAGACTCAGGGTCAAGCTGGGGGATGGGCAACAGGGGATTGATCACATCCCTTTCTCTTCGAGAATGACTTGATACGTTAGAGCAGTCTCATTCAAGACCATAGACAGTGCTTTCTTGTCAAACCACTAGCATTTGTCATGCTTTGAGAAAAGCATGAGCAGAAGGGGAAAAATATTAGAGAAGTATTTTACCCTAAAAGCTTGACAGTCTTCTGGATAAACTGCCTGCCATGACTAGAGCCACAGGGAGGTTTTGAGCAGTTACTTGCCCAAGATTCTCTCTTTTTTTTTTTTTCCAGCTTATTGCACCCAATTTATTCTTTTTTTATATGTATATCTTTATTGGAGTATAGTTGCTTTACAATGTTGTGTTAGCTTCTGCTGTACAACAAAGTCAATCAGCTATAGGTATACATATATCCCCATATCCCCTCCCTCTTGAGCCTCCCTACCACCCTCCCTATCCCACCCCTCTAAGTCACAAAGCATCGAGCTGATCTCCCTGTGCTATGCAGCAGCTTCCCACTAGCCAACGATTTTATATTTGGTAGTGTGTATATGTCAGTGCCACTCTCTCACTTCTTCACAGCTTCCCCTTCCCCCACCGTGTCCTCAAGTCCATTCTCTACGTCTGCGTCTTTATTCCTGCCCTGCCACTCGGTTCATCTGTACCATTTTCTTAGATCCCATATATATGAGTTAGCATATGGTATTTGTTTTTCTCTTTCTGACTTACTTCACTCTGTAAGACAGACTCTAGGTCCATCCACCTCATTACAAATAACTCAATTTTGTTCCGTTTTATGGCTGAGTAATATTCCATTGTATATATGTACAACATCTTCTTTATCCATTCATTTGTCACTGGACATTTAGGTTGCTTCCATGTCCTGGCTATTGTAAATAGTGCTGCAATGAACATTGTGGTACATGTCTCTTTTTGAATGATGGTTTTCTCAGGGTATATGCCCAGTGGTGGGATTGCTGGGTCATATGGTAGTTCTATTTTTAGTTTTTTAAGGAACCTCCATACTGTTCTCCATAGTGGCTGTATCAATTTACATTCCCACCAACAATGCAGGAGGATTCCCTTTTTTTCCAAACCTTCTCCAGCATTTACTGTTTCTACATTTTTTGATGATGGTCATTCTGACCAGTGTGAGGTGATACCTCACTGTGGTTTTGATTTGCATTTCTCTGATGGTTAGCGATGTTGAGCATCTTTTCATGTGTTTGTTGGCAATCTGTATGTCTTTTTTGGAGAAATGTCTATTTAGGTCTTCTGCCCACTTTTGGGTTGGGTTGTTTGTCTTTTTGATATTGAGCTGCATGAGCTGCTTGTATATTTTGGAGATTAATCCTTTGTCAGTTGCTTCGTTTGCAAATATTTTCTCCCATTCTGAGGGTTGTCTTTTCGTCTTGTTTATGGTTTCCTTTGCTGTGCAAAAGCTTTTAAGTTACATTAGGTCTCATTTGTTTATTTTTGTTTTTATTTCCATTACTCTAGGAGGTGGGTCAAAAAGGATCTTGCTGTGATTTATATCATAGAGTGTTCTGGTTATGTTTTCCTCTAAGAGTTTTATAGTGTCTGGGCTTACATTTAGGTCTTTAGTCCATTTTGAGTTTAGTTTTGTGTATGGTGTTAGGAAGTGTTCTAATTTCATTCTTTCACATGTGGCTGTCCAGTTTTCCCAGCACAACTTATTGAAGTAGCTGTCTTTTCTCCATTGTATATTCTTGCCTCCTTTGTCAAAGATAAGGTGACCATATGTGTATGGCTCTCTATGTCTGAGCTTTCTATCCCATCCCATTGATCCGTATTTCTGTTTTTGTGCCAGTACCATACTGTCTTGATTACTGCAGCTTTGTAGTATAGTCTGAAGTCCAAGAGCCTGATTCCTCCAGTTCTGCTTTTCTTTCTCAAGATTGCTTTGGCCATTCAGGGTCTTTTGTGTTTCAATACAAATTGTGAAATTTTTTGTTCTATTTCTGGAAAAAATGCCATTGGTAATTTGATAGGGATTGCATTGAATCTGTAGATTGCTTTGGGTAGTATAGCCATTTTTACAATGTTGATTCTTCCAGTCCAAGAACATGGTGTATCTCTCCATCTGTTTGTATCGTCTTTGATTTCTTTCATCAGTGTCTTATAGTTTTCCGCATACAGGTCTTTTGCAAGATTCTCATAAATTGTCAGCTTCAACAGTCAAATGCTAAACTGCACTTGAGAAACAAGAAGAAGTGGCATAAACATTAAATTCATAATCATTCAAGAGTGTCCCTTCATTTCCTGACTATCCTCTGAATGAAATCATTTTCTCTTTTCTTTCTTTTTTTCTTTCTCATCTGGCACTGCATGGAAGAGTCAGAGATCACCAGTTTGATTTCTGACTCAGCACACCAACAGTGGAGAAGAGAGAAGGAGATGTTCAAGGAAAGTAGAAGGTAGGAGAAGCAGCCGGTGCCCATCCCCACTCCACCAATTCTCCAGCAACGCATCTTCTGGTGAGATGTTAACCTTTCCAAACCACAGCTTCCTCATCTGTAAAATGGGTATAATCTGCCTACCACTCAGGACTGTTGTGAAGTTTAAGTGGAGGTATACATATGACAGGCAATGTGTGGTAGGCACTCAACCAATGGCTGATATTGTTGCTGTTGTTGCTATTACACTTGAATATACTTAAAATACTCCAGTAGCTACCAGTAAGAGTCCTAGGACCCCCATCTGTGCCTCAGCCCTCTCATTTCCCTCCCCTGCTTGGTTTTTCTCCATAGCCCTTATCACACCTAATATAAAATATATGTTTCCTTATTTGTTGTTATCATCTTTCCTCATGGGGAATGTAAACTCCTGGGGGCAAACATCTAGGTCTACTTTTTTCAAAAAGCTGCCAAATTTCCATCACTTATCAAATCATGGCACATAGTAGATACTCAATAAATACTTGCTGGATGAATGAATAAATGAACCCATACTGCACTCTGATCTCTAGTTCTCACTGTAGCTGTTAGAAAAGGGAGAACTCACATCTTCTTCTGGTGTACCCTCTGCAAGTTCTATGACTATCAAATAGACCAAACCAGGATACTGGTTCTGGATAGTCTGCTGTGAAATAAACCACCCCCAAGCTTAATGACCCAACACAGCAACCAGTTTGTTTTTCTCATGACTTTGCCAGCCAGGAATTCTGGTCTCACAAGCAGTTGCCATCAGTTGTTGGCTGGGCTGCAACCACCTGAAGGCTCAACTGGGGCTGGAGATCCAGTTCCCAGATTATGCACATGTGGCTGGCAGCTGACGCTGGCTGTCAGCTAGAAGCTCAGCTGGGGCTGTCCCCAGGCATACCTACCATGGCCTCTCCAGCATGGCAGTCTCAGGGTAGTTAGATTTCTTACATGGCAGCTGGCTTCCCCCAGAGTAAGCACCCCAAGATGACAAGGCAGAAGCTTTGCGTTTTATTGACCTAACTCATGTCACATAGTGTCACTTCTGCCATACTCTATTAGTCAAAGTAGTCACATTGCCCACCCAGGTACAAGAAGAGGGAACATGGATCCTATCTCTTGATGGGAGGAGCATTAAAGAATTTGAAACCATGTTTTAAAGCCTCCACAGATACGATCTCAGATAGCTACAGGGAGTAGCCAGGTCTAAGAAGTCAGTGAGGCAGATGTGGGTGAGTGATTAACAGGAGTGGTGGGAACTGTAGGGGAATGGAGCCTTTTGCCCTGTCTGGAGGGACCATAATTCAGCTCAAGTGAAACGTGGAATTTTTAGCAGAGTTGCCCAATTTTAAAAACACTATATGAGCCAAAGTGGGCAAGTCTGAACACCCATGGATTTTCATTTGTTGACTCCTGATAAATGATGTAAAGCAGGGCTTGTGATAACAGAGCAAGGGGTCTGTCCCTCATTCCTTCAGCTTGGGCAAACTTGAAGGAACTTTTGAGATCCCCTCCCCAGAACAGGAAACAATGAGAACCAGACAAAAGACCTCTTTGGTGGAAATGAGTCATCACCGATCCTGAGAGCTGGGAAAAAAATAAATGGAATGAAGCGACACATCTGTTGACACACCTCCCATCATGTGTCAGGCATTTTAGGTGTATTATTGCATATAATTCTCACCAACAACTTCATGCCATAGGCAGAACTACCTTCCCATCACAAGTGAGGAAAATGCTCCTCAGAGCAATTAGGTGCTGTGCCTGAGTTCACACAGGCAGAAGGTGGTGGAGTCCAGGTTGGCAGGACCCCAGAGCCCACACACACAACCCTCCCTACCAGACAACATCCTTGGGCATTGCCAGAGCTGTGTAGTTAGTGTGGTGGCCCAACCTGGCTCAACCAAATGTGAGGTCACTGAGTAAGTGGTATGATGGGAATCGTGAGGCCTTGAAATGGGCCAAAAGCTTTACCGTCTTCTACTTTGAGCATCTCCTGGTTGATGGTCTTTATACCAGTAGAACTTCCTTATGATAATAAAAATGTTTAGTAATAATAAAAGTACCATTTATGGAGTGCTCCTTGTGTACCACCGTCTGTTTGTATGTATGTATGAGCGTGTATATATATATATATATTTATATATATATATATATATGTTATTTAATCCTTAATAGTCCATTTTACAGATGAGGAAATTGAGGCACAGGGAGGTTAAATAAATTGGCTGAGATAACACACTAGCAAGTGACAGAGTTAAGGTTATAACCCAAGTCTGTTTGACTCAAAGTTTGTTCTCTGAAAGCCTAGGCTACCCTGCCCATGCATTCTTCCTACATGCCACATTCATCAGTGAAGTTTGAATGGGCTGTGTCCATCAATATCAATCACTGCGAATGTCTATCACTGGGAGAAGACAGAAAGCTGCCTCTCAAGGGGCCCTGTGGGATGACCTTATCTTGGTGGATTCATTTATTCTTGGTAAGGCACAAGGATTGAGCATCCTAGAGTCAATGGTGCTCAGGGAGACTGACACATGCTGGCAAAACTCACAAGAGACAGACGTATACACCAGAATGAACGTATAGTAAATGCCTTCATTTCAATGATTACTAGAAGTGCCAAGAGGATCAGAATGCCTCTGCTGGCATGAACAGCACATTCATTCCCTCTAATCATTTATTCATTAAACAAATATTGATGGAACAGATGCTCTGGGGTGAACAGAATCAGACATAGCAAAAAGGTGGTTTGGTGAGCATGTAATCAACGAACTGACACTGAGATTCTTTGAGTTGTAGGTGACAGAGACCATTTGTATTTGCTTAAATGGAAAGAACCATTTATTCCCCACCCCCACCCCCCAAAATAATACAGGAATCTCATGGAATCCAATGACAGGAATTAAACTTTGGTCTCAAGAGATATAGAAATTAAGAACAGAAAATATTAAATATATATATATATATATAAAATTTCTCACACTCTCTGTCTCTCTGTCTCTTTCCTCCCATGGTCTGTTGTCTCAGCTTCTCTGCATCAGCTTTATTCTTTTCTCGTATCAGCCAGAAATTCTGGCTGCACAGAAACCGACTCTGGCCGATTTAAACAGAAAGAGATGTATTGAAAGCATATCAGAAGACTCAGAATCTCCAGGAAGCCCAAAGAACAAGACAAAAAGAAAAGCAAGAACAAGGAAAGGTTAGACAGCCAGACCCAGCCAAAATCATGCTACAGCCCAAGCCGGGTGATGACATCACTGCTGCCATTTCGGAAAACCAAATGTCTCAGCTGGTACCGCTCCCCCACTGGCCCGGGTGCTGTGTACTGCTGGGGCTCATGTGCCAGAGTACCATCTCCAGTATGCCTGCATCGTGTATATAAGCTTTTGTTATGAAAATACATATATACACACTCACACATACTATATATATGTATATATATATATGTAGTATACACATGCACATAAATAGATGATAGATAGATAGGAGATAGATGGATAGATAGGTAGATAGATAGGAGATAGAGAGATGGATAGATAGATAGGAGGTAGATAGATAGATAGATAGAGACATACTCCCAAGTAGAGACTAGTATAATGAATTCCCTTCACCAACTTAAATAATTCTCAACTCGTAGCCCATCTTGTTTCATCTGCACCCTACATACGTCTTCCCACCGTCTCCTCCTAATAGTATCTTGAAGCAAATACCTTGATCCTGTAACTTTATAGGATCAAAGTATAACTATGTCAACATGTATCTCTAGAAGAGGGTTTTACAACCTCGGCATTATCAACATCCTCGACCAGATCATTCTTTGTTGTCAGGCCTGTCCTCCGTGTGATAGGATGTGAAGCAGCATCCCTGGTCTCTGTACACTAGGTGCCAGTACCCTCCTCACCCCCAAATATGTCTCTAGACATTGCCAAATGTCTCCTAGAGAGCAAAATTGCCCCTGATTGAGAAATATATATGTATATCCACAAAGCTTATCACACTTTAAAATGTTAAAATAATTCCTCAATATCATTAAATGTCAAGTCAGATTTCAAAGTTGTCTGATTGTTTCATAAATATTTTTACAATATTTATTTGTTAAATTCTAGATTGCAGTAAGGCCCATACTTTGCAATTGATTAATATGCCTCACAAGCCTCTTTAAATAATAGGCTTCCATTTCCCCCTTCTCTTTTTTTCACTTTGCAACTTATTTGTTTAAGACATCAGGTCCTGTAGAGTTTCCCACAGTCTGAATTTTACGGATTATTTCCCCATGGTTTAACTCACCATTCTCCTCTGTCTCCTGTATGTCCTGGAAATTAGTAGTTAGATCTAGAGGTTTGATCCAATTCAGGCTCTATTATTCCCTGTCTCATGGTCATGGAGCACGTTTCCATCAGGAGGCCATGAAGCCCATTTGCCTCTTTTGTTGGATACCAGCAGTCATTGGCAATCACTTCCTAAATCCTTTATTTCATTAGGTATTTCATTAGGTATTAACAATAGTGAACTTCTATCATTCCTTCTTCATTTATTAGCTGGAATACTTCTAAAGATAAACTTGCCTTTCAATTGTAGGGTTACCTTGACAGTTTGTAAAGGAAAAGTAGAATGCTTGATTTGTTTCCTTTATTTATCAGTTTTCAAAATAATACATTCAGAAACCAGCATCTTCCGAAGGAAACCTGTGAGTTTTGTTGTGATTGGTATAATCTTGAATTCATGAAATAAAACATAGTAGAAATGTTTTCAGTCCCTTGCTGAAAGGAATATATATCAGTTATATTCCTTCTGATGCTCAGTTGTTCCAATTCTGGCCGGTGGGAGCCCCTTCAAGTTGGCTCCTGAGTCCTTCGGCGGACTCCAGTTTTGGGCAGCTTCCTTGCTTCCTGATATGAAGAAATATTCCAGATTCATCATGTACATTTCCTGCCCCCGACCAGGAATCAGTCATTTCTCAAAGGAGCCTTAGTTCCTTCTAGTGTGTCCCCGTTTCCCGGTAACCCTGGCTCCAGACTCCAGCCCCGAGCTGCTGTTCCCATCTGGCTGAGCACCACCTGCCCCTGCACCAGCAGCCAGGAGGTCGAGGAATCAAGGATTTGGATTCGGGGGCTTCTGTAATGGGCTTCTTTGCTCCCACCAAGCTGACAGAAAGGGAAATTCCCCAAACATGGGGAGGAGAGTTAGACGACAGCCCCCCAAATGCCAGATGCCCCCATATCTCTCTCCCCCTTTACACTTGGTACATACAGCCCAACATGGCTGTCCAACGGTCCCTGAGTTCACACATCCTCCCAGCTCAAGTGCAGTAGGTATCGAGTCCCAATTCTAAATTTCCAGAAGCTTTGGTCTGATTGTTCCAATCTGAGTCAAGTATAATTTAGCCTAAGGGCAGGATCATGCAATACACACCTGCCCACAGGGCCTCCCCACTGAACAGAGAAAACAGGTCTCAAAGAAAGGGAGACCTGCCTGAGCCAACACCCCCAAAAAGACACCCTCTGCCTAGAGCCAGAGTTGAGAACTGGATGATGATCCAGACTTTGGAGGCTTTGCATTCTGGAATCATAATGGACCCCTTTCTGCAGTTCCCAATGTGTGAAGCTCCAAAGATGACACCCTAAGTCCTCTACAAGCCTACCTGGCCTATTGTCTCAGTGACATCAGTTACTGATCCCTCTTTCTTCAGCTAACAACCACAGTGCACATTTACAGAGTCCTCACTGCAGGCCCATCACCTTGCTACCCATCGTACGTGTCTTGTTTCTCTGAATACTTGACGCCTCCTGTGGTGGGCACTATTGTCTTCGTCCTCATTTTTCTGATGGAGAAACTAAGGTTTGGAGACATTAATTTCATCACCCTACTGGTAAGAGGTAGAGCCAGGATTTGAACCTAGATGGTTTAAAGCAGAAGCCTGTGCTCTTCAACTGGACACCATCTTGCCTCACCAGCATCTGGGAGCACCTGAGTCTTCCCCTGTCCTGTAGCCATAGAATCTAATGAAGGTGACTGTCTCTCTAGTTTCATCTAAGTATCTCCCTTCTGAAGTTATCTCTTAGCGAGCCACCTGATTTTAAAGTCAGCGTCCACGCACTAACCACAAAATAGAATTCAAGAGCCAAACTGTCTACTGTGGTCCCATGCAAGGGAGTCAAGTTATCATAACAAACAAACAAAGCCTCATCATAAAACTTGTACCAATTAGTGTAGATATTGTGGGCTTTTATGACTATCAGAAAAATACAAACCCATATGTTGAAACCTAATCCCCAATATGATAGTAGAAGGAGGTGAGCCCTTTGGGAGGTGATTAGGTCATGAGGGTAGAGCTCTCATGAATGGGATTAGTGCCCTTATAAAAGAGATCCCAGAGAGCTCTTTCATCCCTCTTCCATGTGAGGCACAGCAAGAAGGCGATCTGTGAAGCAGGAAGTGGACCCTCACCAGACACTGAAACTGCCAGCACCTTGATCTTGGACTTCCCAGCCTCCAGAAATGTGAGAAATAAATTTCTGCTGTTTATAAGCTACCTGTTTATAGTGTTCTGTTATAGAAGCCCAAATGGGCTAAGATGCTCATTTGATCATGTGAGAAATATCTGTTAAGAACTGTTTTAGACATGGGCAGTAGAGTAGTTAACAGATAAAATGCTGGAGGCAGCGTGGAGCAATGAGACAGGCAGAAAACAGGAAAGACAAGTAAATATATGATATATTAGATAATGATGAGCTCTTTGGGGAAAAAAATTAAAAGGGAAGATGAATATAAAACGTTGAAGGCAAGGAGTGAAAATTTTAGATTGGGCAGGAGGAGGTCCATGGAAGAGTCATTTGAATAAAGGAAGTGAAGTAGTATGTCACTATCTGAGGGATAACATTCCAGGCAGCAGGAACAGCACGTGCAAAGGCCCTGAGGTAGGAGCCTGACTGCAGGGTGCTCAAGGCACAGTGAGAAGGCCACGGTGGGGAAAAGAGAGGAGAGGCAGAGCAGTGGAGGTGAGAGAGCCCTGAGCCAGTGCTGTGGGGCCTTGATGGCCAAGGTGAAGACTTTGACCTTTATTGTGGGTGAGGCCAGAGCCAGTAGAAGAGTGACATGACCTGACTTATGTCTTCACAGCATCACTCTGGCTGTGGTGCAGCAAAGAGACAGCCAGCAAGGAAGCCAGGAAACCAGTTAGGAGGCTGTTGCAATAATCCAGTAGGAGCTGCTGCGGTCTGAACCCGGGTGGTGGCAGTGGAGGTGGATATATTTATCTTCCTTCCTCACAAAGGTAGAAGTGACAAAACTGATGTGGGATGTAAGAGAAAGAGAAGCGTCCAGGCAACTCCCAGGTGTGGCCTGAGCGAGTCCTCCAAACTTTAAAACTTCCAAGTGAGACAGAATACAGCTCAAGTCACCTCTAAGCTGGCCATGCCTGCAGCCTGAAGAGGACTTTTTCTTTCCTGTTATATATTTTCTTTTTCTTTAACAAGGCCAGCTTGAAGGCAATTTGTTTATAACTTTAAAACTCCAAAGGATCTCTGCAGGTAAAAATAGTGCCTCTCCTCCCTAAAAGATGCCCTCTGTACTTTCAGACCACTAATAAAATCTTCTCTCACTGCTTGCCCAGCCCCTGCCCCAGACACACAAAGATGTTATTTTCCTGAGAGCCAAGTTCAAGTAAAAACGTATTTTTCTGACTTACTGTCCCAGGCAAAATTCCAATACAGTGTGCTTAAATACTGTCAGCCAATTAGTCAAAGATCTGTTAACTCACACCAGTGCTACTGACTAGGAGTGTGTGTGGATGTGTGCCTGTGCGTCTTTAATATACACTGTTTTTCAGAGTATGCTGAAATCAGGAGAAAACCGGGGAGTAAGAAAGAAGTAGAAAGAAAAGCAGAGCTGGGACAAGAGAAGTTAGACCTATGGATTTAACATAGCAAATTAACAAGCAGTCGGGTACTGAGAAAGAGGAATTTCAAACAAAAACATCTATCTCAAATCTACTAATGTACACACACTCACACGCACACACACACACACATATATTAAACACTTGTCTGTAGGAAAACATCTTTAGACATTAATCCATTAACCATTAAGTTAGGTTTCTCCCCCTATAGATTTGCAATGCTCTTTTGCAGTCTACTGAAATTATCTTTGGAACTAAAGCATTTTGATAGACACAGGCATGTCCTATCACAGAAAGAAAAATAATGTCCTCTAACCACAGCTGACCAAGAATTCTGAGCTTGATGCATAAGGCATCCTATCAACTGACGTATTTCCTGGCCAAGAGGAAGTTTAGTGGCGTGGCTGAAAGCTCTAAACACAAGTCCCAATTCTGCCTCTGTGGAAATCTTGCACAAATGACTTAACCTCGTTACGCCTCACTTTCCTCATCTGTAAAATGGGAACAATTATATTCTACCTGCTAGAGGAGCTGTGGAGATCAAATAAGGGACAGCCAACCTCAGCTTAGCCCAGTGCCGGGCGCACAGTAGGACCTCAGTAGAGGTTGTCTACAGCCATGTCATTACTAATAACAAGGCCTGGGGGTATTGATGGCTCTGTGTCCCCAGACTCACCACCAAGCTTCCCTCCGGGTCTGTTGTCACACCCCATCAGTGAGCCGTGAATATTTAATGAAACACAGAAGCCTGTTCCAACAGCATGTTTTCCTTCATTGGGCTGCAATTTCTTAATTGCTTTAAAGCAGATGTACTTGGTTTGCCAGCCAAGTTGCAGGAGATTGGTTTCAGCGTTCGGGTTTCAAAACACGACATTGGCACCGGGTTGTTTCACGTTTGCAAGACGGTCTCTGGGAGTGATATGAGCAGGGCTGGGGGTGGGAGGTGGGGAACGGTATTTTCTGGCTTAATTAGGACGTGCCTAGGAGTGTGAGCCCTCTGCGTCCTGCCCACCTAGTGACCTAGACACAGACCACAGGAAGGGAGGGGGAGGGCTCTGGCGGCTGCAGTGAGCCCCAAATACAGTAAGAACTGAGGGAGAAGACTTCGGGTGTCATTAAGAGCAGAGGCTGTCAAACTGTACTTCGCAGAGCTCTGGAAGGGGGTCCACAGGCCCTGTCAGGCCCCCCAACCTCCCTTTTAATAGCACTGATTATCATGGTGATCAGGGCCAACACTTACCGAGGACTCACACTCTGCCAAGCACAGTCCTAAGCGCTTTGCACAGGCTGAGGCATTACATCCTTCAGGAGTTCCCAGGGGGGCTTCCCTGGTGGCACAGTGGTTGAGAGTCCGCCTGCCGATGCAGGGGACGCGGGTTCGTGCCCCGGTCCGGGAGGATCCCACATGCTGCAGAGCGGCTGGGCCCGTGAGCCATGGCCGCTGAGCCTGCGCGTCCGGAGCCTGTGCTCCGCAACGGGAGAGGCCGCAGCAGTGAGAGGCCCGCGTACCGCAAAAAAAAAAAAAAGAGTTCCCAGGGGTGGGTGCTATCATAAATCCGCTTTCATAGAAAAGGGAACCAAGGCTCAGAGAGGTTAGGTAATAAGCTGGGCCCAAGGTCACCCAGCTTGTAAGCAGCAAGGCCAGGACTCTGACCCCGGCAGCTTGGGGTCAGGGCTCAGGCTCTTAAACGCTCAGTCTTCATCGTCTTTATTTGTGCAGCTTTCTGTGTGAGATTCCATTTCGTTGCATCTGCGTGTACACACTCAAAGGCACACGTATGCACACGCGCATGTGCGCTCACACAAGAACACACATGGAAATCATTGATCTAGTCTAGAAGAAGAAACTACTTCAGACAATGTTCCAGAAGCGTTAGGACTCCTTGCTCTTAGCTGCTTCTTCCTAGATACTCATTCATTCAGTTGTCCATTCATTCGTTCCACAATTTTCACAGAGCATTTACCAGGAAAGGGAGCACAGCCCAGGGTCTCCCAGCATGGAACATTCTGCAGGACACAGCAACAGCCTGACAAATGGGAAGAGGCGCTGTCTTGAGGCAGAGATCTCAGAACCATCCCCACCAAATGCAATGGGAGACTCAATGGATCTTGATTTGAAAAAACTCAAAGACATGTTCAAGACAATCGGGAGATGTGAATACAGATGAGTATTAGATGATATTGAGGATTATTTATTTAGTTATTACCAAATTCTCATAGGTAATAAGGTGTTTTCTTTTTTAAAATAAATTTATTTATTTATTTATTTATTTTTGGCTGCGTTGGGTCTTCATTGCTGTGCGCGGGCTTTCTCTAGTTGTGGCGAGCGGGAGCTACTCTTCATTGCGGTGCGCTTCTCTTGCTGCGGAGCACGGGCTCTAGGTGCGTGGGCTTCAGTAGTTGTGGCACATGGGCTTCAATAGTTGTGGCTCGTGGGCTCTAGAGCGCAGGCTCAGTAGCTGCTGAGCACGGGCTTAGCTGCTCCGCAGCATGTGGGATCTTCCCGGACCAGGGATTGAACCCATGTCCCTTGCATTGGCAGGAGGGTTCTTAACCACTGTGCCAACAGGGAAGTCCAGGATTATTGTTAATTTTGTGAAAGTGATAATGGCATGATGGATATGTAAAACATGGCCTTGATGGCCTGGTTTCTCTAACAAATAAATTGCAAGGGAGAAAAAGAGAGAAAGGGAGAATCCATAGGTTAAAACACTTTAGAGACATCTCAACCAACTGTGACATACGGTCCTTGTTGCTACACTGACTCAGACAGACTGTAAAAAGAAAAAAGGCAAAGAGAGAGGGAGAGAAGGAGGAAGAAAGAGAAGGAGAGAGGAGAAAAACAATAAAACGGTATGAGATGATCAGAGAAATGTGAATGTCAACTGAATGTTTGATGGTATAAAGGAAATGATTGTAAAATGTTTAGGTGTGATAATGGTATCGTGGCTATGTTTTTTCAAGAGTCCTTATCTCTTATAGATACGTGCTGAAATATTTACAGATAAAATAATAAAGTGCCCAATATTTGCTTCAAAATAATTAGCAGGGGAGATTAAGGGGAATATAGATGAGGGCGCAATGCAGACCAACCAAGAACGACTGTCGAAGCTGGTGATGTGTACAAGGGAAGCTGTGATATTATGGTCTCTACTTTTGCCTAGGTTTGAAATATCCACAGGGAAGTTTTTTTTATATGTTCGCGTAAGTCAGAGATACAAACTGACATATCTGTGAGATACCGTTATGTCTGGGATTCACTTCAAAATATTCCAACAAAAAGATTTTAAATGTAGGAAGAAGGATTAAATAATATGGCCATGACTTAATTGCTGGAGTTGAGTGATGGATCCATGGTCGTGAGTTATTCTATTCTCTCTACTTTTGTTTGTGTTTGAAACCCTCCTTAATACAGAGGTGGGCTCTGGATCTACAATACCTCTGTCTGCATATGGCTCTCCCATTTATTAGCTTTGTGGACTTAAGCAGTTTATATACTCCCGCCTCAGCTTCCTCATCTGTAAACATGGGACAAAATAAAACCTGTCCATAGCAGCTTTCTTTGAAATAGCTCAAAACCAGAAACAACCAAATGCCCATCGACAGGTAAGCGGATAAGTTGTGGTGTATCCATACAGTGGAATACTACTCAGGAATAAACATTGATATATGCAACAAAATGGATGAAGCTCAAAATAATTATGCTCTGTAAATTAACCAGACCAAAAGAGTTCATATTGTATGATTCCATTTACATAAAATTTTAGAAAATGCAGACATATCTATGGTGGCAGAGAGCATACAGCATTTGCCTAGTGAGGGGGGGTAACCAGGAGAGGTGGGATGGAAGGATTATCAAGGGGGACAAGGAAAGTTTGGGGTTGATGGACATGTTCATTATCTTGATTGTGGTTTATTTCTCACAGGTGTGTACATGTCAAAATTTATCAAAGTGTACACTTTAAATATGTGTACTTTATTGAATGTCAATTATATTTCAATAAAGCTGTTAAAAATAAAGTAAAACTTATCTCAGAATGTTGTGAGAATTAAACAAGTTGATACATGTAAAGTACATAGAACCATATTAGGCGCCTGGCCAGCTCGCTCAGGCAAACATTAGTAGATGTCAGATTCTGTGCTAGATGCTGGGAGTACAAGAGAACACAGGACAGACCAAGGTCTTGAATCCTGCCCTCATGAGGCTTTCAGGCTTCCCAGGAGAGAAAAGAAGCAAATTCTAAAATATTACAATAGGAAAGAACCACAGGGAAGGGAGACTATAAGGCAGTGCAGGCTTCTTGGAAGAAGAAACGTAGCAGCTGAGTAAGAGTTGTCCAGTAAAGAGCCTGGGTGAAGAATGTTCCAGTCAGAAAGAAAGAATGTGCAAAGGCCCTGAGGCAAGAGAAAGCACGACACAGACGGGAAGTACAAATTGTCACCATGGGTAGAGTACAGGGAGCATTAAGTCTGCGAGAGGAAGTGGCAGAGAAGAGACTGAAATGAAGAAGAGAAGGGGCGGGGGGAAGGAGGTGGAGGAGAAGAAGAGAAGAAGAAAAGGAGAAGAAGGAGGAGGATAATCCCTAGCATGCATGGTTTCCTATGAGCCAGGCTCTATACTAAGCATTTTACGTTCATGAAGTCATTTACACTCAATAACAAACTTCTTAGGTGGGTATGATTACTCCTGTTTTACATATGAGGAAATTGACGCACAGAGTGATTAAACCTCTTTATCCAAGATCACACAACTCTTAAGGATGGCGGGGGGATTCAAATGCAAGCCTGGATGATTCTAGCTTTCAGCCATA
This sequence comes from Neophocaena asiaeorientalis asiaeorientalis, assembly GCF_003031525.2. NCBI lineage: Eukaryota > Metazoa > Chordata > Mammalia > Artiodactyla > Phocoenidae > Neophocaena > Neophocaena asiaeorientalis. Next base: position 8,069,057 of record NW_020173198.1, read on the forward strand.
CCCTAACACCCTAGCTCCGAAGAAAGGATCAGAGAGTTGTTGCAAGTATCAAAAACCTCACGAAGTTCCCCCGCTGTACCTTCGACCCCCATCTCTAACCCTTGGCAACTTCTAATCTGTTCTCCATCTCCACAGTTTTGTTATTTTAAGAATAATATGTAAACATAATCACGAATTACTTAATCTTCGGAGACTGGCTTTTTAAAATTTTTCCCTCGGCATCATTCCCTTGAAGTTCATTTCAATTTTTGCGTATATTCATAATTTGTTCCTTTATGTTGCTCAGTAGTATTCTATCGTAAGATTTTATCACAATTTGTTTCAACATTCATCCATTGAAAGACATTTGGGTAGTTGCCAGTTTTTGGCTATTATAAATAAAACTGCTATGAACAAAAAAAAAAAAAAAAAGGTGTTAACGACAGCCTAGTACCCAACTGAGTCTTTCTCCTCAATGTAATGAAAAGGATTAAAAGAGATTTGAAAAGGGAATGACTTTCCCTGAAATACCATTTGTGGGAAACATTGCCTTGGCAAATATTATCAACCTCCATATAATGAATAAGGAAACTAAGCATCAGAAAAGTCAAGTAACTGGCCCAAAGTCACAGAGTTGGTAAGGTCTGGAGTCTGACTCCAAATCTCAGGCAACACCCTGTCTTGAAATTACTTGTCACTGAAGTACTACCTCACCATTCCCCTTCTGTCCCACCCTTCCCAGCCCGTGCCTCTGCAGGGCTCAGGACTTCCATCTTCCTTTCCTTTACCAATGCCTGGCATCCGGCAAAGCTCTCTGAGGAAGGTCATCATGATTGCTGTGGGCAGAGGAGGCCATAAGACCTCTACCTCTTGAAAGTGCGTGTCAGAGTCATGACGCTACACTCTCAGTCAGCCCCTCTTTCCTATTGAATTAGCATGCTTGACACAATCCCTCTTTGGCCATTTTAATGTAATAAGTGGCTAATTTGATTGGGTTCAATGAAACGTAAATGATTGGATTCGATAAAGAGCCAGGAAGTTCTTCCCTCCACCCTGCTGACCTCATTTCTCATTGGAGGTACAGTTTTCTGCCCAGGAAGACTAGAGAGGAGATGGAAGGCCTTGTTTGTACCTTACTGATAAGGAAGACTCCAGGCTCTTCTCTCCTCCAGCTCCAGGGGTCCTGCTGGGTAGGCAAATCTTGATTCTGTAAAACAGGATCACCAGGTACCCATATCATTACCATACCAGATCTCTTTGCCTCTAAACTCTTCCCTCTTCAGGGGCACCGCCCCAAAGGGCAGCCTCAGAGTGTTTTGTTCAGGTCCCATCATGTCACTCCAAAAGTATTATCACCCACTTTACACGGAGGTGCAAAGCAACCAAGACACTCCCAAGTAGGGTGGGAGTGGCAAGTAATTAATGGAGTGAAGTCCCTTGAGGAGAGGTTCTGGGGTCCAGATAGGGTTTCCAGATTAAATATACCCCAGGTAAATTTGAATTTCAAATAAGCAATACATAATGTCCCAAATTTTACATGGGACATCCGAAATTCAAGTTTAAATGGGCATTCTATATTTTTATGTGCTACATCAGGCAACCATTGATCCACAAGTATGGACAAATTAACCTTCAACAGGAGTTATAACATGTCTTCCATTTTAAGAGTAGAGGATGAAATTTATACTAGTGTGACTTGTTCAAGTTACTTAACCTCTCTCTGGGCTTTATTTCCTCCTGTATAAAAAGGAGATGATAAGAATACATACCTCCTAGGGTTCCGGTGAGTTAATATATGTAATGTATTAACTTACAATGTATGTAAATTGCTTAAAACAGTCCCTGGCACATAATCAGCATTAATAAAAGAGAGTGTGAAGATGATATTGATGATGAAGAGGAGGAGAAGGAAGAGGATGAAGAGGTTGCTAAATCTGAAGGTGGGTACAACCACAACTTCCCATTAAAACAGTGAGTAAAGATAGTCCCCATCTGATGGCTTATATTTTCTCTGTGAAACTTCCAGAGGGCAGGAGCCATACCCCCTGTTGTTTTAGTCACTGCTGATTCTCCAGTGCCTGTAAATATATCTGCCACATACTAGATGCTCATTCAGTATTTGGTGAAAAAAAGGACAAAAGGAAAGAAAGGATGGTATGGGAGGAGATTTAAGGCAAGTTAAGAAAGTTGGACATAAGAGTGTTGGCTATGGTAACACAAAAGGAATTCTAGGCTACATTGAGAATGGAGCCCTTGAATTATAGTGGTGCCAACAAAGAGCTTTCTAGGATTTAGTCCAGGAGAGCTCACCAGAACAGACATAAGTGCAGGTGGTAAGAAAGATGGGGAATTCACTAGTGGTACAAGAGTGGGACAGTGAAACAAGGAAGTTGAAGACATTCCTAAGAAAGTAGCTCAAGTGATGGACTGTTATTCACAGACTTGACAGGGGAGGATGTGAAGACATGTGGAAGCTGACTGGCATAGGCCAGCTTTAGAGGGAGTAACTGAGTGAAAAGTTTGAAGGACAGGAGGGTGTGACCTGAGTGCAAAGTGTTCACATTTATGAGTTTAGTGATGGAACAATTCTGGGTGACCATGAGGTTCAGGTTATGGCCAGAGAGATCTGAGTTCAACACTCTTATTTAAAATGTAACAGCTTAAACTTATAATGGACACCTTCATATGTTAAGCTCTGTGACAAGCATGTTCTTTTCATCCACTCTCTTTTCCACCTTACCTCATTTAATCCCCACAACACCCCTGGGAACTACTCTAATTATCTTTGTTTTAAGGAAGGGGAAATTGACACTTAGAGGGGTAAATATCTTAAAGGGTCACAGGACTAATCAGGGGTAGAGCCAGGATTCACACCCAGTTAAGCACCAATGCCCATGGTCCTAGCCTCTTCACTATACTGCCTGGGTAGGGTTCAAGGAGAAAACAGAGAGCCAGGAATGAGCCATGACTCACCCAGAGTGAGGGACTCAGACCCTAAACCATTTTCTTCTGACCTTCAAGGAAAGTACATTTGGTAAAGTATCTGGCACAAAGTGTCTGGCACATGGTAGGAGTTCAATTCCTGGGGTGGCAGCTAATTTCCAAGATGGCACCCAATGATCCCCACCTGCTGGTATTCACACCCTTCTGCAGTCCCCTCTGATACTGTACCAGTGCCACCTATATAATGACAGAATAATGACAGAAGTGATGGTAAGTGATGGTAACCTAACCACTTCCAAGATTAGATTGTAAAAGATACCATGGCTTTTGTCTGGGTTTACTCTTTCTCTTGGGTCACTCACTCTGGAGGAGTCTGGATGGCATATTGTGAGGACACTTGGGCATCCTATACAGAGGCCCACATGGCAAAGGAGTGAGGCCCCCATTCAACAGCCAGCCGGGAACTGAGCCTGCCAACAACCACAGGAGTGAGCAGGGAAGCAAAGCATCCCCACTTAAGCCTTCAGCTGAGTGCAGCCCCCAGCACCACAAGAGACCCTGAGCCAGAACCACCAACTAGGTGACCCCCAATTCCTGATACACTGAAACTGTGAGATGATAAATGTTTGTTGTTTTAAGCTGCAAAGTTTTGGGGTAACTTGTTACACAGCAATAGATAACCAATACATCTAGTGACTATTCTTCAAGTCAAGCCTGTCTCTGAGGCTCCCTGACCCTCAGCTTCCTCATGAAATTTTTTCAAGAAGTAGACAATAAAAGGACACATCATTAAAACCCTGAATGTCCCTCAGTTTAGACCTTTCAGTCAAGAATGGGATCTGAGCCAGTCTGTTCAGGTCTGTAACCCAACTCTAACTGCATGACCTTGAATATGTTATAAACGCTCTGAGACTCAGTCTCCTCTTCTTCGAAATGAGGGTAATATTAGTACCTACCTCAGAGAGTTGTACAAATGACACAGAATGATGACTAGCATAAGAGCCTGACACATAATTAGTACTTAATAAACATTGGCTATTGTGGTATTATTGTTAGAATTAGTAGTAAAAGGCTAACTGCAAAAATTAAAAAAAAGAAAAAGAAAAACTATAAGAATTTCTGTTACCTAAAGTAACTGTTTAAAGACTAAACAGAGGTTTGAAATAAGAAAACAAACAAAAACAAAAAACCTGCCAATGCAATGACCTGTAAAGGACACTGATGAATGTTGATCGTACAAGGCATGGAAAATCACCCCAAATGGTGCTCCTGGGTATCCCCACCTCAAACACCCAAAGGTGTACCCCGACATTGGGCCCAGATGCTGGCAGATGGCTGACTTCCAGGTGCTGCACATTTCATCAGAACTGGACTTCTCAGGCCATAATAGAAGTGAGTCAATGGCTTAGTCACTGCTTGGCATGTAGCAGAGGTCAGATTAGGAGAGGAACTGAACCCAGAAGCAGAGGCTTGCTGGGAAAGACCTCAACCGTTCCATCTCTCCCTGGTCAGTGGAAATCCCTGCTTGCTCCAGAGCTGCCCCCACTTTAGGGGAGGCAGGCAGGGGATAGGGAGTCCAAGATGAAATCAATCCTGTGTTTAAAGGTATCAGCCAAACCCCAGTGGAAAGAACTAGAACTCCAGGGTCAAAACACAGCTCAATTCCAGCCTCAGTTCAGCCACATACTGGCTGTGTGCCCTTGGGCAAGTCACTTTACACATCTAGGCCTCATTTTTCTCAACAAAAAATGGTCCAAACTGATGCCTACCTGGCAGGATTTTGTGAGGCTAAATCAAGATCACACATGTAAAGCAAGGTACCTAGCACACAGTAGGCCCTCAATAAATAGTAGCTAGACATTTACCAGGGTTTGCTCCATGGGGATAATAAAACTGCCTTCAAGTCATTGCTAGGAGGATGAAACAAGGTAACAGAAGTACAGTATCAGGCACACTGCACACAGTAGGTCCTCAAGTAGGTGAATTCCATTCTTTCTAGCAGTTCCTAAAATCTCTTCTCCAGAGAGTCTTCCCAGGCTAATCAGAAGAGGAATGATAAATTTCTCTAGGGCTTCTTGACCAAATTTAAAGATCCTTTGACATGATCACTGAGGCAGAGACTGGCTAGTTGGTCACCACACCTGTTTCCTCTCCTTCTTGGGTGCATGATTGGACCACACTTCCCAGCCTCTCTTTAAGTTATATGTGGCCAGGTGACTGAATTCCAAGCAAAGGATGTGGACAGAAGTGATGCCTTGCCCTTGAAGACCTCCTTCACTGTTCCTCCATGTTCTCTCCCCCATCCCCTGGGTGGATGCAGAAGAGTCCGAAGTCCTAGATGGGGGAGAAGAGCCAGAAGATGGAAAGAACCTCGGCCCAGGAATCATCCCGTGAACAACCACCCCGGTGACCAGGAATACCTACGTTGGACTAGTACATAAGCAGGAAATATACTTTTGTAACGTTAAGCTACTGGATTTAGGGCTTTGTTTCAGCGTCTGGAGAATCCCGCTCCAAGTTCCCACTATAAAGTGGACCTAATGAATTAAATGAACTTGGCTGCTCCAGGGATTTGAGAGCTGGATATTCCACCAGCAAATATGAATTATCTTAACTTCAAAACTGCCATAAAGGAAAAGCTCGTGGGGGATTAACCTAGGAGGTACCGCCCATAATAATACCCAACACTTCTGAGAGCTTGCTTTGTGCCAGGCACTGTGTTAAGTGTGGCACAGCCCTTATCTCAGATACTTCTCATAATAACCATATGCAATAAATACTATTAAGCCCATTTTACAGTGGAGGGAACTGAGCACCACAGAAATTAAGGAACTTCTCTTTTTCACAACAGAGAACTGGGTCTATGTCATGAGACACTGATGGTTCCATTTTGTCCAGAGAAGGGGGAGGAATAGGTGTGCCCTGGGGTCCTCTGGGAGCCAACAGGGAACAGGAGGGTCCCCAGGTCCCTGAGTACAGAAAGAAAAGAATGCTGCCATTTCCAGATGGCGGGGAAAAACCAACGTTCTTACGTTGAAATATTTACCCCAGGTCAGCCCTGTCCTGTGTCTCATGCTTGATGTAGATATTATATTTGTCTATTACCAGTGTCCACCAGAAGCATATTCACGTCTGTGGTTTTGGAAGCCTTCCCCTACCTTTTTAGGCCAACCATTAAATGGTTGTCTTTTGAACTCTCATTGTACTTCATTTGTATCTCTCACTGTGTGAACTCAGGCAAGTTACTTAACCTCTCTGAGCAACAGTGGTCCCTTCCACAGTATAGAGATAATAATAGTGCCAACTCCCTTGGGTTGTCATAAAGATCAAACAATGTGATACGTGTAAAGTGTTTGACTTGGCAGATAGTAAATGCTCAGTCAGTTGGGTGTATGCATGTGTGTATATGCATGCACAGATTTGCTGAGTACCTGCCTAAAATAGAGATAACATTAACTCCTTTGGTACCAAGAGAATTGACTAAAATAACATATTTCCAGTCATGACAGCACCTTGCACAAAGACAACAGTCAAAGAACCTTAGCTGGTGTTATTATTTCAAGCCACCCGCCATTAGCACTGAACTGGAATGAAGAAGTTCCTGGTTTGAGTTCTGGGTCTCCCGGTGGCAGCCTCGGCCAGGGCAGCTCATCTGTCCATGCCTTAGTCTCTATGTCAACAACATGGGGATAATGAAGGTCACCGCAGAGGATTTTTTTTAAGCATTGAATAGTATATAAAAATATTCTGTACATGGTAATAAACTTTTAAATGTATGTAAATAGAGTTATTTGGGGACATGACCTTTATTCTTCTTGTTAACAGGAAGCAGAGTTTGCTTTGTTAGTCCCCCAGTACCCAACACAATGACTGGCACACAGTAGGTGCTCAAGAAATGCTGAACAACTGAGTGAAAGAACAAATATATGAAAGAATGGGTTGAATGTCTGCGACTGTTTTAAGCTTCCAGAGCTCAGGGTTTTTGTCTCTGATGCAAATTTCTCTCGGAAAACTTATCTACATAATCCACTGGCCCAGGACTTCCAGCTTGATTTTTGATAACAGTGATGAGGCCTTTCCAACCCTTTCCAATCAGCATAACAATAGTAATAATTGAATGCTTTACTTTCAAAAGGCCTTTACATCTACCATTGCATTTTATTCTGTCAGCACCCTTACAAAAGTGAGTTATTATTTTCATTTTGCAAATGGAAAAAAAAAATTGAGACCGAGAGAGGAAATGCAATTTTTCCAACTCTGCAAGCCAGTGGCCTGTCTGGAATTTCTAGGATAAACTTGATTTCAGTTATTCTTTCCCCTCCTCAGAAATCTGGCATCTTGATTTAGGGATCTGGAGAAATGCCCTCATTGTTGGTGTCCCTCAGAGTTCATTCCAAGTTAGATATTTGCTCTACTAGCTAAATGGCATCACCTTCTACACCATTGTCCAATCTAGAAATTCGGAAATTATCCTGGGTTCTTCTCTGTGTCTCATGCCTCTCTAACCCATACCCCACACTCTTTCCCACTGAAAATGCACATGCATTCACAAACCAGTCACCAAGTTTTGTCCATTCTTCCTCCAAATCATCTCTAGAACCTCTTTGCCCATCTCTATTACTCCCACCATAGATGGAGTCACCATCACTTCCCAAGTGGATGACTTCAATTTCCTGATTGACTACTTTGCCTCCATCCCAGTCCCTCTGACCATTCCCCACATCCTAAGTGATCTTTTAAACATATACATTCTATTTCGTAGCCTTGGAATAAAATCCAAACTCTTCACCATGACCCACCAGCCCTTTAAGATCTGCCCTCTGCCCTCCTGACTTCCTCTCTGGCCACCATCATCTCAAACTCACATTCCCACCACAGAGAAGTCCTTGAAATTTCTAGAGTGCTCCCTGCTCTCTCTGGCCTCTGACCCTTCACACACATTGTCCCCTCCTCTCCATATCCTTCTGTCCTCCAAGACCTGCCTCCCCTCTATACCCTTCTATTCTCCAAAACTCATCCTAAACATCTCAGACTCAAGGAACTCTCCCTTGCTCTTGCAATCTCCGTATTCATGAATTCAACACACGTTGTTTTTTGCATGCTCCCATCGCCAGCCATGAGAGCTAAGTAAGATTGCATTGAGCCACCATTTCCCAATGATTTCCACTCTTGCCCAAAGCCCTTCCAAAGACTCTGTGAATTCCAGGGCAATAGAGGAACTTCATGGGTTCCTCCGGCAGACCACATTGTGCCCAATGGGAAAACTCAAGCTCTTCTCCAACTGTCACATTAGAAAACCACTCTCACTGATACAAAGGGGATTGTTTGACCTATAATGTTTGGAGGTCCTCAGAGAGGTATCTCAAGATGTTGTGGAGAAGCACATATCCTTTTGCCATTTTACTGGAACATTCTCCATTTAGATGCCCTTCACACTCCCCCTCCTGTTCTCCTGCAAAACAGCTTAGCAAATCCCTCAACCAATATGGTAGCCAGTAGCCACATACAGTTACTGAGCACTTGAAATGTGGCTAGTCCAAATGGCGATTTGCCATAAACGTAAAATACGCACTGAGTTTCAAAAACTTGGTACACAAAAAGAATGCAAAAATCTTATTAGTAATTGTAATATGATAATATTCAGATATATTAAATTAAATTATTTCACTGTTTCTTTCCAACTTTTAATGTGGTTACTAGAAAATTTTAAACTTCGTACGTAGCTCACATTGTATTTCTACTGGACAGCATGTATCTAAACCACTGAGCTCACCAATGCCAGTTGTCTCCTCAGGAGAAATTCCAATGCCAAGTTTTAAGATGATGTTTAATATCTACATCCCCTTCATACACTATCAAGTGAAGACACTATAGCACAAAAGTTCATCTTCTCTTAGTCTGTTTTCCCAGTGATAAAATAAGGAAGGTTGTTCATTTGACAAACATCTCTGGAACTCCACAATATGACTGGCACTGGGGATACAGGGGTGAAGGCAATGGCATAGAACCCACACTCAGGGCTGGACCAAAAGGCGCTTCATGATCCCTTCTATCTCTAAAATGTCCATGTCACCTCAAAGCTCCAATTTTCAGTTGCACAATCTAGAATTCCTCTATTTGTGGTCCAAACACGAGAAAGTCAGGGTCTTGTAACTTGAAAGCTATTTTTCCTTAGAAGATCCATTATAAAACATAAAATATAAGGCCCCAGGCTACCCACACATAAATTTATTTAATTAATAATTACAGTAATATATTATTGATTCTGTAAACACTGTGCATTTTTAGGAATTGTCTCATTTAATTTTCACATCAACCGTGAGAAGTTGACGTTAATATATTGGCTTTTCAAATGAAGGAACTGACGTTCAAAGAAGTTTAGCAATTGCCGAAGTTCACAAAGCTAGAAAATGCTAAAACTGGTATTTGAAGAAAAGTTTGTGCATGTGTGGAGGAGTGGGGGGCTGAAAACCATGGCACGTTTCATTAAGCCAAAGTAGAACTGGAGACAAAAGCTCTTCTCCCTTTCCCTCTACCCTACCCGCCATTAGATTTTCTTGCCAGGTCCCCTGGAATTTGATCCAGAGCATGAAAGCTATAGGGATCCCGAAACAAATGGGACTTTTTCAGTTACAACTCATAACTTGTAAGGGATGGAAAACCCAACATACCCAGATTTAAGCCAAACAAAGACGAAAGTGGACTCAGAATGACTGGCGCAGCAATTTCAAAGTTCACGGGTATTTGGCTTCCAGAGTAGCTTTCAGGAGTTCAACCCATGTCATCAGGCCCTGGTTATCTATCCATCTCTTGGCATCTTGTCCTACTGAGTCCTCTCCACGCTTTTCCTTCTCCTATGCTCTAAGCTCCTACAACCTCTAGCCTTCATGGCAACAAGATTCTCTTCCCTGGAAGTGCCACCAAAACCCCACAATTAGCTCTGATTGGTTTTAAGTGAGTGACATGCTCATTTATGAACAAATCTTTGTGGCAAGGGGAATGGAGCATTCTGATTGGCCAAACGAGATCACATGCTCACTCTTGGACCTGGGGAATATGGTCAGTCCCACCCAAACCACTGGCCTGAGGTGAGCAGGGAGTATTTCCTCAAAGAAAATCTGCTGTTACTGGAGGAGGCAAAGGAACTGATGGTGGACAGGCAAAACCCGCAAATATCAACTGTAGTTGTTATGAACCAGTATGCAGGTAAACTGGCTCTCAAGAAAACGAACAGACCCTGATTTGTAACATTTGAAGATGTCATTGATGTAAATAATCCCACCATGGCTAATTTCAAGCTACCAACAGTTTAATAACCGCTTCCAAAATTCCTGAATATTTAACAGTGTGTTCTCATAAGCCCGTCAGACCTGGCTTTATCACACCACTGCATCCTCTAAAGGAAGAAGAGAAGAACCCTTGCAGAGAAAGGTATTATAAGAGGAAAGGGATTTTTTAATCCCCTTTATTTTTGGTATTTTATTAAATAAAAGTATGTCTCTCATAATCTCAGAAAATGTCCTTCCTCTAATCCTCAGAGTTCATGGAGAAGCAGGAGACAGCTCCAGTGACCTCAGGGTAGCCAGCTCTAATTCTTCAGATACTGTAGAAAGCTCCATCACCAATTTACCCAGAATCTCTCTGAAAAAACACTTATGGGCCAAACTAAAGCTCCTCTTTCTACCTTAGGATTTGTGTTTAATGTTATTATCAAAACACCAATTCAAAGAAAATTCTGCCATCTGTGAACATCTGTTGCCACTGATTAGAAACCACTCAGAACGAAGCCATTTCCCATCTTGCCCAATATTAACTGCATACAGACACCATGGCCAAAGTTCTTCTAAATAACTTGTAATAAACTGGGATGTTTCCTTAAACGTACATGCAGATGAGGACTCACCATAGCAACTATGAGTGCCAGGATGTGAAACGCATACTGCAAACGTGGAGGTAGCTGTATTAGTCTGGGTTCTCAGAGAAATAGAACCAATAGGAGATAGATATTAACGATAAAGAATTGGCTCACATGATTATGAAGGCTGAAAAGTTTAAGATAAACTGTTGGCAAGCTGCAGATCCAGAAGAATCAGTGATGTAAGTTCCAGTCCAAGTCTGAGTGTTGATGGTATAATTTTCAGTCTGAGTCTGAGTCCCGAGGCAGGAGAAGACTGATGTCCCAGCTCAAAGACAGTCAAGTAGAGAGGATGGATTCTTTCCTACTCAGCTCTTTATTCAGGCTTTCAACAGATCAGATGAGACCCACCCACTCTGGGGAGGGCAATCTGCTTTACAGTTTTCTGATTCAAATGCAACCTCATCCAGAAACACTTTCAAAGACACACCCAGAAATGTTTAACCAAATGTCTGGGCACCCCCATGGCTCAGTCAAGCCGACACATAAAATTAACCATCACAGAAGCCATTTCCCCTATATTCCAAGTGCCCAGCAATAGTCTGTTAGTCTGAGACCTTATATTACACATTTTATAATGGAGTCTCTATAGAAAAATACCCCACAAGTTCGAAACCCCTGACTTCCTCATGTTTGGATCCCAAGTGAGTGGAGGGATTCCTAGGCTACACCACGGAATATCGGAAGTTTGAGGTGAGATGGATATTTTCAAGCTGGATGGGACCATAAAACTTTCTTTTCATCCAGCCCTTAGGGTTAAGAACTCAGCTTTTGGGTTCAGATAGACCTGGGTATACATCCCATCACTGTCACTTTCTAGCTGACTGAACTTGAGCATATTTCTTGACTTCTCTGAACTTAAGTTTCATATCTATGTGCTGGGAATAATAATCCTACTTCCCAGAGAAGAATAGTTTGAGAAGATGCAAAGAGTTTTAGCACTGAGTCTAGGGCTCCCAACTGATAGGCTCCCAAAGAATAACAAATAATTTTTAAATAGTTTTTTTTTTGCATTTTATTCTCATTTTAATGAGATTTTCAACAGCTGCCATTTGGTTTGTAGAGCAAATTTTTTAAAAAGTAACTATTTTTCCATTTTTGATATTCTTATGAAAAGTATTTTCTTCAATTTTAAAGCTCTGCCCCTCTCCCAAAGAAGTATGAATAGCTATGATGTAATATGTATTTAGGGGAAAAAACGAACTAAAACAGCTTTTAAAACATTTGAGAAATAGGGATAAAGGTCCAAAGTCCAGGCCTGGGCCTGCTTTAGGTGCTAAGCTGCCCTGGCATGCTCAGCGCTTCACCATCCCCAACAGCAGATGAGTGGGCCGTGCACAGACCCCCTGGGATGTACCACAAAGTCCAATCTCAATATTATTCCCTTATTGAAAATGCCCCCATGACTTAGGTGTTAGGTTACTGAAAAGAAAGTTGAGAAACACATGAGCTGTGTTTAAGGGGTCTATAAAAGAGGATGTTTCATAGCCTCTTTGCTTTAAGGAATACAAGACTTCAACACAGGTGAGTTTTGAACTTCCTTTGCTTGTGAAGTGTTTCTTTCCATCAGCATTTATTATAATCTACTACACTAGGTGCTGTAGGGGTCACCAAAGAAATAGAAGACATGGAAGATGAGGAAATGTAGTGACCAGTGTGTGGACTTGGAGAGACAGCCTTGGATTTAAAGTCCAGCTCTACCACTTTTTAAACGTGTGACCTTGGGCAGGTTATCTAACCTCATCAGGAAAATGAAAGGTGTCCCTACCTGGCAGCACGATTTTGAGGATTGAATGAGATAATGCCTGAAAAATATCTGGTACTCAGTTAAGAACAATGTTAGAACCCTTCTCTGCCCACAGGTAGGAGCTGATTTTCTAGGAGAGAAAATAAGATACACAGAGAAGTTAAAGCTACCATTTGTGTTATGTTTACAATGGACCAGGGTTTTGCATGTTGATTTATCATGTTCTTCACGCTGTCGTAGCAAAGGAAAAAAAGGTAATTTCCCTGCCCCCACCCATGCTGGAATAAAGGGGCCTTGTTGGAAAAAATGCTGCCCCATCAAGGAATCAAGCTGAAGCGACCTTAGGGGGGGTGGAAGGAGAGCGAATGGAGCAACAGCAGAGAGGGAGGCACCCTAAGACGGGAAGCACCCAAGGGGGCGGGGTGATCTCCTCAGAAGAGTCCTGGGCCTTGTTGGCACCCCGCCCCAAGGAGTCAAGACCCCACTCAGCAAAAACAACTTCCAGGGCCTCTTGGTTTGGGCAAGGCTGGACAGGCCAGGTTAGCCCTGGAAAGAGCATGGCTAGTGCCTTAGCAGGAGCTCCCTCAGAGGTTGAAGGACCAACACTCAGCTCGAAAAACCACAAAAGCAACCTCAAGGAAGAAAGACTGGCCTCCATCAGCCAAGCAGATGAGACTTGAAGACTGATTTGATTTGTTTCAGTAATAATAATAATATACTTCTTGAACCAGAATGTCATTTATAGGACTATAAGGCTTTACTAAGGACTTCCATTCATATTCTGTGCACCAAATTGTTCAAATCATCCTGTGAGACAGGCTTCAGTATTCCATTTGACAGAGGAGGAAACCACGGATACAAGGGTTGCAACAAATTGTTTTGGGTCACAGTCAGTGACAAATGATTAAAGACTATTTATAGCACCAACTACATATCTGACATGGAGTAGGTGTTTAATACATATGTGTTGAATTGATTGAATGAACAAGATACCTTCTCAGTAAAGTCCAATTGAAATAGCAAAACTAGGGGGCTTCCCTGGTGGCGCAGTGGTTGAGAGTCCGCCTGCCAATGCCGGGGACACTTAGTGGGACACTTAGTGGGACAATTGGGAAAATTTGACCATTGACTGACCATAAGATGAGAGTAAGGGAATATTAAATTTTCTTTTACGTGTGATGATTGGTACCGTGGTTATGTTTTTTTAAAAGTGTGTATCTCTCAGGCATACAGAAGAGTCTACAGATAAAATGATATAAAGGCTAGGATTTTGCTTGAAAATAATCCAGAGATTTACAGCAAAGGGATAGTGTAGAGGACATAAGAGTATGCAAAGGTTAATGGTTGTCAGGGCTAGGTGGTTGGAAGGTTCATTGTACTATTCTCTATTTTGGACTGTGCTTGAAAATTTCCATTACAAAATGTTAAAAAGGAGGGGAGAATAACAAAGGGATCCAATGGGACTTACGTTAATGATCTGTTCATGGAGCAGTCTGATCATAATCTTCCTTCCCTCTGTGATCTGCCAGTAAAGGTAAGTGATGATTCTGGAAGAGAAGAAAAGAAAGAATGGCAGGGCTTCCCTGGTGGCGCAGTGGTTGGGAGTCCACCTGCCGATGCAGGGGACGCGGGTTCGTGCCCCGGTGCGGGAGGATCCCACATGCCGCGGAGCGGCTGGGCCCGTGAGCCATGGCCGCTGAGCCTGCACGTCCGGAGCCTGTGCTCCGCAACGGGAGAGGCCACATCAGTGAGAGGCCCGCGTACCGCAAAAAAAAAAAAAAAAGAACACTAGGACCTATACCCTAAACATCCACTCTCATGACTAACACCATTCAAGCCCCAGGGAAATGCTTCTCTGCATCCTTTGCTCTGTATCTTTAAAAGAAAAGGCAACTGCTTTCAAATGCCATGAAGGATTGTCTCTGATGCCCCTGCTGATTTTGGAAACAAACGATGCCTTGGAAGGCAGAGATTTCAGCATTGAAAACACTTAGGTAAGAGAAAATGGGAATTAATTAACTTGTCACATCCTTCCTCTCAGCACAAATGGGACACATTCTTACAAAATGAAGCAGTGTTTCCTAGTAATGCCAAGCAACCATTTCCTTGCTGCCCTTCATGTTTCAATTCATGAGTCCAGAGGTACTCACAGATTAGCACAGTATTTGCAATGGTTGGACACGGTAGCTGAGAAATATTCTGCAATGTTAAATGATTTATATTACTCTGAAGTTAATATATATGTAGGTCTAGAGTCTATTCATGACAAGCAAAACACACGATATCTAATCTTTACATTGACAACGAGCTAAACTTTGAATGTTAAAATGAGTTAATGAATTTGGAAAGTTCTTAAAGCACTGATTTGTTTTACTTAAATCATTTTGATTTGGATTTTGATATTCATTATAATTCATATTTTACTGGTTAAATTTAATAAATAATTGAAAATATTTAGGCATAAGTTACACTGGCCTCCCTTGGGTCCTGAAAATTTTGCCATCGGGGCTCAATCTCAATGGAATTCCTTGAGTTCCTCAAGTGCACTGTCCTTTCTTACCTCAGGGTCTTTGCACGTGCAGCTCCCTCACCTGGGTCATACTTCCCCTCAGTACCCTTCACTTGGACAACTTCTCCTCACACCTTATATGTCGCCTTAAACTTCTCATCCTTTAGGAAGCCTTCCTTGGTTCCCCTGACTGGGTTCCCTTATCGTGCATACCCATAGCACCTGTTACTTCTCTTTTCTATGTTTTGGTTCAATATCTGCTTTCCCCAGGAGACTGTAAGCTCCTTGAAGGTAGGGACTGTCTTGTTCACATCATTCTCTCTAGCACCTGGAAGAGAACCTGGAGTACAGCAGCTGCTCAGTAAATATCACGCAACTAAACAAATAACTGGGCAGAGCGTCAGCTCTGATCACACTGAATTGTAATTACTTATTCAGGTCTGTCCAGTTACCACGAGGCTGAAGCCAAAAACTGGCAACCCCTGGGCTACATTTGGCGTGCAGTTTGATTAGTTTGTCCTGCAAAGTATTGCCCATACCATGCCTTTAAATTTTTGAATTAACTGCCAATGTTTAAGAACTGGGAAATTTCACTTGAAAAATCCATTATTTTTGGCTTCTCTTGAAAAAGCCAAAGATTTGGCAACATTTCCCACATGGCAATGACACTCTGAGCTGAGACACATCTGCTCGTAGAGAGAGCTCAGTTGTCCTGCCTGCCACAGTCCTGATCTACTCTGCCTCGCTCCTTCCATTACACTCCTATGGCAGCGACTAATATTCCATCACCAAACCTTTCTCCTCTTCTCCCTGAGCTCAGAGCTATATTACATTTGGCAGCCTTCCTTGCAGCTAGGAGTGGCCATGTGACTGAGTTCTAGCCAATGAATTCTGATAACATGTAATGAGGATCATGTCTGGTCCTGGCCCATAAAAGACTTCCATGTAAGGTCCTCTCTCTCTTCCCTCATCTGTCAGCTGGATATTGATGGCCAGGGAAATCCTGGAAGGCACACGTTAAAGATGGAAAAGCCCCCCTAAGCCTAGGTTTCTGAAAGATTGGGTAGAAACGTCCCCATCTACCTGCTACCCACCAGGAAGAGTCACATGGGACTGTTTCATTAGAGAATAAAACATTCTTACTGTATGAAAACCACTGAAATGTTGGGGTTTATTTTTAACAGCAGCTAATGTTACCCCAACACAGCCTCCGTAAGGCATTTGAATTTGGTATCCCTGCATAAGCTTTTGGAAAACAGAGATGATATCTTGTTCACTCCTTTATCTGCAGTGCCTGGCACAGTGCTGGGCCCAAAGTGGATGCTCAAAACATGTTTGCTGAATGAATGAATTACAGGAACACAAAGAATCCATGTAAGCTGCAATCAGAGCTGAGACAGGCTAACTCTACCCCCACCACCCTCATTAATGGCAGCAGCATCCCTGCCCATCACCAGCCCCTAACCTTGCAGCCGAGCTTTCTCCTATAAGACCCTCTCCAGTTGGCCTCAGATCTCCCTTATCTCCTGCGCCTTCATGGCCTACACCCGTGCAGAAGACAGCAGGAGGTGACATGTGGAATTGGTAGGAAGAGATAGGCGTGCAGTGTTAGAAGCTGCTTGGAAAATAAATTTCATGGAATCACCTGCTACTCCTACTCAAATCTCACCCAGAAACTGCTCTCCCAGTCCCTGATTCAGCTCCCTTCTCTTGGTTGCAGGATGCCCTGAAAAAGGAGTTCCATTGGACAAGAGGAAGAACAAAACAGAATCTATCTTCAAAATCGTGCATCACCAAATATTTATTACATGACCAGCTCAGATAACAGTGAATGCTGAGCAACTTCTGTGCATGCCTTCTTGTCTAGAAATTGAGAATAGTAACAACTAATATTTTATATCACATCTTTAAAATCTCATTCACTTACATTATTTCATTTAATATTCAAACATCTGTGTGATAACACGCAGGCAGGATAAGGATAAATGCATTACACAGTTGCAAGAAGTTCTCAAACTTTTGCTTTGTATGTGTCAAGCACTCTGCTAAGGACTTCATGTTCATTATTTCATTCAAAGCTCAAAAGGGTTCTATGAGAAATGTTCTATTACAATTGTGTCCAGTTCACTAATGAGGACTCTGAGGCCTAAAAAGATGAAGTGAGTTGCTCTGAGCCATGAGATAGTAAGAAGTAGAGCCAGAAATTGAACCCCTGTCTATCTGACTCCAACAAGCTATATACCCCTTAGCTTAGGGTAACACTGAGTTATTTTTGTTATGCATATGTCTGTCTGCTCTAGATTATGAGCTCCTTCAGGCAAAGACCAAGCCATAACACTCTCCCCAGTGAGTACCATGCCTGACACTTCCAACAGTACATATGTGGAGGATGACACACACAGAAAAGAAAGAGTGAGTGAGGGTTTAAATAACCTGTCCACAGCCATGTACCTACTAGCTCCCTGACTTGAGACTCAGAGTCTTGAATCCAAGAACTTTTCAATAATAATAATAAGAAGAAGAATAGCTAACATTTATTGAGAACTCATATCAGGCATTTTTATGCCTATACTATTTCATTTAATTCTTGAAAGAACCTTATAAAATGGGTGTCATAATACCCTCATTTTGATCTCAATGAGATTCAACACCTTGCCTAAGGTCACCCAGCTAACTAATATCAAAGACTCAGTTTGTCATATCTGGGTGACTTAATGCTTCCCACCTTCCTCCTCTGAGAACTGGACCCAGTCTCTGTAGCTGTTCCAAGCTGATTGAATCCTTCCCACCCCATATCCCAAACCATGACCCCCACCCATATGACTATAAGAACCCCACTGCTCAGACATTCCTGTGATGGAGCTCCACCTCCAGAGGAGGTCTTTTAGATGTGGGGGACACTCCCCAGAATTATACCAGAGAGGCCAGGAACATGAGCTTCTGTATCAGGCAGACCAGGTTCCAGTGCTCTGCTGCTTTCTAACTGCATAAATGGTTGGAAAAAAGAAAGACAGGACTTACTGCAGACTACTATTTCTCTATCAAGTGTGGCCTGGGATCTCTAACACATCTTATGTCCCCACTACATATTTTATAGTACTCCATCCATCCACCCATCTATGCACCCATTCTTTTTTTTTTTATCTATCAATCCATCAACCTTGCATCCTTTCCTTGCTTTTATCCATTCTTTTACCAATGTCCCCTTCCATCATCTTTCTTTCTTCCTTCATTCACCCCTTCCTTTATTCCTTCAATCCATCCACTCGACAAACATTTGTCAACTGAAAAATACGCACAACCTAAAAGTTGAGAATTATGTCTTATTCGGTAGACACACTGAGGACTTAAGCCCAGGAGCAGCCTCTCAGATAGCTCTGAGGGACCTTTCCAAAGAGGTAAAGGAGGAGCCAGGATATATGGGAGGTTTTGCAAACAAACAACAACAACAAAAAAAACAGGTAGTCAGAACATCAGAAGATTACTGTTAATTAAATAAAACCAGACATCTTAAGTTAAAGAATTTAGCGCTTTTCTATGTATGGGAAGATGCAAGAGCCTGGGCTCACTGAAATCATTCCTTTGATATGCACCTCAACTATCTAGGGCAAATATCCTGTTTTCTACACAAATGCTAACAGCTATAAAAGAGGAAATTGACAGTAACATAGTAATAGTGGGGGACTTTAACACCTCACTTACACCAATGGACAGATCATCCAAACAGAAAATTAATAAGGAAACACAAGCTTTAAAATATGAATACACCAATCATAAGTAATGAAATTGAAAGTGTGATCAAAAATCTTCCAACAAACAAAGGTCCAGGACCAGATGGCTTCACAGGTGAATTCTAGCAAACATTTAGAGAAGAGTTAATACCCATCCTTCTCAAACTCTTCCAAAAACTGTAGCGGGAGGAACACTCCCAAACTCATTCTACGAGGCCACCATCACCCTGACACCAAAACCAGACAAAGATACTACAAAATATATATACATGTACAGACCAATATCCCTGATGAATATAGATGCAAAAATCCTCAACGTAATACTAGCAAACAGAATCCAACAACACATTAAAGACACAGGCTTGTTGAATGGATACAAAAACAAGAAATATATATATATATATATATATGTGCTGTTAACAAGAGACCAACTTCAGACCTAGGGACACATACAGACTGAAAGTGAGGGGATGGAAAAAAGATATTCCATGAAAATGGAAATCAAAAGAAAGATGGAGAACATAATAAAGGCCATATACAACAAACCCACAGCAAACATCATTCTCAATGGTGAAAAACTGAAAGCATTTCTTTTAGGATCAGGAACAAGACAAGGATGTCCATGCTTGCCACTCTTATTCAACATAGTTTCGGATGTCCTAGCCACAGCAATCAGAGAAGAAAAAGAAATAAAAGGAATAAAAATTGGAAAAGAAGTGAAACTGTCATCCACTGCAACAAAAAGAATAAAATACCTAGGAATATAGCTACCTAAGGAGGTAAAAGACCTTTACTCAGAAAACTATAAGACACTGATGAAAGAAATCAAAGATGACACAAACAGATGGAGAGATATACCAGGTTCTTGGATTGGAAGAATCAATATTGTGCAAATGACTATACTACCCAAAACAACCTACAGATTCAATGCACTCCCTATCAAATTACCAATAGCATTTTTTGCAGAGCTAGAACAAAAAATCTTAAAATTTGTATGGAGACACAAAAGACCCCAAATAGCCAAAGCAATCTCAAGGGGGAAAAATACAGAGCTGGAGTAATCAGACTCCCTGACTTCAGACTATACTACAAAGCTACAGTAATCAAAATAATATGGTACTGGCACAAAAACAGAAATATAGATCAATGAAGGGGCGGTGGTGGTGATGTGATGAATTGGGAGATTGGGATTGACATATATACACTAATATGTATAAAATAGATAACTAATAAGAACCTGCTGTATAAAAAAGTAAATTAAATTAAATTTAAAAAATAAAGATTAAAAAAAAGCAGATACAGTCACATAGCATAATACAAAACTGTATAGGCTTCAAAAAAAAATGTATAGGCTTTAACAAAAAAAATCACTCATCAGACCAAGAACCAGGATTATTTCAAACTGAATGAAAAAATACAATTAATAAATGCCAACACCAAGATGCCAGAGATGTTAAAATGATCTGACAAGAAATTAAAGTAGCCATTGTAAAATTGCTTTTTTTTCTTTTTTTGCGGTACGCGGGCCTCTCACTGTTGTGGCCTTTCCCATTGCAGAACACAGGCTCCAGAAGTGCAGGCTCAGCAGCCATGGCTCACAGACCCACCAGCTCCGCGGCATGTGGGATCTTCCCAGACCGGGGCACGAACCCGTGTCCCCTGCATCGGCAGGCGGACTCTCAACCACTGCGCCAGCAGGGAAGCCCTATAAAATTGCTTTAACGAACAATTACAAACACACTAGGGAAAATGAAAAGATAGAAAACCTTCATAAATAAATAGAAAGTGTCAGCAAACAGAAGATACGAAAAAGAAGACGAGAATAAAGACACAGACCTACTAGAGAATGGATTTGAGGACACAGGGAGGGGGAAGGGTAAGCTGTGACAAAGTGAGAGAGTGGCATGGACATATATACACTACCAAACGTAAAATAGATAGCTAGTGGGAGGCAGCCGCATAGCACAGGGACATCAGCTCGGTGCTTTGTGACCACCTAGATGGGTGGGATAGGGAGAGTGGGAGGGAGATGCAAGAGGGAAGAGATATGGGAACATATGTATATGTATAACTGATTCACTTTGTTATGAAGCAGAAACTAACACACCATTGTAAAGCAATTATACTCCAATAAAGATGTTAAAAAAAAAGAAGCAAATGATATTTTTAAAATGAAAAACCAATAACCAAAATTTGAAAACTCAGTGAATGGGATCAATAGCATAATGGATGGGAGAGGGTAAATAATCAGTGAACTGGAAGACTGAACAATAGCAGTTACCCAATCTAAACAACAGAGAGTAAATAGGGCGAAAAAAGAAAAGTGAAGAAAGGCTTAGGGACCTGTGGGACTGTAAAAAGGTCTAAGATTCATGTCATTAGAGTCCCAAAAGGAGAAAGAAGGTGAGTCCAAAAAAGTACTCAAAGAGATAATGGCTGAAAACTTCTCAAATTTGGCAAGAGCCAGAAAACTTCAGATTCAAGAAGTTAAGAAACTCCCAAACCCTGGGACTTCCCTGGTGACACAGTGGTTAAGAATCCTCTTGCCAATGCAGGGGACACGGGTTCAGTCCCTGGTCCAGGAAGATCCCACATGCCATGGAGCAAATAAGCCCGTGTGCCACAACAACTGAGCCTGTGCTCTAGAGCCTGTGAGCCACAACTACTGAAGCCCGCACGCCTAGAGCCCGTGCTCCGCAACACGAGAAGCCACCCCAGTGAGAAGCCCACGCACTGCAACAAAGAGTAGCCCCCACTCACCACAACTAGAGAAAGCCCAGGCGCATAAATGAAGACCCAACGCAGCCAAAAATAAATAAATCAATTTATTAAAAAAAAAAAAAAGAAATTTCCAAACCCAAAGAGAGTCACACTTCATAAACAACCTTCTGGAAACTAAAGACAAATAAAAAATCTTAAAAACAGCCAGAAAAAGGACACTTTACTAACAGGGGAAAAAAACAATTCAGATAACATCAGATTTATTACCAGAAAACATGGAGGCTGAAAGGAAATGGCACAACATATTCAGGTGCTGAAAGGAAAAAACTGTCAATCCAGAATCCTATACCCAGTGAAAACATCCTTTAGGAATAAAGAGGAAATCAACATATTCTCAGGTGAAGGAAAACTAAGAGAATTTGTCACCAGAAGCCTAAAGAAGGGCTAAAGAAAGCTCTCTGGACAGAAAGGTAATTTTAAAAAGGAAACTTGGACAATCAAGAAGGAAGAAAGAACACAGTAAAGAAGATATGGGTAAATACAACAGGTTTTCCTTTTCCTCTTGAGTTTTCTAATCTATGTTTGATGGGCAGAGAAAAATAGATAAATCATCATCATAAAGAGAGAAAAATATTTGGAACTTAATTTATAAAAATTTGGGAATTTCTTTATAAAAATGTCTCTTGATATGTGCATTATTTAGAATTTCCAAAAACTTCATTACTTCACTTTACACTTGCCCTCTAAGAAGCACAAGTCTCAAGAAGATCTATCTGTGATACATCACTTCTCCCTAGTCAGATCCCACCCAGGTAAGGCACAATGTGCCCAGCACCCAGAAAATTCTCCTTTGTCTCTCTAAAAATTTTCCTTAAACATGGCTAAATTAGAACTCTTTGATTGCAAGTGACAGATACTCAGTTTGAACTTTTTTAAGCCAAACAATAGGAAGGTCAGGGCTGGTGCTAAGAAATGGCTAGAATCAGTGTCTCCAATGCCATCAGCTTACCCTCCATCTCTGTCTCTCGTCATGAAATTGGTAGGCCTCTTTCTGCATATCAATTTCATGATCTCTTATCTGGGCTTTCTCTGAGTTTACTTCCTAACAGCCCTGGGCCCAGAGTAGAAAAAGATTTTTCTCCTCTGCCTCCCATTTGAAAAAAAAAAAAAAAAATCTCGGGAATTCTCTGGCTGTCCAGTGGTTAGGACTCGGCATTTTTACTGCCAGGGCCCGGGTTCGATCCCTGATAGGGGATCTATGATCTTGCAAGCCACCGGGTGTGGGAAAAAAAAAAAATCTCAAGGAAGGACTCTGGTTACTCCTGGGTCTTTTCTTCCCTTTTGACCAATCTCCTAAACCTATTCCTAGGGGGTGGGATCTGTTAGCAAAAGAGAGCCTTAGATGCCGGTCAAACAAAATCTGTGGCCTGTGAAATACTTTAAAAGCATGAAATCAAAACAAACCTTGACTATTCTCCTCCCACTGACTTCATCTTCCTTAGTTAAGAATCCTTAAGGAATCTGATCATAGCAAAGCAGGGTTTCTCAGCCTCAGCCTCAGCCTCAGCCTCAGCCCTACTGATGTTAGTTGCCAAATAAGTCTGTTGTACGGAGCTGTCCTGTGCGCTGTAGGATGTTGAGCAGCATCCCTGGTCTCTCTACCCACTAGATGCCAGTAGCAGTGCTCCATCTCCCATCTTTAAAACCCAAAAATATCTCCAGACATTGCCAAGTGTCCCCTGGGGAACAAAACTGCTCCCAGTGTAGTCACTGCAGTAGAGGGATGTGAGATGGGAGAACAGAGGGCATTTTCCCAGAAGCTATTACCAAAGTGGACATCTTGTGGGGTGAGGGGAAGATAAGGGGAAAGCCATGGAGGAAGGGAGGGAGGGGAGGATGGAGATGGCAGTGCTTCCAGCACCTGTCATTTTTCCATTAGCACCTTAGAACCAATTAATTTATCATATTATCTAGCTGTCAACTTGGAAGAAGAGCTAGGGCACCAGGGCATATGAAATAGAATGAGGCATATAAATACTTCAGCCTGCGGGTGTGGGGAGGGAAGGAGGGACTAAGGATTCAGACTCCTTAATGGAGCGGGTAGATGGTGGTAATTCAGCATCAGTGACCATAAACTGAGGGTGCTGGACTATGTTTCTTGTGTCTACTACCAATTGTTATCCATATTAACAAAAGCGATCACTTGTAGTTCAGAGTTTTCATTGGGGTTTCTCAGACCTAATCTTATTTGATTCTCCCCTAAACCACATGAAGTGGGCAAAGGAATATCTTGTTATGCCCATTTTCATATGAGGAAACAACCCATTGTATAGGAAATAGAGACACTATCACGTGGGCACTAAAAGTGTGGGGCTTTTAATACCACAAACCAGGCTTCACTTCTTAGAATCACGTTCCTTATAGGAACTTCCTGTTGTGAGACAACTCAGGCAAGCGGGCCTGGCCAAGGCAGCTGGTTTCAGTCAACCGTTCCCTAACAACCTGTCCCCTGAGAGACTTCATACTCAAGATACTTCTTGGGAATTGGGGTGGAGGTCTGTTTCTTCTGTAACTACTTCCTGCTGGGAATGGGTGCCGTCCTGCCTAGTAGAGTAGAAGTCTCTCTCCACCTGTTCTATCCTTGTATCTTTTTGTGTGTGTGTGTGTGTGCGGCTCGTGGGCTCTAGAGCGCAGGCTCAGTAGTTGTGGCACACGGGCTTAGTTGCTCTACGGCATGTGGGATCTTCCCGGACCAGGGCTCGAACCCGTGTCCCCTGCATTGGCAGGCAGACTCCCAACCACTGCGCCAGCAGAGAAGTCCCTTTCCACCTGTTCTAAATCAAGGTACTCCGTGTCTGAAACTGGCTTCCACCCTCACAGTAACAACAATTTAGCCTGAAACTGTTGGACCCTATTAGAGATAAACCTTGTAAGCAGACAGGGACCAAACAGAAGGCCTAACAGAATGTTCATCGCGGAGCCCAGAAAAGGAAGGCAAAACTTGGGGTGAGGGCTGCAGGGGGTGTGACTTTCTTCTGATTGGTTAGTGGTGAGGTAACAGGGCGGTGCTCCAGGAATCTTGCACTCAGCCTGAAGTTACCATCCTCCACCTGGGTGGGACCCCCAGTTCTACCCCCAGAAGAGCTCAAAGATATTGTTATGCATACTCCTGAGGAGGAACCAGGGCCCTGCCCCAGGGCAGCACCACCACTTACCGCTCCTCCCCTGCTTCTGCATTCCCTACCTTCCCTGATTAGCAACTGTTTGAATCCGCTCTTTTGAACTCAAGGAAGGTCAAGGAGGCTGAAATATGGGACACAGAAAGGATTTGTACCTGGGAGCTCTACAGGGTCCTGCTCAGTTTCAATTTCCCCTTTTCTTTGAAACTCCTCAGTCTCTCATGGAATGGAGCGACAACCACTCTGGCCACTTTCTGCTGAAATGGGGCACAGTCCTGCCTCAATCTGGGGAATAGACGCCAAATTGGAAATATTCCTGAGTTCCAAGTCCTGGATCTGAGTCTTCTATGATTAAGATCTCAATTCCTTGGTCTGTCATTTTGGTGTAACCGACCCAATTAGAAGTAGTTGGAAGAGTGACAACTGGAATTTTAATAGACAAACTAAATCTCATTCCCCAAGGAATTCAGAAGACTAAGCTTGAAACCCAGTCTGGACCTCGCATCTTGGGGAGACTTATAGCCAGGTAGCCAGTTGTCTAATTTTACCTAAGTAGGTTTTAACTTCTGATGTAGCATTAACATATACATAACAGGAGCTATTGGCCACTACACATATGTCTCCTCTTTTTGTTAATATCTCATCTAAAGCAATTTCATTGCCTAAGAAATTTAATAGTTACAGGAGGATATCTTGAAACCATAAGGTTGCAGCTACCAGAGGCCAGCAGATATTGTTTTGAGAATGGCTGGTGGATCCCAAGTCTGACGCAGCTCAGAAAACTCAAGTTCTCAGCAATACAAGGACTTTGAAATCACGTCCATAAAGCCACCTAATATTACCTTGGATGTCTGAACCGCAGCTACCCCATTTTGACTTTCAATTGCATTTCTCTCCTTAATGGCCAAAGCAGATGTCACTGTTAATGATGTCAGTGCTTTTCTAGATATGAGAAGATGCAAGAATTTGGGCTCATAAAATCTTCTCCTGAAAGTATCTAACTACCTGAAGGCCTGTTCTGCCAGTTTTTCCCAGAGCACAGAGTACCTCATTCCTGATCTCCACCCTGAACTCCTTTCAGGGTGTGTTGAAGGTCAGTGACCACAGTAACCATAGACTTAATCCTTGCAGAGGCAGATGACAAGTGCCAACTTGCAGCTGGCACGGTCCCATCATGGTCATAAACTTGCAGCTGGCAGGGTCCCATCATGGTCATAAATTCGACCATGGTTTGACAGGTATTTCATGACCATTTTGTTCCACGGTGCTAGGAATGCTCATTCCCAGATCTGGCAAAGATTTCGCTAGTAGGCCACTCAATGTGCTGTTACTGGCCTAGGCCTTATTAACAGTAGCCAAAAGTCTCTGGACCACCTGTCTTACTAGTCTCTTATGGAAAAGAGTCCCTCTTGTTGCTTTTTCCCATAGCCGGAGTTACACTATTACAATCCTTGATCTCATAGGAACATACCATCATTTTATCAGCGGCTCAGTCACACATTTGGTAATGCAAGAGACAACAATTTTATAAAACAGGCACTGTAAAAAATAGTACAGCTAGCAGTATTAGTAAGGTCGTAAGCAAGAATTTAAGTCAAGAACTTCCATTAGGTGCAGCCCAGTATATCTCAGGTTGTCTGACTTAGTCTGTTCTGTACCAATCCTTATCTATAAGGTAAATTTTATATTGGCATTGTCCATAAAGCAGGCAGCCCAATTTCCTAGTGTTACTAGGCTGGTTATCACAAGTATGGTTTGATTGTTCCCAACATAAGGGAGCCTTTAAATTTAAATGACCATAGCCTGGTGTTAATCTCCTGATTGCAAATCATGAAGCATTTGATCTTCATTCAAACACAGATTACTGAGTTAAGCTTCAGAAACAAACTTAGAGTGCCCTTTTAATAATTCAATTAAATTTTACAACAATATAACCTAACAGCAAGGAACTATCTGGGAAGTGAATCTTAGTGAATACAGACCTCAATAAACAGAATTAGAATTTGATATCCATTGATACATCTCTTTCTCTCTAATATTACCCTCACTTTTGTCAAATATGGTCAAATCAAGACTGATTCGTCTGCAAATTAAGTCTGATTAATGGATAGAAGGCCCCCTAGAGCCAGGAAAACCATGCCAATGGCTTCTCACAGATTCCGCCTTACAGATTTAGGTGAATTGTTCCCTTTTGAGGTCCACAAAATACCTTCAGATTCCTGCACCTGTTAGGAGGTGGCCTTCCTAATTTAATTTACCTTATAAAGCTGCTGGGAACCTAAGAATTTCCAATCTCTGGAGGGATCGGGTAGAGAGAAAAGAGAAATGCCATGATTTTACTCACAGAGGTGTGATTTACCAAGTTATTGTAAGTCATAAGTAACTTGAGGGGAAGGCTTCCCTATATCTGGAAGACACAAATCAAGACCAGTACAACCATATTCACCAGTTCACTCAGTAAACAATCCTCCTGTTAACTTTTTATGAGCTATCAAGCTTTCATTTAGGATTCTTTAATTTCTTACCCAGTTCAGCATTATGGTCTGAAAGTCAGAAACTTGTATTTATCCAAAAGTTCTTTCTATAAATCTTCTTGAAGAGGAAACTTTTTTTGCAAAAGCATCAGAGTAAAACCATCGCTATCTATAATGACAAAAGACCTAAGAAGGCACGTTTAAAATCTGATTACAATGCAACTGACAAAGAAACTTGATTACTGCTGTGACATACGCTTTCAGATAATAACTATAATTATGACTGATAACATTTTACCAGGACATATCAGATTCTTAGGAACCTCATATAATTTCTAGGATATCTATATTAATAACATTTACCATACGATAGAGCCTAAGAAGATTTATTACTCATTTGACAATACTTCCCATGTAATTTAACACACCAAACGAACCTAGTAGAGTTTAATCTCTCTCTTTGGGCTGTTTCAGGGGCCCTTTGAAGCATCCCAAAGTTAGCTAGCAGTCAAAAGGACTTCATTAGAATTTGATTTAGGAAGTTTTGTCCAAAATTAAAAATACCAAGAAGGATTTAAAACACTTGGTAAGACAGGATCATAGATCACTGTGAAACAACAGTTATTCACTTAGCCAAAGTGACAATGAAAGATTTCAAAGGTAAATACAGAACTCTTCACTTAAAAGGTAAAGAAACTTAAAATCTGTTATCAAAGTCACTTCAACATTTTAAGAAAACTTGTTCTTTTAAGAGAGAGAAAAACCAAATTCAAGTTTTGCACCAGCTTACCTTTAAAATTCATTTACTCATTTAAATTCATTCTAAACTCAGCCAGTCCCAACCACGCACAAAACTCAGTGTCTGCTTCCCACAAACCTTCCATCACTTTCTGTATCTATACTAGCACATCCCTCATTTTTCCATCCCAAAACAACCAGCTCCAAGATAGAATCACTTTCTTTTTCCTTAATAAAATGTAATTCCATTCCTCTACCTTCTTTACTGAAAACATACATCCTACTTTCCTTAAGCAACCATGAACTGTCTTTTACATTAGCATTAAACATAAATGCCAGTGATAAATTCTAAAAACATCTCAGGGAGGCACCAAACATATTCATTAATAGTCCAAAATACCTTTAGTTTCTCTGTTTAATAATTTTATTTGGGAATAACCCAGCTATTCAACAAACTTCCATCATTTAACTTAATTTAACACAACTCTAAAATTTAATGTTGCCAAATATCTGGAGAGATCATCCTCAAGTAGACATTCCTAAAACATAATTATTCCTATAGAGTTTACCTAAAAGCTCTTATATCATTTATATTTACTTTCCTTAAAAGGTTTTTTTTCAGTTACTTTTCTTGTTGACAGATTTGTAACAGATATAATAAGGTTTTATTTGACTTCTATTAAACTTAGGTACAATAAAGGTATTATACTTAATGTTGATGACTCTAAAGACATGTTTATATTAATTAAATTTACAAACGTAAACTAAGTTTAATACCATATATTAATTTAATACTGAATATTTCCCAGTTCACGTGAACCTGAAATTAATTCTAGCCAGTTACCTTCCATATTTTTGAGAATTTATATAAGTGCTTAATTTCCTTTAAGCCACTTAAGTAGAACCCATTGACAAATTAATCTGATAATACCATCCAGAGGTAAGGACATATATATAATGCACACAGGCATATAGACAAACACAACCAGAGATCTCATAGCTTCATTTTCTAAACTTAGTCATGAATTGGGAGTTAAAATATAAAACTCACTAGTTTATAAATAACAGTTGGAATAAATAAAAATTTTAAAGGTTTTTTTCCCCTATCTTTTTTTCCTCAGTCTCAGGAATTAGGGATGATCTAGATAAGTGATCCTGAGTGCCCTGGTCTCAAGGCACAGGGTGAGAAAAGCAAATTCTTCTAGAAGGACTTATTCCCTCAAGGTCAGAATTCTGAAAAGATGTTTTATCAAGCTTGCTTTTACTAACTGTACATGCAAAAAGAACCAGTTTGGGAATTTTCAAGAGTTTTACCTAAACCAACTTTCTCTGGAGTCTAAAGAATATTGTGGCCACACAATGTTATAATAAAATATCATCTTTTCTTAGTCATAGGCTCATAGCTAAAATCTTTCCAGTCAGGCAGAATTTGCCCAAGAGGGCTTCACAGTAGAACAGAACCAGAATTTCCCATTTTACGAGGCAGAATGACCATCACAAATCACAGCACAGAACACAAAGTATTAAACACACATACTCACAGCTGTCCTAACCAGATAGTCCCTTAAATACAAGGCTGCAGTTTCTCAGAAAACCTCCTACAGAGACACAGAACTTCAGATCAGAGTAAACGGAAATATCTCGGGTCTTCAATGATATCAAACGGAGGGAAGAAGGCCAGGTTGAAAGAAGAAGGGAAGGAGGAGAGACAAAAGGGGTGGCCTTACGGACGTCTCCTGCCACCCGCAGAAGCCCAGGCATTACAGGACTTTTCCCTGGGCTTACAGGAAGGGAGGACGGGAACTCAGCCCTACCAAAAACCAGAAACCAGATACCAGATACCAGATAATTTGAGTTCTCTGCCCATCGGAGGTGATCAGTCTCTGGCCCTCAGATGAGGCTGAGGCCCTTCAACCAGACTCCTGTGTCCAGGACAGAAGAAAGGAGGGGACAGATAGGAGGGGTTGAAAAGAGGAAAGGGAGAGGGAAGGGGAAAGAGGGCAACAAACTCTCTTGTTCCTTACCTGGTTGGGGCACTCTGGTCAGTCGTCCATGTCAGGAGGAGACCAGGGACAAAAGGGTCCCGGTAGCAGCTGCTGGGTCTGGTCCATCAGCAGGTGAGCTGGTCCCCAAGAACCCTGAGTGGTCGGGATGCCAGTTGTAGCAAAGAATGGGTCCCATCAGAGTCATCAGCTGTTGCAGAAAGGGGGATCCCTTTCAGAACCTGAGAGTGGGCTCTTGTCTAACACTCGGAAATGATTGTCCGAGGAGACACACATGCTGACAAAGCAAAAACTTTACTGGGGGGCTTCCCTGGTGGCGCAGTGGTTGGGAGTCCGCCTGCCGATGCAGGGGACGTGGGTTCATGCCCCGGTCCGGGAGGATCCCACATGCCGCGGAGCGGCTGGGCCCGTGAGCCATGGCCACTGAGCCTGCGCGTCCGGAGCCTGTGCTCCGCAGCGGGAGGGGCCACAGCAGTGAGAGGCCCGCGTAACGCAAAAAAAAAAAACTTTATTGGGAAGGGGCGCCCAGGTGAAGAGCAGCAGGGTAAGTGAACCCAGGAGAACTGCTTTGCCGCATGGCTTGCAGTCTTGGGTTTTATGGTGATGGGGTTGGGTTAGCTTCCAGGTTGTCTCGGGCCGATCATCTTGTTTGGCCCATTGTCTGACTCAGGGTTCTTCCTGGTGGTGCGCACATCTCTCAACCAAGATGGATTCCAGCAAGAATGACTCTGAGAGGTTGATCATCTCCTCCCTCTTTTGGCCCCTCCCGAATTCTCCAGGTTACTTTTCAGCAGCTGCACCATGTTCCTTATAGGAACCACCTGTTGTGAGACAACTCAGGCAAGTGGACCTGGCCAAAACGGGTGGTTTTGGTCAACAGTTCCCTAAGAGTATGAAGCCCTACCGCTCATGCTTTTGCAATTCTAGTGACTGGTTGAAGTGTGGAATGGCAATACAACTCTGGCCATGAAGACCTGAAAAGTCTCAAAGACTAAGGGAGCTTTTAAAACAGCTTTCCTTCACTGAAAAAAATAAAGGTGCACAGGGGAAGAAATGGCCCCTCTTTGGTGTGATATGCACAGAATAGCTGCCACCATCTTGCAAGCATGAGAAGAACAAACTGGAGAGAAAAGCTGAAACATCAAAGACAGCAGAGCAGATGATAAAGACATCTGGGCCCTGATGATATCACTCAACCAAGCACTGATTTAACAGCCCTGGATAGCTCTGTCTTAGGACTGGTTTTCATGGGAGAAAATTAATCTCCTTTTTGTTTCATCCATTTGAATCAGATTTTCTGTTATTTTCAGCCAAATTCATCCCGATAAAATCAGCCATAATGATACCTGCACTACTAAGAATAAGATTCATTGTACACTTACTACGTTTCAAATACTGTACTAGGCTTTTTAGACTTGATATTTCCTTTGAAATATTACATGTTTCACCCCTACAACAAACTCATAAAGTAAATACTATTAACTCCATTTTACAGATATGTAATAAAGCGGAAGAAAGAAAACCAACATTTGTAGATTACAAGCATACATACTTAACCTCTTGGGACACTGAGGAGATGGCTAAGAGTGCAGACTCCTGAGTCAGACCATCTACATTCAAATCCAGTTTTATCTCTTACCAGCCCTGTGATCTTGGGCAAGTACTTATAAAATATTATCTTTGAGCCTCTGTTTCCTCGTCCTTAAAATGGAGATGATACTTGCATCCATCTCAAAGTGTTGTTAGAATGAAAGGAAATTCATTGGATCAACAAATATTGTGTGCATGAATCAGGGTGCTGGGATTCAAATCTAACTAGGTTTCTTTTGGTTTCAAAGAAATTGGTGTGGCTACACGACAAAGGCTGTTTGGGTCTGAGATTGGGACAGAGAAGTGGAAGGATGAACTAAGCACTGGTTGTGAAGAGCTCTTCATGTTTGGTCAAGGAATGTGGGGAACACATTTCTGAACTGAGGCTGTGGGACTGTGAGAAGAAGGCAGCATGGTCTAGAGCTGGCAGTGGAGAACAGGAGAAGGTGAGCGCTGCCAGATGGGTGACCCTCAGTCTCCAGAGATGCAGTCAGTCTCTGGGGATACACTCTCCAAGGATGGCTATGGGATTGCCTCATTAATTCTTAGATTTGCTTGTGCACTGTGATATTGTGATTTTTAATAAGAAATATGTATTTGTCTCTGTCCTGTTTCTGGCACAAAGCTCCTGAAACCCTTAGAATTTCCTAAGTGTTGGGAGTGATTAAGGTGTCTTCTGTTATGTAAATGAGGTGAGTTTTGGACTGCATCTAGATGAGGGCTGGTTACCAGAGGAACGAACCCTGTGATTGAAGGATTGGAACTTTCAGTCCCACCCTGCTGACATCCAGGGAGAGAAAAACTGGAGACTGAATCACGAGCCCACAGCCAATGATTTAACCAATCATGCCTATGTAATGAAGCCTCCGTAAATACCCAGAAGGAGGGGGTTCAGAGTGCTTCCGGGTTGGTGAACATGTGGAGGTGCTGAGCTCCATTCCCCCTTTCTCCATACCTTGCCCTGTGCATCTCTTCTACCTGGCTGTTCCTGAATTCTATCCTTTTATAATAAACTAGTCATCTAGTAAACAAAATGCTTCTCTGATTTTTGTGAGTCGCCCTAGCAAATCAATTGAACCCAAGGAGGGGGTTGTTGGAACCTCCCATCTATAGCCAGTTGGTCAGAAGCACAGGTGACAACCTTGACTAGCGATAGACGTGTGGAGTAGGACAGGGTGTGCACGAGGGACATCCTTGTGGGACTGGGCCTGTAACCTGTGGGACCTGACATTGTCTCCAAGTAGATAGTGTCAGAATTGAGCTGAATTGTAGGACACCCAGCTGGTGTTGGAGAATTGCTTGGTGTGGGGGGAAAACCCCTACATATTGGAATGGGTATCAGAATATTAGGCACTTTTGTTGCCCAAAATCCATGAGATGTTGCTGATGGTTACGGTTCAGTCACCTCTCCATCAGCCAACCTGGGCACAAACTGACCTTGAGTATTTGGGCAATCAGGGCCTCTGAAGTCTCAAACTGTCTTATTCTAAAAAGACAAAAACATGATCAGGTAGCTACAGTAGGAAATTTGGGGTCAGGCAGAGCTGGCCTGGAATCCTGTGGATCAGGTGATCTTAAGCACAGTGCTCGACCCTTAGGCCCTCAGTATAATTGTTCTGGAGTCAGACTATCTGGATTCAAATCTTGGATCCGCCACCTGCTGGCTGTGTAACCTCAGATAAGTTACTTATAAGCTCTCTCCGGCTGTTTCCTCGACTGTAAAATGGGGAAGAGAGTTTCACCTACCTCTTAGAGTGGTGGAGATGAAATTATATGAGTCATACATTCAGTGAGTAGTTACTGAGAACCTCCTGTATGACAGTCAGGTTCTGGTGGTGACAAGACAGACCAGATCCTCGTTCTCGTGGAGCTCACGCTGGCGTGTGAGGTAAGAGATGATACGCGTATAATTAAAATAAAAAATAATATCAAGCAGTGATCAAACTAGAGCTGCTTTTGACAGAGAGGGGAAGTTTGAACAGAAAGTTGAATAATGGTGGAGCAGGGGCAACAGCAAGTACAAAGGCCCAGAAGAAAAACAGTGTTTGGCACAATCACGGACGAAAGTATTAAAAGGCCACTGCGTCTGGACTGAGCAAAGGGAAGTGAAGTGCGAGAGGTAGACAAGGGCTGGACCCTGGGAAGCCTCATCACTCTTATTTCAGAGTTTACTTGAGAAAGGAAAGCATTGGAGGAGGTTTTTAAATAAAGCAATTTCTTACCAGAGTGCCATCTATTCTAAAATTCATACCCAGTGTTTGTTTTAATGAGGTATGGTTAGACACGCAGACATGGAAATGACTGTCATGAGGGAAGAAGTTTATACTCACAGATCCCTAGAAACAGGAGGCAGGGCCACACAGTGAAGCACCATGGTCGGTCAGGAGTCAGAGGTGGGATATGGCAGAGTATGGCCCAGAGCCTTTATTGGGGTACTAGCAGGAAAGAAAGGGTGAGGCAGGGTAGGTATACTGAGTAACTTTAGAAATGGATGATTGAATAATTTTGATGGGCTCTGGAGTATAGGGGCAGTCCCTAGTTGTCTAGTACCTGGCCCTGGAGTGATTTAGGGCAGGGAGAACATTGGTTTGGTGTGTGAGAGTTTGATAAAGGAAATGATTGGGGGGTATGGGATCTGTATTGGTTGGTCTGTATATCAAAAGCACACTCAAAAAGAGTTGTTTGCTCTTTCTAGGAATTAGCTGGCCCTGGAAGGGGCCATATCTCTAGCATCAAGGCCCTAGATGTCAGAACATCAAGAATACAGAAAATAAGAAAATATAGCCAATACATTACCACATAACAAGATTTCCATAATTGATATCTATAGTATTATCTAATAGAGGGATGGGGGCAATGCATCCTATTTTGAAGAATTGCGAGAAATGATTGTGCAATGCATGCAGAGAACCAAAAACATAGGAAGTCCTCAAAGCTGTTATTTCTCTCCCTTTCCTGCTACAACACATTTTGACCTCTAATGCTGTATTTAGACCAGAAAATACGCTATAGCAGATGGGTTCTGACCTGCATTTTAAACTGAGAACAAAGTTTCACCTTCTACAAACCAAATCAGCCCTGGCAACTGATTTAAAAACACTGTATTCATCATTGGATGTGTTGCCACCATGTTTGACCCTCTGACAGTCACTTAAAAAGTAGCAATGACAAAAGGACAAGGGAAAGAGAATAAACATGTGTTGAGTATAGTCTATGGGCCAAGCACTATGTAAGACAAACATCATCACAATGTTTCCCCAAATATAGTCACAAAAATGCTATGGTCTGACCGTTGTGCCCACACTTCAAATCCATGTGTTGAAATCCTAACCCCCAAAAGTGATGGTGTTAGAAGGTGGGAGCTTTGGGGTTGATTAGGTCATGAGGGTAGACGCCCTTATAAAAGAGGCCCCACAGCGCCTCCTAGCCCTATCCCATCGTATAAAGACACAATGAGAAGGCTCTGGCTGTGAACCAGGAAGTAAGCCCTCACCAGTCACTACACCAAATCTGCTGGCACCATGATCTTAGACTTCCCAGCCTCCAGAACTGTGAGAAATAAATTTCTGTGGTTTATAAGCCACCCACACTTGTGGTATTCTATTATAGCAGCCTTACAAACTAAGACAAGAGACTATGGGCAAGATCATTTTAGAGGTTCCTATACCCAATATTAAATGACATTGAATCACAAGGAGAGAGAGTTCATTCCTTTCCCATCATTCCAACTGCAGCAAGGGAAAGTCTCAAGTGGGTGCTAGCATACCTTTAATGCCTCTCTAACACTTAACAATCTCCCCTTTCAACAAAGAATGAGTTAAGCCTTAGACTCCGAGCCTTGGCAGGCTACAATACTAGCTAGAATTCTAATGACATTAGTCTTTTTCCCCTTTGATTTCTTAAACGATTTCCTTCTTTATGAGCAAGAGAGGCTAGTTTGACTATATGTGATAAAAACTAATTTAAAAATTAATTTTAAATATCTAATTTTTAAATAGAAGTATTTCTAAGCGAATCAACTTAAAGAAAAATACTATGTAAATAATAGTACAAGCAGCAAAAAGCATGCATATTGTACTCAAATTGCTAAATTTCAGGAAATACTAGGTTACTTCTTTTATCTTAAACCTATGAGGCAGAAGCCTTATTTATCTCTGGTTTACCTGGAACCTGGAACACAGAGAGGAGAAATGATTCAGCCAAGGTCACATAAACCTCTTCAACACAATTCCTGCAGGCTCCAAAGTTTGAAATCTTACAACACTGAGAGATCATGGTGTTTATTTCCAGAATCAGAAGTTATCAATTTGGGAAAGCCTCATATGTATCTCTTAAGGAAGCTCAGGGACCTGCCGGCTTTAGAAATTAGCAGCCAGGTGTCTGGGTAACCCTCACCTGGGAAAGCCTGGGCAAATCACTCAATTCTCTCTTCAAGTCTGCTGCAGCTTCTCCTCCCACAGCACAGCTATAGAGAAAGGCAGAGCAATACTAGAACCAGACATTTCAGGTATTCAGGACACTCTGAAACTTTCCCGAGCAGGACAGCTCTTTCCTCTGCCCCCACCTAGCCTGGTCCAGCCATTAGATGACCTACCTACTGGCCTTTCTAGCTGCTCTGCTTCCGTGCCCATTGCTGCGTGGTGGAACTGGCCTTATCTGTACATTGATGAGTCATGCTTTCTGTACATTTCAATGTTTTATCCCTGCGGGAAAGATTCTGGTAAATACCTTCACTCTCACTGCTCTCAATACCCTGTGCCTCCCTCTTAGGACTATTTCTAAGGCTCTTAAAGAAAATTGAATTTTTGGCAGTTATAGTGCAGTGATTGGAGGAAAAAAAGCTCAAGGAATAGGGGAATGTTCCCATGATAGATGGCTGGAAAGGATATTCAAACCTTCTCTTCTAGTTTGACATCCTGAGTGCCTGGAATGTTCTAGGTGTTATATGGTGTGTGAGAAATCTTGGCCTCTGTAACTCTGCAAATCAAATGAAAATGACATTTGGTAACTTTTTACTCATACAATACATAGACATGATGGTAACTCTACTGTTATTGTCTCTTTTGAAGCCAGCTCTCCATCGTGCCAAGAATGGATTCAGCTTTGAGTTTTGAAAGCTGCATTTGTGTTCCAGCTCTGACGCTAATACTGTGTGTGGTCATGGACACCTCACTTGACTTCTCTGGACTTCCATTCTCTCAACTGTAAAGTGGAGGAATTGGACAGAATTCTCTCTGTGGGTCCCACAGCTCTCAAGCACCAGGTCATCATGGGCACATTGCTTCCTCTCTCTGAGCCACGGATTTCTCATGTGCAAAACGAGCTAATTAAGCCCTGGCCCCTTCACACAGTAATGATGAGGGTTCACATAGGATGGTTTATGTGACCACACAGGCAAACCTGGGAGATATTGCGGGTTCAGCTCCAGACCGTAGCAGTAAAGCAGATATTGCAATAAAGTGAGTCGCACGAATGTTTTTGTTTCCCGGTGCACATAAAAGTTATGTTTACACGATACTGCAGTCTATTAAGTGTGCAACAGCATTATGTCTAAAATAATAAACATACCTTAATTAAAAAATACTTCAGGTAAAAAATGCCAACCAACACCTGAGCCTTCAGCTAGTCATAATCTTTTTGCTAGTGGAGGGTTTGAAATATTTCGAGAATTACCACAATGTGACACAGAGACACGAAGTGAGCAAATGTTATCGGAAAAACGGCGCCGATAGACTTGCTCAATGCAGGGTTGACACAAACCTTCAATCTGTTAAAAATGCAGTATCTGCAAAGCACAATAAAACAAGGTATGCCTGTACTTTGTTAAAAGTAAAGTCCTATCAATTATGAAGTGTTACTGTAATGAGAACAAAGAATCACAAAAAAGCGGATATATGTATATGTATAACTGATTCACTTTGCTGTACACCTGAAACTAACACAGCTTTGTAAATCAACTCCAATAAAAATTATAAAATAAAATCTTCGAATTCTAAAAAAAAAAAAAATCCTTGGCTGATCAGTGCGTGTCCTTTAAATGAAAGGGAGGGTTTTAGGGGCTTTTTTGAGAAGTACTCCTCACATCTCTACAGAGCCTTATCTAGACCATCTTTATGTTTGGGGGATTTTTTTTAAAAAATTGTGGTGAGAACATTTAACATAAGATCTACCCTTTTAACAAAGTTTTAAGTGTATAATGCAATATTGTTAACTACAGGCACGAGGTTAAAGATAATATCTCTAGAATTTATTCATCTGGCATAACTGAAACTTCATGCCCCTTGAGTAGCAACTCTCCATTCCCATCTACCTCCAGCCCCTGGCAACCACCGTTCTACTTCTGCTTCTATAAGTTTGTTCTTCTAGATACTCCATGTAAGGGGAATCATGCAGTACCTGTCTCTCTGCGACTGGCTTATTTCACTCAGCCTAATGTCCTCCAGATTCATCCATGTTGCCACAAACGGCAGGATTTACTTCCTTTTTAAAGCTGAATAATATTCCGTTGTATGTATACACCACATTTTCTTTGTCCATTCATCCACTGATGGACATTAGGTTGTAGCCACATCTTGGCGACTGTGAATAATACTGCCACGAACACGGGCGTGAGGAGATATTAGAGGGCTCACAAGGAAGCTGGAAGCCATAGATCTGGGAATGAGCAGGAAACATGAATCACAGAAATAGACCCAGAACAGGTGAGTCCTCTTGGGCCGTCCCCACGGAGATGAATGAAATCTACCTCTCCTGCCCATGTTCTACTCATTCAAGATTCTAAGCCCCGGAGGACGGAGGCTAATTGACCAAACTGAGGATACCTGTGTGCCCCTGACTGTCCTGGCTCAAAGGATCTGGCCTCTTCTGCTTCCGTAAAGGGTTGGCAGGCGCCTGAAATCACTCTCCTGAGAGCACATCCAGCGGGGAGGCTCATGCTCTAAAAGGAAATCAGGATGTGTTAAGAAGGGGAATAAGATTCCGCACAGCCCCTAAATGTGAAATAACCACTGCCCAGAGACTACTTAAATGCTTAAGTAATCACAAAGTGTCACTCTCAGATATGACTTCTTTGTTTTACTTTTTGCCACTAAACACGTTTCCCCACCTGATAGGAAACAGGTTATTCGGTGAGACAGACTGGTTTTGTTTCTTTCCTCCATCTCCTGTCTCTTTTCTCCCTCTCCTCCAGCTCACTGCTGTCAGGTAAGATGACGGGAGCAAAGTGAGTCTTAAAGGCTGTTCAGAAGTCTCACGTGTCTCTCTGAAGGAGAGAAAAGACGGTGCTCCTCTTGCTGCAACATTCTGGTCAATTACACCCTCCCTCAATCTACCACCCACACACACCCGTACAGACACACACACATGCCCTCCCTCAATCTAACAGCTACACACACATACACCCGTGTGTGCACACATACACACACATATAGAGAGACATATACATGTGCAGGTACATCACACAGGCATGCGCACACATGCACACATATATAAATACCTGTGCATGTATACACGTGCATGTACATGTACACAAATACACACACACACACACACTCTCTCTCTCTCTCTCTCCTAACCCTCACCTCCCTTCCTCTCAAAGGCCCATTTCCTTCACCTCATCAACAGCTATTCTTTGCCTGCTGATGAAATTTACCCAGCAGTGACTTGGACTCTTTCCCCCGCCCCCCACACTGGGCTGTAGGGGGAGAGAAGCATGCAATTGTGGAAATATTCTCTTCCTGCTCTGTGGCAGTCCCTGACCACTTGACAGGTCAATGACAAGCAACAAAAGACTTTATCCAAATTCTATGAGAATCGATGCGCCTCTCAGAGAACTCGGCCCATGGCTGTTACAAGCAGCGCTGGAATGCATCCTCAGCAGCTCACCAAGACGGCCTCAACCACAAGCCATGCCTACGGAGTAAAACCAACACAGCCCCAAAACGCAAGGAAAGCAAACAAGAGGCTGCAGACAAACTGGTAAGAGCTCTAGCAGAGCTGGCCAACGGCAGTAGAGAACCCGGAGCATCAGGGGAAAATGCCAGGTACCATTCTGATAGCTTAATTGCAGGGAAGGAAGGGTCTCCTGCAACATCTCTGAAGGCTGGATGTCTAAAGAGCTGCAACACCACCAGGAGGGGTTGGTTTCAACAATAGCTTGTAATAACCTGCTTGGCCAAGAGACCTTACACAAGATATTTTTTCCTATATTTTACTATTAGAATTTTCAAGGATACGTAAAAAGTGAGAGAGAGTGAAAACTCATATACCCATGACCTAGACTCTACTATTCATATCTCCCGCTTTAACACATATCTATCCTCCCTTCTCTCTAGTCACCAATCCATTTCATTTTTTGATGCATGCCACTCACAGTGACACACTTCACTCCAGAATTTCAGTATGCATGTCACTAACTAGAGTTCAGTGTTTGTTTATGGTTCATACACAAGATACTTTTGACATAAAAATAAAAGGGGGGGCTAGGGAAAGGGAGAGAGGAATAGGTGAAGCACAGAGAATTTTTAGGGCAGTGAAAATATTCTTTATGATGCTACAATGATGGCTAATGTCCTTATATATTTGTCCAGACCCATAGAATGTGCACCACCAAGAGTGAAGGCTAATGTAAAATATGAATTTTGAGTGATAATAATGTGTCATGTTCATCAGTTGTCACAAATGTGCCACTCTGACAAATGTGCCACTCTGGTGCGGGATGTTGACGATGGGGGAGGATCTACACATGTGAGGGCAGAGGAGATATGGGAAATCTCCCTGCCTTACGCTCAATTTTGCTGTGACCTAAAACTGCTCTAAAATATAAGGTCTGGTTTTTAAATTAAATAAATCATTTTAAAATGAAACAAAACCTATGACTTAGCTATGACAGAGGACTAGCAAACTGGCATCCCATGGGCTGAATTCAGCTTGCAGATGTGCTGGTTTTACCTGCCCAGCATCTATCCCCATTTCTCCTGTTACAGAATTCCAAGTTTCCTTTGGATACATGATCTATCTTATCTCACAGTCCATGTGGTTTGGGAAGAACTGACCCCTTCTTTTGGCTCCATCGCTGGACCCGTGAGCCCCACCCGGCCAATCAGTGCGTTTGGGTCTGTCTTCAGAAACCCAACCCAACTCGTGCGTTGGATTGAGATGGGCACATGAGAAGGGCTGGTCCGACAAGAGCGAAACTTCTATTTTAGCTCAGGTTACTAAGCTGTTAGGATACATCCAGGGATGCTGGAGTCCACCTTTTTATGATGTTGTAAGAGCCTGTATAAGAATGTAGCTAATCCAAAGCAAAGCAGAGCCCATTGGTGGAAAGGGACAAGTACTTTTTGCTCCTGGATCCAGCAAGTTCTAAAGTTCAGCAAACTTCTATATTTTTCAGTTATGAGTTGATACATTCCTTTTTAAAATTTAAGCTGGTTTGAGCTTTGTTATATTGATTCCAATAAAAAGATTCCTGATGAATACACAGTAGTGAGCTGATCTGGGATTCACACCCAGGTCTAGGTTCAAGGACCCACTACACACCCCTCAGTGAATTCCTACATTAAGAATTCAAAAGGGAAGGAAACTGACCTTGCCCATGAGGCCATCTGAATCCAGGAACTGCAGGTAGCAGGTAACGCGTGAGCGGCAGCAGGGCGTGGTGGTGTAGAGGAGGGGGGATCTGTGCAGGGAGCTACAGGGGGTGTGCAGACAAGGAAAGGCTTCCAGGGTGAGAAGTCTGTAAAAGGGAGGAGGGACCAGCGGACAAGTTACACTCTTATGGGAGGTGGGGGACTGGGCAGGTCCGCACCGTGGGCCTAGGGTGCTCCAAGCGCCCTTTCACCGGCCCTTCCATCCTGAATAATTTCAGTCATTATCACTGTGTGTGTCTCTCTCCCTATCAGTCTGTCTGTCTTTCTGTCTATTCATCTATTCCTTGCCTCCCTGTGTCTCCACTTCTTTGTCTCTCCCTCACTGTCTCTCTTTTTCTTTTCCTCTCTGTCTCTCCCTCTCTGTCCGGGTGTGTGCCCCTCCCCCTCCCCTTCCTCCTCCCCCCACCCACACTCGCTCTCCTATAACTGCTGGGAGGCAGTCCACTCCATCACCATCACCACCAGAGTTCAACATAACATCAGTTCTCACATGTCCAACTTGACAGCCTCATGACTTGTCTTCCCACCCCCATTCTTGTCTCCCTTCCATCAGTCCTCCACCTCTCTGACAAAGCAAATGTTTTAAAATGCAAATCTAAACCTGGCACTCCCCTGCTGAAAACCAGAGGTAAAGACCAAACTCCTCACCACAGGCCACAAGGCCCTTCCCACTCTCCAACCGCAACCGGCTCCATGTACTCTCCAGCTCACTGCACCCCAGTCTCCCTGGTCTTCTGGTTCCTCAAAGAGTCCTTCTCACTCCCACCCCAGGACCTTTGCACTTGCTCTTTTTTCTCCCTGAGATGCTCTCCTCACTCCCAGCCCCACATCCCTTCCTTAGTTAACTATTATTCATCTTTCACATCTTGTTTCAGGTCTAAGTATTGCTTCCTCAAAGAAGCCTTCCCTGATTGCCAAACCACATCGGATATCACTAGTATGTGGTTTCTCATTCCTATGACTTTTTCTGTAAAGCATTTATCTAAGTTTATAATTGTGTGTGTGTGTGTCTGTCTGTCTGTCTGTGTATTTATGGTATCAGATGGATTAATTCATGCCTGTCTTTTGCACTTAAGATCCAGGAAAGCAGAGACCAACTTTTTAGAACAACTGTATACCCTGAGCTCAGTACAGTGGCTGGCAGACAATTCTCGTTTGTTATAGTCCCCACTTCTCCCTTTTGCCTTCCCAACACTGAATAAAGTGTTAGTTACAATTTATATTATATTTGTGCTACTGTTTTTCTTAAAGAATTATTACTTTATACCACTGTCTCTGTCAAAGGGCAGAGAAATGAAAGCTAGACCAAAAAGGCTAGGTGTCACCAGAAAAATGGGAAATAGCATATTTCCTTATGGAACTGAAGAATGAACAATGGTTCTGCCTCACTCATGTTTATTACCTGCCCAGGCTCATAGGTATTTGAGTTTGCAACCCCCGTCCCTAACATTCTCCATATATTTCTATTATATTTATTTACTCATTCATTTAAGATTTATCGCTGGACACCTACCTGGCACTGTTCTTAGCACTGGGATACGGCAGAGGACAAGACAGATGAAGTCCCAGCCCTAGTGTCACATGGAGCCCACCTTACATTGTGTAACAGTTTTCTGTTGGATACATGTCTCTCCACTAAACTAAGCTCCTCCCAGTGGTTACAGCACAGGCTCTGAAGCCAGACCACCTGGAACCTAATCCCAGCCAGGTGGCCTTGGCAAATTACTAAACTTCTCTGTGCCTTGGTTTTCTCACCTGTGAAATGGGGCTAATAATTGTACCTTCCTTCCAGTGTTATCATGAGGATAAAATGAGTGAAGACATACCTGTTTCATAAGTCCCCAGTCAATGTTAACTCTTATTACCCACCTCTGTACCCTAAGCAGGGCCAGGTTCATGGGCGTGCTGTCACACAGGCCCCTCGCTTAGAAGGGCTCCATGTTTGGTTTAATGCTCTGCTGTTACCACTCTGAAATGCTTAATTTTTGAACAAGGGCCCCACAGTTTCATTTTTGCAACAGGCCCTGCAATTATGTAGCCAGTCCTGGTCAACACATGTCAAATGTCCAGTGAAAGTCTGTTGAAAATGAATAAGTATATGAATTTCACCAACCACAGTTGTCAGCTCACATACTCCATTGTCTTACAGAGCCAGTCAAGTGGGTCAGCGCTTGAGCAAAATTAAACAGACTTTGTTGTTGACTCATCATGTCCCTCCCCCAGGACCAAGAACACCCAAGGCCTGACCTTGGACCTTAAAGTTCTTCTCTTCCCACCCATCCATTTCCCAGGAAACCTGGACATTGACAAGCTGCCAAGGCTCTCAATAGAGCAGCAGAGAACCCAGTCCAATTCCCTGTTCTCCAGAACTGCAGTCTGCACTGTCTCTGCTACTCCACACCATTTCTCCGTGCTCAGCATCCCTAGAATGAGGCATACCTGGTTTCCTTCATCCCCATTTTACAGATGGGGAAATGGAGGCTCAGAAACAAGACGTGTTAAGATTCCCCATGCAGCCCAGTCCCTCTGCCCAGTCAAGTCTCTAGTTTTATAAAGAGTCTCTAACTAGAGCCCCAGAATCAAACCACACAAATTATTTTTAAAGTAGCAGCCATATATGATAATGACATGCTAAACCTAGGATTGTGCCTTACCCCAACCCTATCAGCATCCAATGTTCTGACGCTCCACAAAGACAAAGATAAACTCATTTTCCCCTGCCTGGCACGCCCTAGGTCAGTTGTGCTGGGACCCTCTATTCTTTCAATGTTTGTTGAGAATCCGCAAAATGCAAGCTCTGTGTAGAAGCACAGACAAGAAACAAACTAAATAATTAAATTGTATATTGTATGTCCATGGTGCTAAGCGTATGGAAAAAAATCAAGCAGGGAAGGGGCAGAGGAAGTGAGCGTTTTGGACAGGGGTTGCGTGAACATTTCCATTTTAAATAATCTTGTCAGGGAAAGCTTCAATGAGAAGGAGACGTATAAGCAAAGACCTGCAGAAGCAGGTTAATTCAGCTTTATGGAGAAAGAGCACTTAAAGCTGAGGAAAGAGCCAGTGCAAAAGCCCTGAGGCATTATCCATGGTTCTCAAGGTAAGGAGATCTCTGAATAAGACGGGGAGCTTTGTCAAATCACATACACCTGCCCCTCCCCAACCCCAGTTTCGCATCTCAGTCTAGTTGCCTGTAGACAAATCTAATCTATAGGTTCTTGAACAATTATTTGTCAAGCCTCTATGATGGCACTGCTTTATTTATCAATGCACTGGGGTTCTTTGTTTTGTTTTTGTTTGGGGCAGTCACATTTAAACGGGAGAGTGCGCAACAAAATTTCGATATCTAACTTGGCTTGAGATATCAGACCTGGCCTCACTGGGCCCACATGACTGTGTAATAATCTAACAACGATATGTAATGATCTAACAATCCTAGCAGTGATGGGAACTGGACACAGGCCCCTTGTTGGGCAGAAGGGGCAAAGGTCCCCTCCATCTTGGGAGACCTGGAGAGGCTGGGGAAAGCCCACCCAGTCCCCTTC
The DNA here is from genome assembly GCF_003031525.2 of Neophocaena asiaeorientalis asiaeorientalis. Taxonomy (NCBI): domain Eukaryota; kingdom Metazoa; phylum Chordata; class Mammalia; order Artiodactyla; family Phocoenidae; genus Neophocaena; species Neophocaena asiaeorientalis. The sequence continues at coordinate 8,113,778 of NW_020173198.1, forward strand.
CCCCTGCAATAAACGTTATTGGGGGGGGGCTGTCGGGGCACAGAGTGGGGTCATAGTCTTTTCTGAGCCCATCACATGCTCCTGGGATGACAGCTGCTCAGCCCCACCTCTCCTCGGGATTTCTGCAGAATCTTTAACTCTCTCACATGCACTGCCTTGAGCCCCAGGTGTATCTCCCTTCCCAATTCTCTTGTGGCCCACAGAAGAGCTGCATGGGGAACTCTCCCTCTGGCTACCCTGAGGAGAAGGGGGTGCCCATTCACCCCAATTCTCCAAGATTGCCTAGATCCCACCTGCTTTACCTCTCTTATCCTTCACTCAACCCTCAAACACTAGACCACCCTCAGGTAGCTCCCACGTGAGTCTGAGTGTGTGTTTGGTGTGTCGCGTGAGTGTGGCCACTGTGCACGTTGACAAAGATGCCTCTGTGTTTTCACGTGTCTGGATGTGGGATGAGAGGGCTTCCACATGCCCCCTGAGAGTGTGATCGTGTCCCCCTGACTGAGTATCGTGTCTGTGTGAGTGTGGATGAGTGTGTCTGAGTGGCTGCAACATCCCATCCCTGGCAGGAGTGCTCCATGTGGAGGGCTTCTGCAACCCTGCCCATGTCCCATTCAAAGGCACTCAGCTCAGGGACAGTCCACCTCTGGCCAACACACACACTCAGATGAACGCACACTTCCTTTTTTTTTTTCTGTTTTTTTTCTTAACATCTTTATTGAGTATAATTGCTTTACAATGTTGTGTTTGTTTCTGCTGTATAACAAACTGAATCAGCTATACATATACATATATCCCCATATCCCCTCCCTCTTGTGTCTCCCTCCCACCCTCCCTAACCCACCCCTCTAGGTGGACACAAAGCACCGCGCTGATCTCCCTGTGCTATGCAGCTGCTTCCCACTAGCTATCTCTTTTATATTCGATAGTGTATATATGTCCATGCCACTCTCTCACTTCGTCCCAGCTTACCCTTCCCCCTCCCTGTGTCCTCAAGTCCATTCTCTATGTCTGCATCTTTACTCCTCGTGCCCCTTGGTTCATCAGAACCTTTTTTTTTTTTTTTTAGATTCCATATATGTGCGTTAGCATATGGTATTTGTTTTTCTCTTTCTGACCTACTTCACTCTGTATGACAGACTCTGGTCCATCCACTTCACCACAAATAACTCAATTTCGTTTCTTTTTATGGCTGAGTAATACTCCATTGTATATATGTGCCACGTCTTCTTTATCTATTTATCTGTGGGTGGACACTTAGGTTGCTTCCATGTCCTGGCTATTGTAAATAGTGCTGCAATGAACATTGGGGTACATGATTTCTTGAATTACAGCTTTCTCAGGGTATATGCCCAGTAGTGGGATTGCTGGGTCATATGGTAGTTCTAAGCTCAGCTCCTCTGGTCCAGGAGAACGGACAACCCTAGAGCATCTTCGCTCCTACAGCCTCCTCTTCCCACCCCCTGCCTGGGTGGAGAATCCTCAATATGGAGATGGACTCGAAGCCCTGGCAGGGGGTGGGGCGCGGGCGCTTGGGGGGAAAAGAAGTGGCTGGGGGGAAGGTTGAGAAAGGCAAACTGAGGACACGCTGGAGGAGTACGGAGCCTTTGCGGGAGAAGCAGGTCCCACCCACACCACGCCCCTCCCATGCGGTGGGGGGAGATGAGGGTAGTCTGTTCCCACCCAGACTTCCTCTGGTGTTCCCAGGTCTAACTCCATCTCTAATCCAGAAACCGAAGCCGAGAGAGGCAGCTGGGACCCCCTCCTCCCAAGCATCTCCCCCCTCCACCTCCACCGCGTCCAGGCATTGCTGATTGGCTGCGGGGAGCGGCGTCCCAGCCCCCCGGCTCCGAGGCGGGAGCCTAGAGGGTCGGAGGTGGGAGGTGCACAACCGGGCTCCGGGAGCCCCTCCCGAGTCCCTGCGCCCTGCGCCCTGCGCCCTGCGCCCTGCGGGAGGGCTGAGCCGGGACTCCAGGCGAGCAGGTGCGGAGGGAGCAGAGGGGACCACGGCCGAGGGTAGAAGCAAGTCCTGCAGGGAGGGGCGCTGCTGCTCCAGCTGCTGCCTCGGCGGCAGCCACCACCGAGCCGGCGTCCAGAGCAGGGCTGGCAGGCCGGGCGCAGAGCTGAGGCGAGCGAGGGGCGCGCTCATGGAGCACACGCACGCCCACCTCGTAGCCAACAGCTCGCTGTCCTGGTCCCCCGGCTGGGCCTGCGGCTTGGGCTTTGTGCCCGTGGTCTACTACAGCCTCTTGTTGTGCCTCGGTTTACCAGGTGAGGGGCGTGGGGGACAGGGAGGGAAGACGGGAGCCCCGAGTGCGGGGTGACCCTGCCCGGGACCCCCAGGCCTAGCCACTCGGAGCGATCCCTGACGCCCCCCTCTGAAAAAGTTTACGCCTTAAGGGCAACTGCGGACATTTCCAGGCTGGGGGAAAGGAAGTTGCGGTGGCCTGGCGGGGACCGTGCGTGTGTGCGTCTCACGAGTGTACGCGGCAGGCGATGGGCAGGGTGTGAGTGGGGTCGGTGTGAGTGCGCGGGATTCGAGCGTGTCTGTGTGTATTTGTGTGCGCGACTGAAGCGGTCGGCGCCCGTGAGGGGGTCCAGAGCGGGCTGTGTGTGTGACCCGACTGCAAGTCCGGACAGATTGTTTCGCGGGGGCCTCCCCTCTCCCGTCGCCCCCAGACTAGGGGCACCTCTGCCCCTCTGCCCCGCGGCGTGTCGCCGCCTGACCCGAGATGAAGCTGGAACCCCTGGTCCTGGGCACTCTCTGGCCCCCGGGGGGCGCTGGGATGGAGCGAGGGATGAGCCCCCGCTGCCACCCTGAGGAACGCGTCTCCAGGCCGGCTAGAAAGAGTCGGGGCGGCTCCGGAGCCATGCCCTGGACACAGGGCAAGGGTGCAGAGGTACACGCGGGCTGCCGAGGCCGCCACCTCAGGGGGTCACAGTCTCCTTGAGGACATGCCTCACCCCTGGGCTTTGCCTCCTGGTCCACCCACCCTAGGCAGCTCAGAGCTGCTGCACATGTCTGGCTGGTCCCACATCCTAGCCTCCTGTCCAAAGTATAGCTGAGACTTGTCCTGAGTTCCTGAAGAGAGCTGAGCTGTTGGGAGGGGGCTTACTGAGGGGGGAGGGGGGAGTTGGTGCTTGCCATGGTCGCCTGAGGCGGGGGCGGGCTTCCTGAGGCTCCAGCTTGAGAGGGACCTTTCTTCCAGCTAGTCCCTGAGACAGTCTCTGTGGCAGAAAGATTCCTAAAGGTCACTCCCATGCAGATGGGAGAGAGGGACAGAAAGAAATGAAAAAAAAAAAAAATCCAATCTATGTAAAGCCTAGAATCGTAGCATCATCAACCCCACTGTCTTTAGCATCCTGGGATCCTGGGAACTTGGGAGCTGGATTTCTGAGAGCCTTGTGAGATTTCCTTTCCAAGACATTCATCTTGGTAGTCATGGACCCTGCTAAGGTTGTTTAAATAAATCCTCCCTCCCAAATTTGGCAGGTTCGAGAAACCACAAGTTTGCTAAGGCTGAGCCTCTCCCCCAGTGAGTGATGGGAATTTTATCACTAACTAATCGCTCTGGCTGCCCTCGCAGAGAGGCTAGCCTGGTTCCCCCTGCTGGGGTGGTGGCATGTGTCCTGTAATTACCTAGAGCTGGAATTGATTTCGGTCCAGTTCCCACCTCCCCATGTTGGCCCCCCTGAGCCTCTCCAGAGCTCTCCTTTGGGGAGTGTTCTTGAGAAGGTTGGTTATTTGTTGAACCGGAGATGTGACAGGGCCCCTTTCTGACTCCTACCCTTCACCCCTCCATCTCCTCTTTGGACTCAAGAGTAACTACTCTCTCAGGCTTTTCTTCTGGAAACCCCTTAAGGGACAGAACCATAAAGACGAGGAGAGGCTCTAAGGGTCCAGAGCAGGGAAATGAGGATGGGGAGAATGAGGGAAAGCTCAGACCTTCAAGCACCTCAAGGTGGGAGTCAAGGTACCACACACCTTTACGGCTTAACTCCTATGCCAGCTAGGAGCTTCCTGACCCATTGACATTGGCACCTATTATATGCCAGGTACATGCTCTTCAAGGCTGAGCTCAGGGCCTAGAGACTTAAAAGAGTGGGGGACTGTGATTAGAACTTGAAGGGCATTGATGTGTTCATACATTCAGAGTTATGACCACCTACTGTGTGCCAAGGGCTAAGGACGTGTAAAAAAGGGACTCAGAGACCCCTAAGATGCAGTCTCTGAGGTCGAGGAGCTCATACGTGGAGCTTGTGATGGATGCAGAAGGACCAAACATTCTGGAGAAAATCGATTAGAGAAGCCAGGCTTGCAGGAAGATCATGGGCTCTGTTAATGGCTGGCAAGGTGGTTCAAAAGTGAAATCCTTAAGTCATTCTCTCGAAACCGTAAGGGCAGACAGGTATGTCCTAGTGACTAAGAATGCAGACTGTAGAATGAAGCAGAGCTGGGTATTAATCTGTGAACCTTTCATGTCTCTGTGCCTCAGTTTCCACATCTGTAAAATGGGCATTATGCGAGTACCTACCCCTGAAATTGTGGTGAGAAGTAAAGATGTGGATGGAGGCGAGGGTGCAAGTGAAGCCCACAGCTCAGTGCCTGACACACCACACATTGATTGCTGCTGTGCTGCTGCAGTTGTGGTTATCATGAAGCTGCCTTGGTTATAAGGAGGAGGGGGGTTGCTCAGCCCTGCCTGAGCCAGAGAAGGGACTGGGAAGCACGCTGAGAAGAGCACTCAGCGCAGTGCGGTGCTTCTCTGTCTGAGCTCACTACAGTATTCCCTGCCCTGCCCCTAGCCCCAGCAATTCGCAAACCCTTTCTACCTGGCCTCCGACTGGGAGGCTCAGCTATGCTGGGTGTGAAGTAACAGACCACAGGGCTTGGTAATATTGTTGAAAACTGAGATTTTAATTGAGTCACTTTTCCTGGCAGTGGACTCACCCCAATTCCAAATTCTCGCCATGGTGGTTGGAGAGTGAAAGAGCGATGGGGAATGGCTGTTTGGCAACAGGGGAGCTAGTAACTAGGGGAAAGCCGGGCTGTTTCTTAGCACTTTCAGCCTTTAGATTGAAAGGAAGAGCTTGGAAAAGGCCATGTGGTCCAATCCCCTGCCTCTAGAAATTACCCCAGACAGTCCAATTTAACTGGTCTGGTGTGGGATCCAGAGGGTTCTAATGTGAAGTATAGGCAAAGCTCTGCCACTTAAGAATTCTTATTCTCTGTACCACAATCTTCCCTACCTATAAAATGATGGTAACGGTAGCGCACAGGCAGTGTATATTAAATAAGATAACCTATGTTAAAATGGCTTAGCACAGGGCCTGGACTGTGGACCACACTGGATCTTTCCCTGTATTAAATGCTTATATTATTGCAGTGGATCCCCACCACATCCCTGTGACCTGTACGTGCCCTGAATGCATCTTACAGAAGAGCAAACTGAGATTCAGAGAAGTGGAGGTCTCATCTACGGTCACACAGTCCAGCCAGCGTGCAAACATCTTTCCATTGCATCCAGTGCCTTCATTACTGCCTTCGTTACTACTAGTTCTTTTAACTAACTTCAGTTCTTCGTGCTGTGGGCTCACTGGAGAAAATTGGTGTCCCAGCTGTTCCTAAAACTCCATCTCTTTCCTCCTCCATTTTAAATAAGCAAAATGTTTCCAACTTTTCAAAACGCATACACTAAGCCAACAAAGTAGAGTTGGGGACACTGATTGGGCCACAGCTGGGACAAGACAGTGCAAAGCAAAAGGCAGTGCCAGAGGAAAAGATGAGCCTGAATGCCTGGGGGAAGAGAGTGGGAGGGAGGACGGCTGAGCCCCCCTGATAAGGAAGGAGTAGTGGAAAATTAAACTGAGATTTGAAAGACATTTTTAAAATTTTACCTTCTAAAAGGCACAATGGATGTTAAGGGAGACAAAGTGAAGAAGATGAAGCCCGAAACTGCATGCCACCCAGCAGAAGGGAGCATTTCTACAACTGCCTGCCTGCCTCTGAGGGCTGGTGCAAGATGAAAGGAGATGATGAGTCTGTAGCCTGGCAGGTAGTAAGTGCTTTGACATGTGCTAGTTAGTTGTTGTTAACCACAGGTGGAAGAATGGTGGCTGCTAAGCTGGGCTGAGCCCTCCAGATGTGTTCTCTTTTGCCTGTAAAATCTTTAGAGAAAACGTAGTAAACAGATTAAGAGTACAAAGTCTGGAGCTGGACTTCTGGAGTTTGAGTCTTGGCTTTACTACTTATAAGCTGTGTGACTCTAGGCAAGTGGCTTTAACTCCTCTGTGCCTCAGTTACCCTACCTTTAAAGTGGGGATGATGATAATAATGGTACATACTTCATAGAGTTTCTGTAAGTATTAAATAAGTTAAGCACGTAACACAATGCCTGGCACACAGGAAGCACTCTGTAAGTCATTTTTTCACCATTTAAAAATTAGGGAAATCAAGGGAAAATTCCCTACTTGCTTTATGACATCAGCTTTACCCTAATATCAAAACCAGACAAAGACATTACAAGAGGGCTTCCCTGGTGGCGCAGTGGTTGAGAGTCTGCCTGCCGATGCAGGGGTCACAGGTTCGTGCCCCGGTCCGGGAAGATCCCACATGCCGCGGAGCGGCTGGGCCCGTGAGCCATGGCCGCTAAGGCTGCGCGTCCGGAGCCTGTGCTCCGCAACGGGAGAGGCCACAACAGCGAGAGGCCTGCGTACCGCAAAAAAAAAAAAAAAGACATTACAAGAAAACTACCAACCAATAGTTAGTCCTCATGAACATAGTCATAAAAATCCTCAACAAAATATTAGCAAATCTAATCCAGCAATATATAAAAAGGATAATATGTAAGACCAAATTGGGTTTATCCCAGGAATGCAAGGCTAGTTCAACATTTAAAAATCATTCACCATAGTAACAATGTGATTCACCATATTAACTAAAAAGGAAAATCCATATAATCATTTTAACAGATGCAGAAAAATATTTGACAGAATTCAACATCCATCCATTTGATGAAACCTTATCAAACTAGGAACAGGCAGAGAACTTCTTTAACCTGATAAAGGACATCTATAAATAATCTACAGCTAGCATCACATTTAATGATGAAAGTTGGAATGCTTTCCCCTCAAGATCTGAAACAAGGCAAGGATGTTCTCATCACTTCTATTCAGCATCATACTGGAAGTTTTAGCCAGTGCAATATGGCAAGAAAAAGGAAAAAACCCAGGTATACAGGAAGGAAGAAATTAAATTGTTTCTATTCACAGATGATATAATTACCTTATAGAAAATCACAAAGACTCCACAATAAAAGTTCCTACAAACAAACTGAGTTCAGCATGTTTGCACACTGTTAATATGCAAAAATTCTATTGTATTTGTACATATTAACAATGAACAATTTGAAATTAAACATTGAGATTTAAAAAAAATAGCTTTCCAGGTTCCCTTAAAAAATCAGAACTGAGGGCTTCCCTGGTGGCGCAGTGGTTGAGAGTCCGCCTGCTGATGCAGGGGACGCGGGTTCGTGCCCCGGTCCGGGAAGATCCCACATGCCGCGGAGCGGCTGGGCCTGTGAGCCATGGCCGCTGAGCCTGCGCGTCCGGAGCCTGTGCTCTGCAATGGGAGAGGCCACAAAAGGGAGAGGCCCGTGTACCAAAAAAAAAAAAAAAAAAAAAAATCAGAACTGAAAACATTAAGCTCATGTTACCAGAAAGTAGCAATTGACTAGAGCTGAGTAATAGGCTGCTTTTCCTATGCAGCTGTGTGTGTGTGTGTGTGTGTGTGTGTGTGTGTGTGTGTGGACATACACACACATTAAAAAGGTAATAACATTCATATTATTTGAAAACCTAAAAGGCACACATTGCGAAGTCTCCCTCCCATTCCTTTCCCCTGCTCACCAGTTCCCAAATCCATCCCATCATCACCACCACCGCACAAGTAACCACTGCATTAGTATCTTAGTTTCCTATTTATTCTTTCAGAGTTTTTAAGTATATATACAAGCAAATATGAATAGAGGATTTCAACTCTCCCTTTTTTTTACTCTCTCCAAAATGAGCACATTATTCACACCATCCTATATCTTGCTGTTTTTTCGCTTAATATATCACCCAGAACAGTATATATAATGCTTTTTTCATTCTTTAATGAAGCTGCATGGTATTCCATTGTATATTTGTACCATAATTTAGTGGTTGCCCCCTTAAAAGCACACATGCACCCCAGTTCGAAACATTCCCTACATGGTGCACCTAATTCTCCTCTAAAACCTGTCTGGCCCCTCTTAATGCGCATTTGGCCTTAGGATCCTTGTTATAACAGTGGGAGAAAGACTACTACATGAGGAATCCTGAATTCCAGGATTGGTTCTGGTAATAAGTCACTGTGAGACATTGGACAAGTCATTCTTGATGGGTCTGTCAAAGGCCCAGGAAAGCTGGGCTCTGCTTGTGTTACTCAGTTGGAGATATGGCCCGTAGATGGGACATAAGTACAGACCAATGAAGTATCTATGCTGGAGGCTGCCTGGGCTGGCCTTGGGTTGGGGTTCAGAACAGTAGCTTTGTAATCCTTGTCTCTGACTACGAGTTCAATAAATGTTATTAAACTTCTGTGCCCTGCATTGTTTTGTGGCAATTTGAAATAAAACATGCAAAGGCTTCTTTTGTTTTTGTTTAATTTTTATTTATTTATTTTTGGCTGCGTTGGGTCTTTGTTGCTGTGTGCGGGCTTCTCATTGCAGTGGCTTCTTTTATTGAGGAGCACAGGGTCTAGGCGTGCGGGCTTCAGTAGTTGTGGCACGCGGGCTCAGTTGTTGTGGCTCACAGGCTCTAGAGCACAGGCTCAGTAGCCGTGGCACACGGGCTTAGTTGCTCCGCGGCATGTGGGATCTTCCTGGACCAGGGCTCAAACCCGTGTCTGCTGCATTGGCAGGCAGATTCTTAACCACTGCGCCACCAGGGAAGTGCACAAAGGTTTCTCATAGTCCCTCGCACATTGTAGAAGCTCAACAAATAGTAGTTCACATTGTTTTCATTGCCTAACTGTCAATGTGTTCAAGCCCTGAAGCCACACACTGCTTTATACATAGGTCTTTTCCATAAATGCACAATTCCACGCCAAGTGTACCCACCAGATATGAAGCTCCATGTCCTGGCAAACTAGGAGAGAATGATGCAGTGGATTAAGCAATCAGTGCCATCGTAAGCCTAGGGAATTTGTACCCCTAAGAGAGCTGCCTGTGGTTCAGTGAAACCTCCAGACATAATATCAGTTCGGAACACGAAATGGCCTTCAGCTAAAGCTAGTGCAGAGAATGACAAGCACCACCAGCAAGATCACCCTGTATGCTGCAGCCAGGATCGCGAACAGAAGTGGAGCAGGGAGGGGAACGCAGATCCTGCCACCGAACCTCCATGTAGATCTGAAATCCATGGACGATGTTCATAGGGGAAGCAGCCCTGCAATGCTAGGGGTTGGGGAGGGCAGGTGTCTTGAATTCAGATACCTGCATGGGGCAGTCAGAGAGTATAAATGAACAAAATGGGCCAGTTTTAAGAACTGCTTCACTTATCCATAGAATTGTGCTTCCTTGCTGTTTTTCCGAAAATACGTGGCTCTCAATGATAGAGACGTAGGTACCAAAAACACTGCCCTTTCCTCTTAATAATTGCTAGCACTTATGTAGCACTCATTATGTGCTAGAGATTCTTCAAAGCACTTCACATACGTTAGCTTATTTAATTCTCACCACAACCCTTTGAGGCATGGATAAATATTATGCCCATTTTCCAGATGAGAACATTGAGACACTTACCCAAGGTCACATGGCTAGAAAATGACAGAGCAATATTCAGTACCGCTGTCCAGCTTTATTATAAGAAAATGGCAGCACACGTGTAATGACAGCTGACAACTGACGGTCAGGCTGGGTTGAGAGGTGGGGGTGATAGACAATAGGGAGGAGGGGGACCTGGGGGAGTTAGAAAGTGCTGCCACCATTCAGCTTTCCAGCCAACGGTCCAGTGTTGCCAAATTGTTCCCAAAACTCTAGAAATCCAGATTTTTATTTGAAATGTACCAGTGTTTAAATGTTGGCAACTAACTCACAAATTTTAAAAACACTATGTGAGCCAGCATTACCTGAGCCAAATCAGACATGTCTGCAGGCTTGATACGGCCCACCAGGCTGCCAGTTCTCAAACTCCAGAGTGGGGACATCTTCCAGAAGCACCCAGAAACACCAAGGGGGTAACAGGGAGTGGAGAATAAAAGCAAGAAGCTAAAAGGAGGAGCAAGAAATAACGGAGATGGAGACCCAAAGAAAATGTGGGTAAATCAGAAAAGCCTGCCAACTCAGGAAACCAGGGACGTGGCATAAGCTGGAAGGAAAAGCTCCAAGAAATACCGCACATTTCATGTTGATTATGTTTTGAAACACAAACCTACCATTTGGGGGGATGGGAGTTGCCCTGAGAACCTGACAGCGTGGGCTCCGTGGTCCTCACACCTGGATTCAGGTTCTAACTTTGTGGCTTCTATTGGTGGGGCTCTGGCAGGTTGCTCAAATCTGTCTGAGCCTCCACGTTTCCGCCTGCAGAAGGAGTGGAACAGTGCCTTTCTCACAGGGCTTATGCTGTGGACAAAATGAGACAGTTCGCGGCTAGCCAGGGCCCAGAGCCCGCCACTCCATGGCTGCTGGTATTTGGTGAGTCCAGACACTTCTGTTTCACAAAATGAGGAAACTGAGACCTCACCCAGAGTCACAGAGCTGGCAATGACAGAGTCTGAACCAGAACGTAGTTTTTCCAAGTCTCGCTTAGTTCACTTTTTGCAAGATCACATGCTAGTGGTCTCTGAAGAGGAAGCAAAGTGATAAGAGTAAAGGAGCAAAAGGCTACAGAATTTCAGAGTGCAGAGTGATCATCTAGATTTGGGTGGTCCGTTGGTGTTTTATGCAGGATTATTTTAGGTGGTACAAGGCTGCGGCATTAAATTCCTTTTCAGTTTTCTTAATCCTTTTGATTCCATCAAAAGAAGAGTCTCAGCTAGGTGCCAGTGTGTTTTTAACACCTTTACATATGTGCTAAATCTCCCTTTTTAACAGACACAGAGCAGACCTAGGGCTCGGCACCTCAGCAGGCAGCAGTATCTAGCTAGAATTTAATGTCACTCTTGTATTGTCATTGTATTTATTTTTAAGGCTACCTTCTGTTTACAACAGGGAGGTGGGTTTGTTATCCACGATTGTCATATGTCCATGCTGTCCACTGTAGTCACCACCAGCCACATGTGGCTGTTAAGCACTTGACATTTATTTATTTATTTATTTTTAAAATTATTTTTTAATCTATTTATTTATTTTCGGCTGCATTTGTTCTTTGTTACCGCACAAAGTCCTGCAGTACAACCTGCAGAACTGAGTTTTTTATTTCATTTCATTTTAATTAATTTACAATTAAAATCTGATACTTGACTCACTTATTAGAAAATAACTGTGTGCTTGGAACAAGTTGAGTATGTGAGTCTATTCTTTCAACTGTACATTTTATGACATCTAAACAGAGATCAAGGATTTCCAGTGAAAATTTAGCATCCATAGAGAGATCTGCTGGAAGTGTAAAATACACAGCAGACTTTGGACATTTAGTATGAGAAAAAGTTAAATATCTGGGTAATTTATAGTGTTACATTTTTGGATGAACATGGTTAAATAAAATATATTGTTAAAATTAATGTCGGAACTTCCCTGGTGGTCCAGTGGTAAAGAATCTGCCTTCCAATGCAGGGGACGTGGGTTCAATCCCTGGTTGGGGAACTAAGATCCCACATGCCGCAGGGCAACCACAACTACTGAGCCCTTGCACCTCAACTAGAGAGCCTGCGTGCTGCAAATTACACAGCCCACACACTCTGGAGCCTGCGTGCCACAACTAGAGAGAGAAAAACCCACATGACACAACTAGAGAGATGCCCACGCACCACAACAAAAAATAAATAAAAATAAAATTAATGTCACCTAGGGCTTCCCTGGTGGCACAGTGGTTAAGAATCCGCCTGCCGATGCAGGGGACCTGGGTTCGTGCCCCGGTCTGGGAAGATCCTACATGCCGCGGAGCGGCTGGGCCTGTGAGCCATGGCCACTGGGCCTGTGCGTCCGGAGCCTGTGCTCCGCAACAGGAGAGGCCACAACAGTGAGAGGCCCGCGTACCACAAAAAAAAAAAAAAAAATTATTTCACCTGTTTCTTATTGTTTTAAATGAGGCTGCTATAAAATTGAAAGTGCATATGTAGTTCATATTACATTTATATTGGAGAGTAGTATTATATAAAATATAAATTCAAGAAAAAAATGGCAAGCCACTTTAAAACAAGATGTTAAGTAAGTAACAGTACAGGGAACATAAGAACATGGCAAAAGTCACAGCACTGGTGGGCCAGTTACTAAAATCTGGGGAACACTGATCTAGTACAATGCTCTTGATGAAAAAACTGAGGCCCAGAGAGGGCAAGGAAGTTCCCCCAAGGTTTCAGAGCTAATTAGGGGTGACCTTGACCCCAAACCTTCCAGATTCCAAATCAAGTGAGCTTTGGCCATTGCAGGGGGGACAATCCTGCCATCTCTACTCCCATCAAGGGAAACGCAAGGAAGGTAGCGTCAGGGTGTGGGGAGGAAGTGGCTACCCTGGGCCCCGGTGGGCTTCAAAGGGAGGGAACTTCTCTGTACGGACGACCCAGGAGCTTGGTCTTCCTATCAAGTGGAAGCAGAATGACTGGGGCTTCTCTTGAGGAAAGGCGTGACCAGCTGAAGTACACTGAGGGGAAGCTAGGGCTTTTAACCCAAAGGTATGTTTTCATTTTGCCCCGTGACGAAGAAGGATGAGATGAGAAACCAGAGAGCACAGACTTCAATCCAGAGAGCATCTGCATTCGTTGATTCACTTATCCACCCATCCGTCCATCCATCCATCTGACCATGTGCCCGGCAGTGCCAAGTACCAGGCACTGTACTAGACCCTTGCCTTGCCTTTGTGCGCATGTGCACACCACACACACACACACACACACACACACACACACACAACCACACACACAGATGGGGAAGACCAGCATGATCAGAAACCCGAATAAATGTAAACAGTCACCTGAGAAAAGATCGTGAAGGAGAGAGAGGCACATGGAGAGCTCTTTATGGGGGCCTGCCCAAATGGGGAGCCCAAGGATGGGGACCCTCGAAGGGAACAGCTGAAAACTGAGGCGGAGGAAGGGAAGGAAGGAAGGATGAAGGCGACGGGAGCGGGCTGTGCAGCCACCTGTGGCAGGAGGGGAGCTGGTGCCCGCACAGCGGGACAGAAGGGTCACCCGAGTCTGGGGGCCAAAAGGTGGCTGAGGTGGGGGAAGAACGTGGTGTGAGATGAGAGCCAAGGGGGACAGGAAGCCAGAGCTTCATAAAAACCACGCACATTGATCCTGAGTTGGGACAACACGCTCTGCAGTGTGAGGACTGACGGGTCCACCAGCGACTTCTTTCCTTGCCCATCGTTTGCCATCGATAGAGCTCAGGGAATTGCTTTTCTGCCACAGACATTTCTTACCATTTTCAGCTAAGTGCAGAGCAAACTATCAGCCACATCACTTCAACTGAGGGCCTCTACACACACACACATACACAGAGATGCACATACACAGACACGCACACGCAAATACACAGACATATAGACAGACACACACACACAGAGACATGCACACAGATACCACACAGACACACACTCCACAATCAAAGTCATAGAATGGCCAGCGATTCCATTCTGGCTGCAGCCCTTGCTTTTAGCATTCCTCGCCTCACCCCACGGTTCAGCTCCACAGAACCGCTGACAAAAACCACCATCTGCCTCTTGAAAGAAAAGCACCAGCTTCCCTGGAAGGTGGTAGAACAGAGCAGTGACTGCAGAGGGAACTCGAGCCAGTGGGGCCAGTTTTTGAGGAGGGTGGGGATGGATGTTCCTTAAAGGAATCACACGACCCACGCTCTTGACCTTCACAGAATGCGGTTCCTACACATGTCTGCCCTCCACACCAAGGACCCTTCCAGAACTCCACTGCTCCTGGCCAGAGGGATCAGGGAAGTAACATTGGTTTAGGAATTAAGTTCCACTTTGCTAGCTGTAAGGTCTTGAGCAGGTAATTTGCCCTCCTTCGAGCCTCAGTCTCCCACTGAGCATATGTATGTGGAGGCCCTTTCACGTGCCAGGAACCCTTGTTGTCACTGGAGGAAAAGCAGGGGGACGAGCAGTCAGCAAGTAAACCACGCGTCCACAGAGTCATGTTAGCTAGTGATGCACGCTACGGGGATAAGAAGACATGGTAGAGTGGTGGGGGGCAGGCAAGGGCTCTCCAGAGAGCTGATGTCTGAGTGGAGATTGGAGTGATGAGAAGGCGGGAGTGGCAGCGGGGAAGGAAGGGCGTGCGGGCAGAGGGACCAGGAGGTGAAAGCCGGGAGGGGGGACTGCACGCTGCCTCGGGGCTGGGATGTGACGAGTGAGAGGTGGGGACGAGGGAGTCACCGGCTGGATGCTGCGGGCCCTTCGGTCCAGTGAGGAGCTTGGATTTTACTCTAAGTGTTGCAGGACACACTAAGCAGGTGACATGACCTAATGTGAGGTTTTCAAAGGCCTGTCTAGCTGCTGTGAGAAGAATCGAGGGAAGGCGGTACAAGGGGAACAGCGAGCAGCTGAGGAGGTGGCTGCCGTGGGAAGGGATGTGAAGGGTTTGGGCGCTGGCACAGGGCACGCGGTGGGAGTGCGGGTCAAGGGTCACGTTCAGAGCCCTCACATCCCACTCCTGCCCTTTCCACCATCTCCTCCGTCTCCAAGTAAAACAGAAGTGGCCAGAAGAAGTGAGCCAACTAACGATGTTCTGGGACGTGTGCCCGCCCCAGGGCCGTGGGGGGCGCCCGCGTTGGGAGGGCCATGGTCTCAGTCACGGCCATGAGCAAGTCCCGCTGATGACCCAGCTGTCAGCTGCAAGAGTCCTGATCAGAAAGGAAGCAAGTGCCTAGGTGAGAAGAATAGGGTCACCTTCAGCTCTGTCACTTGCAAATGAACGGGAGCGAGCTGTGGCCAGTTGTGGCAGAGGGACATTGTCACTGTGACTGCCTTCAGTTCTGAGGACCAGGGTCCAGCAAGAGGAGGGGAGGAATGTCCCCAAGACTGAGGTGGAGACACTGAAGACATCTTGACAATGGGCAGAGGGAGCTCGTGGAAGAGGGAAGAAAAGGCTGGTCGCCTCTTGGATTTTCTCAGAATAGACCTTCCGGCCAGAAGAGGTGGGCTCTGAGAAATGAGAGGGCTTTTTTTTTCTTGATCACTGTCAGCAGTAAATGCTGGTCAGATGCTTGCTGGTGAACACCCTTCTCAAGCCCCTCATTCACTTTCCAAGGAGGCTGGGCTGAGGGGTCACAGTCTCAGAACTTTCGGAATGAGAGAGAAGCCTGTTCAAGGTTTCCTTAAAATGCAGCACCCTCCCTATCAACATTCAGACACAAGCTCATAACAATTCAGATTTCTCATGACTCTTGAGAAACTTTAAAGTCTGGCAAAACTGAGCTCTCCCTGACTGTCATCAAGTGCCCAGAACAAGGCAGCTCTGGTCACTTTACGTGAAGCTGGTGCTGTCCAGTTCACCTCAGCCCCACCTCTCCCTACTCATACACAAAGATTATTTTCTTCTACCTGGTCTGCTTCTTTCACTTATGTCTCCTGCCCTGCCCCTCTAGGATTTGGAATTTTCTGTGTTAATGCCTTTCCTCAAATTTAACTATGTGTACAATACACACACACGCCCTATCTATTTACACCATCACACGTTTGGCCTCACAGCCACTTTCCTACCACTCTAAATGCTTTACTGCAAGAAAGGAAGCTGGTAAGACCTGGATTTGAGATCCACTGGACTTTCTAGGTGTGTGTAGTTAATTTCTCTGAGCCTCTATTTCCATATCTATAACATAAGGCTAAGAGTACCCACCTTGCTGAAAATACATGAGATGATATACATCATGGGCCTGGCATGTAGCAGGTGCTCGGGGCCAAAAAACCAAAACATAAACCAAAAGCAATGCAATATTGTAACAAATTCAATACAGACTTTTAAAAAGTGGTCCACATCAAAAAAAAAAAAAGGAGAGACTGACAAGGATTTCTCATCTGATCCCCACTTGTACTCTTACGGTGCATAAAGGATCAGGCTCCATTTCATGAGGCCCTGCTTTGTGCCGAAGGTTATAGGGGATAACAATGTGGGAAAAGACAAAGATGATGGTGAAATGGTCCCTTAAAGCACTCACACTCTATAGTTAGGTAGGAAGGCAAATCAATAATCATAATACAATGTGACACATTCTATAACAGAAGTGAGGGTGAGGCATTTAAATTCCTGTAGGGACTCACACTTATCTCTGTCTGGGAGCATCAAAAAGATATTGAGGGCTTCCCTGGTGGTGCAGTGGTTGAGAGTCCACCTGCCGATGCAGGGGACGCAGGTTCGTGCCCCGGTCTGGGAAGATCCCACATGCCGCGGAGCGGCGGGGCCCGTGGGCCTTGTTATGTTTGTTATGTTTGGCCGCTAAGCCTGCGCGTCCGGAGCCTGTGCTCCGCAGCGGGAGAGGCCACAACAGTGAGAGGCCCGTGTACCGGGGGGGAAAAAAAACATATTGAGTCAGGCAATGTACCCTTAACAGTAGGCATAGTCATCTCTTTGACTCCAATGCCCTCTGGCATTGGCGCGTGGCACGTGGTAAGAGGCTTGTTAAGTAGTGGATGGGTGGATGGATGGATGAATAAGCAGATGATTGCCTTCTTAATTCCATAAGTGTAATTTCCTTACTAATCTTGAAGAGACTGAAGAAAACATCTTGACTATAACCATCATCATCACCATCATCATCTTCATCGTCGTCGTCATCACCACCACTACCATTTATTGAGCACTTACTCTGAGACAAACACTAGATCGAACATTTTCTCCACGATGCCTCATTTAATCCTCACAGCAGTGGCTGTGAGCTTGGAAATTCTATGCTTACTTGGCAGATGGGGAAAGCGAGGCTCTGAGAAGTAAAGTGAGTTGCCCAAGAGAATTCAGCCACTGAGAGGCAGAGCAGAGCTGTGACAAGCCTGTGCACCCCTGCTGGTACCTGTGCTGCCGCTGGCCCTGCAGTGGACATTGGTATTCAGAGCACTGGAGAAGACAAATGCTGTGTCTACAGACCTCTGCCTCGGTTCACCCTTCCGGCCTGGTCTTTGCAGGCATCTTGAGGGACTATGTCTTCCTTCGTGATCGAAGACTCTCCCGGCGTCCGCATTGCCCTTTCCCCAAGCAGATGGTTTAATTACTTGAAATTATTTTTAAGCAAGGACAGGAAGGTGAATTCCCTCTCTGCTCCACACCTAACCTACAAAAAGGAAATTGAGTTGCTTCTTTTCTTTTCAAGTGTCACATTGTGATGAAACAACTCCCTGGAAAACTCTGCCGTCTTCCAGAGCCTTCCAAGGTCTCCTTTATCAGCCAGAAGTGGACTCAATTCAATCAAGTGCTCAGAATTCCAAATCTAGTCCATGGGGTAAATGTTTATTGACCACCTATTATGTGCCAGGCTCTGTTTCTAATGCTTAAAAAGAGTCATCAGTAATAGCTATTAATGTCAATATAGTGTTGGCCAATATGCAAAGTGAATTGAAATTTACAAAGGACTTTCTCATCCATTATGAAACTGAAGTTAGGAGGAGGCAAATAGCTTTCCCAAGTTACTCCTAGTAAGCAGGTCTGAAAAACCAAAGCTACATCCTTGGACCTCAAACCAAGGGTTCCTTGTTTCACTAAATATACAAAGCTGTTAAAGATAGGAATGAGTCCGCACAAAGGGAGCCACCCCACTGAACCCTGCTAGGACTTACCAGTATTCATTCATTTGAGAACTGAGTGCTTCCTACAGGTGCCACAAATAGATCTGGGACCCTGCGCTCAGGGAGAGCACAGTCTAGTTGGAGAGATGAAAAAGCAGATACCTCAATGTGAAGCTTGAAGTGTGATATACTAGAAGGGAGCCTGGGTACCATGGGACAGAGAGGAAAGCATCAACTCCCATCCTGGGGTAGGGGCAGTGCTGGGGATGGGGTGTGGCTATCGGGGCAGATATTTGCCCCTGCTCTCTGGAACTCCCCTTCCTCCCTTCTGGGATGGACATGCTATGTGTGTTCTGACCACAAGTCTTTTCTTCATCACACACACGCGCTGAGCACCTCCTTCAGTATCAGAACCATTGCCAAGGACTGGGGACCAGAAAGAGGAATGAACTTTGCCCAGGCTTTCAAGACATACTCAGTCCAGTAGGCAAAACAAGTAAATTGAAAATGATCAGGTCACTTTTTGGCCACTTTTTGCCTTTTAAAATGTCCATTTTGTATGGTTCAACCTATTACCCTATAAATGTAATAACTTGCTGTTCTGAAGAAAAACTCAGGCTGACGTGAAAGCCCCACATCCTCAGCCAAATAAGGCACACTTCCTCCTCCGCCACCCCCTGCGGCAATATCCATGGCTGAAGCTTAGAGAGCACGACTGCTGAAGCCTTGATGGTAGAATCCTAATGGACATTAATCGAGTGCCTGCTACCTATTGGGCACTGTTTCAAGCACTTTCCATGAATTAACTAATTGAATCCTGATAAGCCCACAAAGTAAACTCTATTATTACCCCCATTTTACAGGTAAGGAAACTGAGGCACATGGTAAGTTGTTAAGTGGCTCGAGGTCACACGGTTAATGCTATGGCAAAGACACGTTTCTGACCCAGACACTGGGAGCCAGAGCCTGTGCACTCCTTGTTAGCTGCAGCAAGGGATGGAGATTTCCATAGCGCTTTCCATCAGTTTTGTGAGAGACTTAGGGAGATTTCAGGCACGAGCAGGGCTGCTTCGGGACCCAGGAGACAAAGTACAACCCAGAGTCGTCGCAAAGGAGGCCATCCTCCCCACCTGTGGGCACTTAGAATGCTGTGAATGGAATCTTCTTCCCATTCCATCTTCTGATCAGCCATTGCTGTTATGTTTGGGCTTTGATACTCTCGAGGTCTCACTTGCTGGTTCCAATAAAGTTTTGACTACTCGTCTTGAGTTCTCTAAGCATACTATTATATAATCAGCAAATAAGAATAATAACAATTATGCTTTCTTGAATAGTTTCACCTCTTTGTTTAGTTTCCTACCTTAGTGTTTTGGTTAAACTGTAGATTTGGACTCTTCATTAGTAGCATTTATGTAACATTAGTTAAGTTAGTTTTACGAATAGTATTTTATTAGACTGAGGAAAATGGATTGAGGTTTTGAGCAAATGCAGACAAATGGCTTCGGGAACAGAGGGGCAGGGGCCAGGGTGGAGCTAAGGAGTCCCTGCAGTAACTCACATATAGTATGATGCCATGCAGACTTGGATGCTACACTAAACAAATATTTATCAAGTGCCTACTATCTGTCAGACGCTGTGCTAGTGACTAAGAATATGTCCCCAAATGAAGGAGACATAGACCTGTCCCCCACCCCAGTGTCAGAGGAAAAGGAAGAGACAGGGTGCATCTAAGAAGTACTTGGATAAAGAATTAGCTGGATGTGGCCTTACGGGTGGGCAACAAAAATTCCTACAAGTCTCAAAACCTGCTAGTGTAATTGATAATGACCAGGAAATTGACTGAGTTTTTATTAGAGTCCAAAATCGATTACGATTTACTAACCTGAAAAACAGATGAGAGCAATGACATGAGAATTTTTCATTTATGAGTTCTTTTGAGAATGTGGATTCATGAGAAGTTAGCAGGTCTTTTCGTTTTCTGCTCTCTCTTTCCCGATACCAATGAGGCTCCTCCAAAACATCTTGTGATAATTAACATTTGCCTAACGTTTCTCCAGTTTGCAAAGCCGCTTCCGTGCGGTGTCTCCTTTGGTCCCCACGACAACCCTGGGAGTTTGCAAAGCAATTTCACTGAGGTTATCACACTGGAGACTTGAATTCTCAAACCTCATTTCCCTGCGGTCCACATGCCAGCCAAGCCTGTCACTTTACAGTTCCGCAAACACAACATGGTTTCACATTGGCTTGATTTTGTACTTGTAGTCCCCTCTGCCAAGAAAGTAGCCCATCCCTTCCCTGTACAACCAAGAAGTGCCCTCTTCATTCTGGAAAACCCTGGGCAGGCAGGGAAAGGCCTTTTTCCCTGGGACACCCTGGAGTCAGGAGCACCCAAGGATGGGGCCCATGTCAGAGGCAGACCAGCAGGCCAATGAGCACAGGGCCTGTCCTGCAGCTGGTCTGGGTGTCAGTAGAAGCAATGGTCCCAAGGCCTTCTGACTTCTTAAAGAGTGTAGCAGTTAACAAGTTGGACAGATCCGAGTTCAAATCCTGGCTTTGTGACTTACTAGCTGTGTAAACTTGGGCAAGTCTCTAAACCCAGTCCTGAGCTCCCTCCTTTATAGAAAGAATCTGATAATACCCACCTTTAAAGTGAGGGGAGCAGCAGTGACTTTTTTTTTTTTTTTTTGCGGTACGCGGGCCTCTCACTGTTGTGGCCTCTCCCGTTGCGGAGCACAGGCTCCGGACACGCAGGCTCAGCAGCCATGGCTCACAGGCTCAGCTGCTCCGCAGCATGTGGGATCCTCCCGGACCGGGGCACGAACCCGCGTCCCCTGCATCGGCAGGCGGACTCCCAACCACTGCGCCACCAGGGAAGCCCAGCAGTGACTATTAAGTGTAAAACGCTTATCACAGTTTTTAGCATATAATAGATTGCTAAGTGGAAGCTATTCTTTTTATTATTAAGACCACTTCTGTCTGCGTCTTTGTTCCTGTCCTACCCCCAGGTTCTTCAGAACCTTTTTTTTTTTTAGATTCCATATATATGTGTTAGCATATGGTATTTGTTTTTCTCTTTCTGACTTACTTCACTCTGTATGACAGACTCTAGGTCCATCCACCTCACTACAAAAAACTCAATTTCATTTCTTTTTATGGCTGAGTGATATTCCATTGTATATATGTGCCACATCTTCTTTATCCATTCATCTGTCAATGGACACTTAGGTTGCTTCCATGTCCTGGCTATTGTAAATAAAGCAATTATCCTCCAATAAAGATGTTAAAAAAAAAAAAACACTTCCAGGAATTCCCTGGCGGTCCAGTGGTTAAGACTCTACACTTTCACTGCTGAGGGCCCAGCTTCAATCCCTGGTTGGGGAACTAAGATCCCACAAGCCGTGCAATGCAGACAAAAAAAACAAAACAAAACAAAAAAACAGCCTGGAGAGCTGGGTTGAATTTTTTAAAATAGTAATATTACTAAAAAAAAAAAAAACACTTCCCTCATGGCAGAAAAAGGTATAGAATCACTCATCATCATCACCGTTACTACCACTACTGCTACTATTATTAACATTTTCTCTTATTTCCAAAGGGAGAAAAAAAACCCACTTGCTTTTCTACTGACACTTTCCCTGTCCTCTCTTAGAAATGATGTTTCTGCTCAGAAAAAAAAAGGAGGCAGATTGTTTTGTCATAAGCAGGGCTACAGCAAAGCATGGGGGGGCATCAATCCAGGGGGCTGGAGAAGCTGACTCCTGAAGGGTCAAGCACAAGGGTCAACCAGATAAAGTGGATGAAGAGTGTTCTAGGAAGACACAACTGCATAAGCAAAGACCCAGAGCTGGAGACAGTGAGGCTTGTTTGGGGAGCTGCACGTGCTTTGGTTCCTCTCCGCTGGGACAGAGGGAAGGCAGGAGTGGTGAGTGAAATGGGAAGGGGAAGGGAGCCGAGGCCACAATTCCAGGGGTGTCAACTCTGCAGCCCTAACTTTTGTAAGCACTTTCTATGCATTGACTTATTTAGTCCTCACAATAGGCTTCATTTCACAGCTGAGCACATGGAAGCACAGAGATGTTAGGTAACTTTCCCCAGGGTCACACAGCCAGTAGGAGTCACACCTGGATCCAGTGCCCATGCTCATCACCACAGCACCAGGAAGGGCACTGCTTCTTTTCTTCTGTGACATTCAGGTGTGTGTCCCCCAAGCTAGAAAAGAAAGATACCCCCTCAAAATCACAAGGAAGCAAGCCGACTTTCACCTGCTGAACCCAGCTTGGGCAGAATGGAAGCTACACTCTCTCTCTGCCACCTCCCAGCGTGCAGAGGTGGGTCTTTAGAAGTTCCCAAACATAAATCCATTTCCATATAATTACACCTCCCTGACCTACAGGTCATTCGGCCGTGTGGCACAAAAATCAATTTCCCCAACCAGAGAAAATTGCTTCCTGAGGCCCCCAGGTAATTAGACATTGTCTTCTGGGCGTGGCCTGTTCCCTGTCCGTCCATGTCCTCTGGCACAGGTGCTGCCGTTTCAACCCCGCATCTGCTGGGAGAATGCAGGTCCCGTCGTGGAACACAACCACCACCAGGACACTGGCCTTGGAGAAAGTGCAGCCAGGTGGTGTACATCAGAGAATTTTCCAATGTTCTCGGACATCCAGATCCCATGGAACTTTCCGCTGCCGGCCTAAGAGGGGAAGGAAGATGGTACCTCTGGAGCATTTCTGCTGTCAAATGTTATATAGGAGGAAGCTACAATACCGACCCATGCTTGAAAGTTTCAATGAGTTATAAAAAGGACCCTCTGTTTTCCACCATCCCCCTCAACTACCTTCAAGGACGTCTAAATAACAAGCATCTTACTTAGTAAAACCCTTTAATGCTTAAAGCCCTTCAATGACGCTCCATCACCTCAGGACAAATTCAACTCAAACCCAGTTTGAAGCATGAGAATCAAGTGCTGTTACTTCTCTACCTCTTCTCCCGCCAGGCCTCCCTCCAACTCCCTCCCCGGCTCTGGGCAGGGGCAGGCAGATGGCAGAAATGAGTGCGGCCCATGGGGACTTGTTGAGCTGCAGGGTAGCCCCCAAGTGGAAATGTGGGCCCAGTGTGGCCTCTCCTTCTGATTTTCAAAAGAAGTTCAAACCCTCAATTGGACATGAAATACTCCAATTTGTAAACATGGCAACTGATTCAAAAATCTTAAAGACACATCTGCAGCCTGGAATCAGCGCCTCAAGCCCCCAGTCTGTGGCCTCCATTCCATGCTGAGCTTAGGAGCTGAGCTGCTGCAAAGGCCATCCTCTTTCTCTCGCCTCTTGGCCTTCGCACATTCTGTTCCCTCTTGTTGACACACTTTGCTCCCCAGTCATTCGACTGGCTCCCATTCCTCCATGTCACTGCACACGTGCCATTTCCTCCAAGAAGTCTTCCGTGATCCTCTAGGCTAGACTCGTTACCCCTTCCTAAGTGCTCCCATAGCACGATGCCTCCTGCTGTCATGGAGCTTCTCTCTGGTGATCTATCTGGCTTCTGTCAGGATAGGAGCCACAGAAAGGAAGAAACTATTTCCTCGGGTTTACTACGACGTCCACGGCTGTAGCAAGGTGGCTGAATCCAGCAGGGAGTCAATATCTATAATAGAAGGAAGGGTCTGGAAGTCGGCCTGAGTAGTCTTGGTGAATATGCAAAATTCTCCTCAGCCCTGAGTCTCTTGGGTTGGGTTGGTGAGCGACAAAATTAACACTTACTGAGCCCTCACCATGTGCCAAATACCCTTCTAAGCCCTTGATTTAATTTCCACAGGAACCCTAAGAGACAGGTATCATTATCCCCATTTTACAGATGAGGAACTTTAAGGCACAGAGTTATTTAAGTAACTTAGCCAGGGTCACAAAGCTAGGAAATGACAAACTTGGGAGTCAAGCCCACGAAGTCTGGTTTCAGAATCGGTGCTCCCTACTTTCCAACAAGGGAAAGAGTCAGTGCTCTAAGAAAGAAACTATCACACCCAATACAGAAATGAATAATACTTTTGAGTACATACTAAATGCTAGGCATACTAATAATGTTTTTATATATGAAGTTACTCAGTCTTCTCAATAAGCCCTTTGGGGAAATGGTATTTTCCCCCTTGCACAGGTGAGGAAACTGAGTTAAATCATGCCTGGACAAGTAAATGGGGAATCTGAGCCCAGATCCATCAGCCATTGTAAGAGGAAACAGGAAAATGTTCCCGCGAGGCTACCTAGAGAGACTGGGTTTAGAGAGAAGACAGAGGGAAGGGATAAGATCAAGTCGTCGTGGATAGAATGGAGTACCACAGAAGTGACAGCCAGCAGTTGAACACTCCACAGAGAGTGCCTTGGGTAACCCATTCATCCACCCATCCATCCATCCGTCACACTTTTATTCCTCTATCACTGACAGAGTGCATACTCTTTGACTGCCCTGTGATAGGCCCTCAAGGTTCAGAGAAAAAAGATACAGTCTCTGCCTTCCAGAGAACGGGTGATAAAGATTTTGAAGGAGATCAGTACCAAAATGTTCTAAATACTCTACCCAGTGAGGTGCTTACCTCAGTGCACTGAGATCAGGAAAGGCTTTAAAACTAAAAAGTCTGCCAGGCAAAGTGCTGTAGGCAGGGAAGGCCTTCCAGGCAGAAGAACTAGCCCATACAATGCTACAAAGCCGAGAAAGAGCACTGCACATTTAGGCAACAGCTCGTAAAGTGAAGAGCATTTGCATGGGATGCAGAAGGGCGCTGATGGTGTGGGAGGTATCTGGTCGGCTGTGCAAAGACACTGGATTTTGCTACAGAGCACAGGTCTCAAACCCATGGGCCACCCTGGGTGTG